>NC_056522.1:238117702-238139414 GCF_019175285.1 Sceloporus undulatus
CATCATATTATTCATCCCTCTTGCAGCCTAAAAAACAAATTTTAACATTTAGACCAGCTGTGGAAAATTAATAACTGACTGACAAAGCTTGTCATTCATTACAACACCCATGTTAAAGTTACCACAACTGTGATGTCACTGAGTCTTTTTTAAAAAGCCTGAAAACAGGTAGCTCTTGCTAGCAGTGATTTCAAGGAGCATGCCAATCTGTCTTGCAGTAACCATGGAACTCCCTGTCAAATTATGGCATGTTTGTTTTGTGTGTGTATGTGTGTGTTTTAATATAGACAGTCAACAACAAATATGTAAAACAACCGTGTTGACACCCTCTATTTCTCCCAGATTTGCATGCCTCCATGCATTCCACAAACAACCAGAGGGAGCCATTAATCTTTTATAATTTCCTGGTGATTTTTTAAAAAGTCTCCTAAATTATTTCACGGATAAATGTCTTCCAAAGATGATTATCTCTATAGCTCATTATCTCTTGTGTTCCATGAATGAAAAGCAAAGGCACACACAGAACAGTACAGCTAAGTGCTACAAAATTACATTTAATTTAGTGAATTATTCCCTCTTGAAAGAATCAAGCACACTGTGTGTAGGCTTCTACCACACAAGGTTTTGATAAATTATCCAGAGGGGCCTGAGGCCTTTCTTCGGCTGATAAATACACTTTTCATTACCAGAAATCTGACCAAGACACCCTGCACATTTCTTTTCATTTCATTTCTTTTCATTTCACATGGGCTTAGAATTAAAACTATGTCTTTGCTCATCCATGTAACCTCCTAGCAGAAGCTGTCTTTCCTTCTGTTTAAAGAAAGATTCACAGAACATACAAACTGTCTACAATGTACACTATTGACAAGAATTCCAAGTTTAATAGTGGGCTAAGTCCCTAGAAGCAAACACAGTATGATTTATGAAGGAAATGAACAAGGGAGCTGCCCATTTGTTTCCAAACCTGCTGATAGACTCATGCAGTGCTTTAGCAGTAACAAATGTATCTGACTAATGAGGAGACACATCAGCGATGCCCTTAATTATTGCACTGCCAAACATCCTGTGAAATCCATCCAGTTTACTATTGGCAGCTCTTCAAATATTGGTTAAATCAGGTAGGGGAGAGGGTGAAGAAAAGAAAAACCATATCATGTTGATTTTCAGATGTCTCCCATTGACAGAAATAGTTAGAATATGTTTCAGAAGGCATTAATACTTCCTAATAGCTATATATTTTGGCAAATCTATTCATTTTCTTTAATAATTTAAAGGTTCAAAAGTAGGCATCATGGAAAAATAACAAAGTCTTTCTTTTTTTGGTTTTTGATGTCATCTTCTTCTTCTGTTCAAATTCTACTTCTTCCCAAAATAAAATAAAATAAAATAAAATTCTTAACCATCATAGCTTTGCTTTCTCCATGAAGTTTTCTGCTGTGCAGTTAGCTCTTCCAAATTCACCACTCTTTCTCTTTACCCTTCAGCTCTCCTTCCTATTTACATTAGAAGTAGCTCCTGCTGTGCTGAATGGGGCTTAATTTTATTTATTTATGGGAAGTGCACTAAAATTGCAATCTTAACCTATAGTTCTTTAGGGATGAATTCACACCTTTTCTATGTACAGCACAACACTTAACACAAGAAGCACTGATAGCTGTTGCTGTCATTCTCACAAAGAGAGTGTATGGAATGAAATGTTGGAAGTGAAAACAGGAAAGGAGTACTCGGATATCACAAAACTGTTGTTTTTTGTAATCTGTTCTGTTTTTAAGATGCCTGGAGGTCTCTGAGGACCAAACCAGACCTGCACATGTGTTTATTCAATGCAGGCTCCTTAGTGTAGCTGTTAAGAAGGCATTTTAGACTAAACAGAGCATGCAGAGAATGGGAGTGTGCCCCCTCCTCTGTTTTTCTTCCCTACACTCTGCTGATTTGAGAGTCTACTCCCCTCCCCACCCAATTCCAGAATTAAAAATGGGCCAGCTAGAAGAAAATGTGCTAAAGCACTGGGGAGTAGGAAGGTAAGTAGGGAGAAGGATGTTTTTTCTATCCTGGTCCCATGCAAGCTGTATACTGTATATACTTGAATATGATCTCATGTATAAATCAAAGGCAAATTTTGGGGTGAAAATTAGGATTTTGATATGACTCATGGATAAGTCAAGGGGCATGTAAGAAAGGATGTAAAGGATGAAGTTTACTGTCTTCATACAGAAATGTCTTATTCACATACTTCTAAGTCTGTCATCCTTTTGACAGTCCTTAGAGGGGAAGCACCAAAGAGGTGCCACCACTGCCAATTTCTCTCCAAAAAGGCCAGAAGCAGCCTCATGGTGGAAGAGAGAGTAGAAGGGGTTCATGCTTCCTTTGGGTGCTCCTGGGATGAACTAAGCTTTTACCTATTGCTACTCTACTTAGAGAAGGGGAAGAGTTAAAATAAAGTACTTATATTGACCCATGGATAAGTCAACCCAGCTTTTGGGGATCAAGTCTTTGACTAAAATTTCTAGACTTATACATCAGTATATACAGTAGTCTAAAATGTATTTGAAGGAATTTTCTTTCTTAAAAGGTTTTTATTAATTTTTTAACACAGCAAAAAGCCAAACATTATCCCCAACCCTCCCACCTCCACCCTCCAAAACTCTCAGCAATGT
Source organism: Sceloporus undulatus (assembly GCF_019175285.1). Lineage (NCBI taxonomy): Eukaryota > Metazoa > Chordata > Lepidosauria > Squamata > Phrynosomatidae > Sceloporus > Sceloporus undulatus. The sequence goes on from NC_056522.1 coordinate 238,120,363, forward strand.
ATAACAACAACTAGTATTAACACTATGGCATATAATTCAGCCATCTTTACTAACCAAACGTAATGTTTCCAAGCTCTGTCTCTGAGTCACCCAAAGCCTTATTGTGGTGCTCCCATGGAGGGAGAGAAGAACCAGCAGCATATGCAGAACTTGATCCCCTTCCCCACTGTTGTTTCCTTCTCCTTTTGTTTTTAGACTGTAAACCTGAGGGCAGGGAACTACTGTTTCTAGGTCTCCCGGCTCCAGGTAGGGTCGCAGCTGGCATATCAGCCAAAGCTGATAACATGCACTCCTGGCCGTCGCATCTATTTCTGATGATAACTGAAGTGATGAGTCCAGGAGCACTCCCAAGCTGCGAACCAATTCTTTAGGGGAAGTGTGACCCCAGTTTGCATTTCTCCATACCCAAACTAGGGGTTCCTATAGCGAGGACCTCCGTCTTACTAAGATTCAATTTAAGCCTATTTTTCCTCATCCAGTCCATTACCACCCTAAGACATTCATTCAGAGAGAGATGCCTTCCTCAGTCATTACAGCACTCCGAGACATGGAGAAATATATCTGGGTGTCATCAACATACTGATAGCACCCCAACCCATGTCTCCAGATGATCTCGCCCAGTGGCTTCCTGTAAATTTTAAACAGCATAGGAGATAGACTGGTGCCCTGAGAGACACCAGATTTTAACTCTCTTTTGGAAGAGCAACTGTCTCCCAGCATCACCATCTGGAATCTGCCTGATAGGAATGGAACCACTGCAATGCAGTGCCCCCGATTCCCAATTCTCTCAGGCATTCCAGAAGGATACCATGGTCGATACCACTGAGAGCACCAACAAGGTCACACTTTTCCTGTCGATGCCCAAATGGAAATCATTGACTAAGGCGACCATGGCAGTCTCAGCTCCATATCCTGTCCTAAAGCCAGTTTGATGTGAGATGCTCCCACTCAGTCGGAAGGCAGATCAGGGAATAGGGACCCAGGCTGGATTAGATGGGGTTACACTCCCCATGAAGATGAAGGTTCACAGTTTGGGGGTACTCCTAGACTCAGATTTGAACCTGGAGGCCCAGGTATCTGCAGTGACTAGGACTTCTTTTGCAAATTTAAAACTTGTGCACCAACTGCACCTATTCCTTAAGATGCTGGGTCTAGCCTCAGGCTTTAGTTAAATCCTGTTTAGACTACTGTAACACACTCTGCTTGGGGTTGCCTTTGAAGAGTGTTTGGAAACTTCAGCTGTTTCAAAGAGCTGCAGCTGTTAACTGGGGCTGGCTACAGAGACCATACAATGCGCCTGTTGACACAGTTTCACCGGCTGTCAGTTTGTTTCTGGGCACAATTCAAAGTGCTGGTTATGATCTATAAAGCCCTATACGGCTCAGATCCAGGCTATTTGGCAGACTGTATCTCCCTGTATGAACTGGCCTGGGCTCTGAGATCCTTTGGAGAGTCCCTGGTTTCAGTCCCACCACCATTGCAAGCATGGTTACTGGGAGAAACGAAAGAGGGACTTTTCTGTGGCTGTCCCCAGACCCTGGAACTTCTTTCCCAGAGAGGTCAGAACGGCCCTTTCCTTGTTGTCCTTCTGTTGGCAGGCTTAGAAATTTTTTATTCAGACAAGCTTTTAAAACAGATTTTTTTAAAAAAAGAACATTCAGGGGTGTTGTACTGTTTTAAAGTGTATGCTTTTAACTTTTTAAATTGTATTATTTTTAAACAAATTATTTGTTTTAATATTACAATTTTAATTCTACTTTAATTATCATTTTGTACCTTTTTAATATTAATTTAATTAATTTTAAATTGTAAGGTGCTTTGAGTCCCAATTCTGGGGAAAAAGCAGGGTACAAATAAATATTATACAGACTGCTTGTAAGGAAATGTATTAATTTGTATAGTTGTACTCTCTGTGTCCACTAACAAGCTTTAGAGGAGCCCAGCTCCAATTCAGACATATTTAAAATCTCTCTGAAAGTCTGATTTGACTCAGGATTTGTCACACTTTTTAATGTAGACCTATCATTCATGGCAGCTGCTACTATGCAATCACTAGGCAAAAAGCCTGGCGCATTCTGTTCATGTACAAAGGTTTTCTATCCTCCCTATTGGGACTCTCACAGTAATTTATTCCCCTGGTTTGTGCCTGCAGTTTTCAGATTGGAATTGTCACACCTGCACTGTTTCCTGACCAGAATTTCAAATCCTTCTTTGCAATGTTTTCTGACCAGAATTTCAAATCCTTCTTTTGCAGTGATCTGAATTCAGAGTTTGAAGTCCACTTCTGTTGCTGGAGCATGAAAATGAAGCAAGTTTGATTTTTGTTTTCAAAAAGTATGAAAGGTTGGTTTCTGTAGAGCATTTCGTCATAGCTAAAAAGTGACATATATCTCCATAATTACTAAAATTCTATAAAGTTGTTAAACACAAATTGCCTTTATAATGAATGAGGCTTGTGCATTGGGAATACCAGAGTCCTGGAAAGAAGCAATAATCACACTGATATCTAAAAATGAGAATAATAAAACTGAGTTAGGAAACTATAGGCCGATCTCGTTGACTAATTCAGATTATAAAATCTATGCTAAGGTGTTAGCAGAAAAGCTTAAAAAGATAATAGTGAATCACATTAATGAGGATCAGTGTGGATTTCTTCCAAAACGTCAAATTAGAGACAATGTTAGAACTGTTATCAATGTCATAGACTTTTTTGAGCGTCACAATGAAAAAAATTAGCATTATTGCTAATAGATGAAGAAAAAGCCTTTGATAGGTTAAATTGGCATTTTCTACTTGAATTGTTGAAATTTATTAATCTGGGCCCAAACATGTATAATTGGATCTCTGCAATTTATCATAAGCAAAGAGCGCAACTTACTGTGAATAATGAAAGAACGGAATCTTTTTGTATTGAGCGGGGTACTAGGCAAGGATGCCCTTTGTCCCCAATATTATTTATAATAGCATTTGAAGTATTGCTCAATAAAATTAGGGAGGAAAAGGCTGTTAAAGGAGTAACAATTAAAAATTACACATATAAGGTTAGAGCCTCTGCGGATGATCTAATTTGTTTAGTGGAAGATCCGTTACAAAGTATAGGACATCTTAACAAAATGCTAGATGAATTTGCAGATCATTCTGGTTTAAAAATTAATCAACAGAAGACCACAATGATAACTAAGAATCTATTGGAAGAGGAAGATATTGAGCTGAGTAGGATTACAGGATACAAAGTGAGTAAAAAAGCCAAATATCTTGGTATATATCTGACTAATAGAAATATTGAACTCTTTTCAAATAATTATGGTGAACTATGGGAAAATGTGAAAAGAGATTTAATTTCTTGGTCTAAGCTTCAACTTTCTTTTTCGGGAAGAATAGCTTCTATAAAAATGAATATTCTTCCAAGGTTCTTATATCTTTTTTTGAATCTTCCTATAATCTCAGTTGAAAAATACTTCACGATTTGGCAAAAGGAGCTTTCTAATTTTCTTTGGGGAGGTAAACGTGCCAGAGTTAAATGGAAGATTCTAACGGATGATTGGGAAAGAGGGGGATGTGCTCTCCCTAACTTAAAGTTATATTATTTTGCTGCCTGTTTATGTTGGCTGGAAGATTGGGGTTTTTTTTGTTTTGTTTTTTTGTCAAATGTTAAAATGTTAAATTTAGAAAAATGTGATCTAAGATACGGTCTACATGGTTACTTGTGGTATGGTAAAGATAAGGAAAACAAAGAGTTTAACCACCATTTCTTGAGAAGATCGTTACTCTGGGTATGGAATAAAATCCGAAAGATATATTATGTGAATTTGCCCTGCTGGGTATCCCCACAAGAAGCTTTTTATAATAGAACTAAGGGTGAAACTGTAAGCTGGATTAGGTATAGAGATTTGATTGGTCTAGATAAGAAAAATGTTATTGAGATGAAAACAAGAGAACACTTACTTGAATTAGGTTTTGTGATTGACTTCAATTGAATAGCAGGTTTAAAAGCGATCAAGATATAATGGGTATTTCTATGATAAAGAGTGACTTAGACGTGATCTTTGAGGATAAAAAAGGGAAACATCTATCTAAATTTTATAAATCTCTAAAAGAAATACACATGGAAAATGAGACTATCAAACATACAATGATAAGGTGGGCACAAGATATAGGGAGTCCCATCCTATTGGAGGATTGGGAAAATTCCTGGAGAGTAACTAAAAAATTTACTGCCTGCCAAAACTACAAGCAGAATTATGTAAAGATGTTTTATAGGTGGTATTTGACCCCTATGAAAATTAATAAGATCTATAAAACTGGATGTACCAAATGTTGGAAATGTGGCATTAAAGAAGGAACTTTTTTTCATTTATGGTGGAAGTGCTCTTTGGTGAATGATTTTTGGAAAAATATACATAAGAAAATAGTGGAGATACTAGATATGGATATTCCATTGGATCCATTACTCTTTTTGTTAAATATGACAAATAGATTAGATAAAGTTATTGCAAAAAAGTTTTCAAAGCTAATTTTATATATGATTACATTAGCCAGATTGCTTTTGGCAAAATACTGGAAAAATCTATAGTGTCCCAAAATATTGGGGCGAGGGGAAAGATTTGGTACATGGTGTTCCAGATCTGCATTCAGGCTATGGACTGTTTCTGCAGTGCTACTGGTAGAAGACCATGGAAAGAGACAGCAGCTATGAGTTTAACAACAATTTGTGGAAGAGGAAATACAAAGTCCTTTCCATTAATACTATGCCCTTTTGCTCTAAAAGGTTATTCATGTTCTAAACTTTCCCTTTCATAGGTAATAGTAATCACTTAAATCTACAAAACAATGTAGTTGGAAAGTGTACAGCTATCAGAAAAAGCTCCAAGATTCTGGACATTTGCAGAGCAGGAAAAGAGACTGGAGAAAAGCCAAAGGTAGCAGGAAAAAATGTAGAGAGCAAGTTATGATTATGATCTAATAACACAAAGCGTGGGAAAGGTAGATATTTTGGGCCAGTTTTTTGTTTTGTTCTGTTATGGTGGTTTTTAGTTTTGGTTTTGTGTGTGTGTGTATTTGCCACATTTGTCAGCACGAGCATCTTCTCTGTCCTTCCCACCCTACAGTACTCTTCTCCTGCCTAATGGGCTTTAACAGCATGCAACTGGTTCTAGATAAGAAAGGATATATATGAATTCACAAAGAGAAGTAACTGGGCATGAAGATGGCCTTATAGATTTGCAACCAATAAAATCGTCAAAGGACTGCAGTTTTTGTTTCCTGGTGGTGTGAACATAAATGGCCAATGTACAAGAGAATACCCTGTTGTAGCTTACTATCCTTGCATGTGCAAAACCTGAGAGGGAAGTACAGTAGAAGCAATGCAATGGATGATAATGCAAGCATTTGTCATTAGGGACGTAATTCTTCGCTATTTTTTTTCTAGAAGGAAACAATGAGAAATTTAAAAAAAATTCTTTTTGCTGCAAGAAAGCCTTTGAAACTGCACCATTTTCAAAGACTATTTGGACACTTACTCTGTGCATAGTTCATACTTCCTGTATAGAAACTGCCATTTTCTGGGTGAAACAAACATATGACAGTTTTGCACAGAATAATTCCTGAACTGAGAAGATTCTTGTCAGTCCAGGTTTCTTCTCTTCAGGGTTTCTCTCTCAAGTTTTAATATATATATATTTAAATATAAGTATTCAAATATTTTTGAAAATTCTTCCCAATCTTATTGGTCTTCATACTTATCAGACTTGGTATGGTTACACACTCAGAAGTCAGTCACACTACATCCCATGGGATTTACACTTAAGTGAACATATGTTTGCAGCCATAAGAAGGCAAACGTCTAGGCAAGACAACCTTCCCAGATGTTATTGGACTGCAGCCATTCCCCACAATGGAAGGTAGTGACTATGATGTCAGTGGGATAGTTCATTGGGGGCTCCAATCAGCCCTAGCCACTATAGCCAATGGTGACAAATGCAATGAATTGCAGTCTGAAAATGTCTAGAGAGCTGCACTTTGCTTAGTTCTGGTTCAGGCACACAGACTTTCTATGTACTATGATGTCTACCCCTCCTCAAACGAAATTAAATCAAAGACCCATCTGGAAGAATTTGGCTAGCTGGCTATTTTAGAGACACACACCAAGTTCTTTACAGATGGCTGGAAGATGGGAAGCCATTGTTCACAATGCTAATGATACTCAAGAGGATAAGACAACAATTTGGATAGCTGCTCAGGAAAGCAACAGCATCTAAACCTGATACAGTCTAAGAGATCTCCAGGCCATTTGGCACATCTCTCTACCAAAGAGCATGTTTAGATTTTACAATCCAGTTAGCAGTCTGAGATCTGCAAATGATTTGAAAGGAATCTGGACTACTAAAACTACAAGGGCTCAGCTGGGGGGAGGAGAAAGAATATATATCTTTGAGAAGGAAAAACATATGAGTATATTATAAGTTGGTAATGTGGCAATTCACAGTCCCATGATGCATCTCAAATATCTTTAGGGACACATTCAGATAGAGATCATAAACAAGTTATCTAGGACCTCCCTGCTTACAGCAATAGCTTCCTAGCAACACCTTCCCTCCAAACAATTCAGTGGTCGTAGGAATTTCTGTGTCCAACTCACTTTGCATCCATGCACACATTGGCCTGACTCATATTATTAGTGCTGACTACAGCAGTAGACTCATTGGATCAAGGAGATTTACCAATGAGATTTACCTACTGAACAGCTGATTAATGTGTACTACCACTGAAACTAACCAAACAGATTCCAGCCATTATGTTCTCCAGGTGAATTAATCCTTTAGAATAGTTTGACATTGCATTAAATAGATGGGGACTCACAACTTGCCCACCATAGTAATATGATTTTGGCTACATTTCCAGGATAGTTGTAGGAATGATCCTAATGTGAGAGATGTCCTAGGCACAGCTCTTTTTTTCTGAGAAGAATTAGCTGTGAACACAAATAAATAATGGACAATTCTGATGAGTAGAAGTGAAATAGAATCAGAGAACTGTAAAGGTGAATGGATACAGTAGCCGTCTAATAGAACCCTTTGTCAATGCAGGCAATCTAGAGCTAAAGTATCTCTGACAGGTGGTCAATCAACTCCTGTTTGAAAGCCTCAAACAAAGATGAGACATGCTGTACTTCATAAGTTAGCCTTTTGAACAGCTCCTACATTTGGAAAGTTCTTTGTAATGTTTAGTGTATATTTCTTTCTTATAATTTGAATCCTTTGATTCCATCTTCTCCAGCAGCTGAAAACAATCTTACTCTGTTTCCCACTTGACAGCCTTCAATATTTGAAGATGATTATATCACTGCTTCTCTGTTCTCTAGGTGAAAGGTACACAACTCCCTCAACAGTTCCTCATAGCATTTGGTTTCCAGAGCCTCTACCATGTTTGCTATCCTCTTCTGTCCCAGGCCCTAATCCTTAATGTGAACACACTCCTACCTATATGTTTATATGTTGCTGGTGGATTATGCCATGGTCACTTGGAGCACTACACTAACATACTAATTTCTTACACATGCAGTTGCATTTTCTCAGAGTTTGTGTACATGCAGCCATTCCACAAAGATACACACACAGTCCTTTCTCATACTTTTGACTAGGTGGGTAATGAGCTAATAACCTGTTGGGCAAGTGATCATCCCAAGGCCCTATATTCACTGTGCAAGTAATTGCACAACTGTGAAGTCTAGCATAACTACGCTGGCATATATTTACACTACACTTGGCTCATATGAGTTGCCACTATGAAAAATGAAGGGTCACAGTGTGGAAATCAAAAGGATAAAGAAGAGTAGAATATACAATAAATCATCCTGAAGTTGGATATAAGATATAAAAAACAGCTTCATCCAGAAACTCTGGACCCATATCCTTTTCCTACCATCTGTTAAACTACACTTGTACTCACAGGGCATTTCCACAGAGGAAACTGTTTTACTAAAAGGCTTCAAGAGGATGGCCTTCCTAAGGAAGTTAATGCAATGTACAATATTGCATGCTTGGTCTCTTTAAAATCCAGAACCACAACTAGAAAGTTTTCAGAAAATGAGAGGTTTCTTGAATTTGAATTTCGCACGCCAGTATTACAAAAATCTTTGATATTTTTCTCAGTTTTCACTCACTTTTCAAGGTTATTGAAAACAAAATAAAACACTGAAAGCATTTTGGTGATGCTCTTAAAATGTTATCATAACAAGTTTTGCATGCTTCATGTATGACCAAGAGAAAGCAAAGAAGAATGATTTGCCAGTACTATCATTCACACATGTCCTTTGCCTGAGGCAAACAGATAAAAGATCTTCCTGCTGCTTATTTTAGGACCTTAAGGAGAGAAGCCTTGGAAAGCAAAATCAAGAGAAAGCTCTTCATGTACAAACAGCATTAACAAGCAATATGAGGCTGAAAAAGAATGAAGTGCAAGAATTCAATATCTATGTAATAGATATTGGCACTATACATTGAAAATATTGGCAATTGCTTCATCAATACAAAAACTGGACTAGATTAGGAACAAGGCAAGCACTACTTTGACAAGTGTGTACATACCTTTCACATGGACTAATTTACACATTGAGGGCAACTATACTAGTGGCTAAGGTACCAGAAGAGTTGTGGCTTTTACAAATTTCTCCCTACAGATGCTAAGACCTCATTGTGTTTTTCAGCCAGAGGGTTACAGTCTATTTTCATGATGATGTTGACTTATGGTGAGCCTAAGGCCAACCTATGAGATAGATGAATTTTTAATATTAATATTCCTACTATAGATTTATAGAAATGGCTCTACTATGGATATAGAAATGAGCTTTCTGGAGTCAAGGTTGTGTGTGTGCGAGAGAGAACATGCTGAACAGGATTTGCAGTAAAATGTTTAGAGAACAAGTTGACCTTTGCAAGCATCAAGGCGACTAGCTTGCTTTGAAAGCCAAAACAATTAGGAACAATATCCTTGGATGAAGGAAATAACACAGAGTGATAGAGTGATGGAATATTCCAAATGAGTCAAAAATGTATTTTAATGTATTCACAATTCTGTGTCCTGATTGAATGAACGTTTTTGTACATTTGCACTTTGAACCAGCCAATAGAATTATTATTATTATTATTATTATTAACCTTTATTTATGAAGCGCTGTAAATTTACACAGCGCTGTACATGCAATCTTTTTAGTTAGACGGTTCCCTGCCCTCAGGCTTACAATCTAAAAAGACATGACACAGAAGGAGAAGGGAGTGGTGGAGGGAAAGGGTAAGAGGTCCAGCAGTTCCTCTCAACCTCCGAGGTCTGGACCAAGGCAGATGGACTGGAGGGAGGGCAAGGCTTCATAATGGATGGTTAATCATTATCCAGAGAAAATACATAATACATACATAAAATACATTGTTAGGGACCATATTGTTGGAATTACCTATATGAACATCCATTTTCTTTGGTTTTGTTGCCTCAGTTTTTCTGGAACTGGATTTCCACTGAGGACTGCCAGCATTAAAGGAATTTGAATTCTCAGCCTTCTGGGTCCTGTTGTTCTCTCTGCTCTGTCAAGCTAGTGGACTTAGTGAGAGAAAGTCCAAGCTTTAAGAATCTTATTACACTATCATGAGGTTTTCTTGGCAAATTTGGCAGAAGGAGTTTGCTATTGCCATCCTCTGAGGCTTAGAGAGTGTGACTTGCCCAAGGTCACCAAGTGGGTTTCATGGCTCAGGAGGGATTCAAATCCTGGTCTCCAGAGTCATAGTCCAATGCTTAAACCACTACACCAAATAAACAAGGCCATTTATTTATTTGTAGAATGCCTTTCACAAGGTGGTTCACAATATATAAAATACAACAGATTAAATATATAATAAAATTATCATAAAGAACCAATTAAGAGAACACTACATTGACAGTACATCAAATCTTCCATTATAGCTCAGTTTAAACATATTTACAGTATATAATTTTTCAAATCAGAAATACCAGACATATTATATGTGACAGAAGTCCGTCCCACTTCAACCCTTTCTGTAAATCTGAAACCAAGTCTGTCCCACTTGAAAGGGTCATAAGGTAAATTCAGAAACAGACAGAAAGACATGTGTGTTCCTCTGTTTGTGTACATGTGTAGCCAAGGATATGTTATGTCACTTGTATGGGAGAATATCAAGCTCCGTTTTAACACAAAAAATAGTTTGTTACAGTGCCTCTTCCAAACACATTACATTTTCAGGATAGTTTTGCTTTCCAAATAGATTTTTATCACATTCTAATCTTTCCTTGACCTGCTCTGTGTTTTTCAGTTAGACCAACCCCGATTCTTAGTCTACAAACTTGCATCTGCCTCCATCAGCTCTGGCATTCCTTCTCATTATTCCATTGTCTTTGACTTGTGGAACCCAGTTGGAGTGATGGTTTCTGATCTGTCTGTCACAATATTTGTGGTGGTGTAGTGGGGACCAAACTGAAATAGGTGTGTTTTAAAGCCTATTTTCAATTCTTGGTCAAAGGGGCCAACAGCACTTCAATGGGTACAGCTATGCATTTCAGTTTGGAAGTGTTGTTTTGTTCCTTGCTCTGTGAAATATGTTGTTATTCTTGTTACAGGTAACTTACAATTCAAGACTGATGTACTGTTATGCATTTGGTATCATTACATAGTATGTTTGTTAATAACACAATATATTGTTTGATATTTAAAGAATGTTGGGGTCAATTAGACCCCACACCCAATTCTCACATGTATCCTTTACTTTACACTGTGAATATCTATTAATCCTAATGACCCCTTTGCAACAGTATGGCCTTTTATTGAACATTGAACATGAGAAAGTTCTTTGAGAAGGTATAACTTTTAAAAGTGGAGATGGTATTGTGCTCAGTATCAATCCCAGGTGTTTTTGTTTTTGTTTTACTTTCAAACAAGCTAAAATAGCAATTTGTTTCTCAACAGAACCATCTGGAACACAGACAAATGGTTTGTTTTTGTTTTTTTAAAAAAGAAATTCCCTATCTCCTATTTCTCTGTTTCAAATTTCAATTGCCAGAAACTACTTTTGTGCTTCACTGTTGAGAATCCCTTGCCTGATTTGGAGAAATCCAAATCTGTATTAGGTGAGTCCCTTAGTTCACACAAAGGCATGATTTTACAATAAGCACAAGTTGTAATACGAACTCTAAGACATTTTTGGCAATTTATAGATTGGTTGATTTTTAACACTAACAATCTGATATATAATCAGACTCAAAATAATATACATTCAGAAAATACATACAGAAAATAAAGAAACAGGAAGAAGAAGAAGAAAAGAGGAGCGAAGAAAAAAAATATATAGTTAAAAGACAGTACAGCTCTGATTCCCCAATCTTAACTGTAATGAAAATGAAAATAAAAAAGATAGGAAGAAATGTGTTATTCCACCATTACAGATCCAACTAAATGACCCTATTAGAGTTACTACTGATAACAGAAGTTTATTACATAGTTAGATTTCTTATTGCTCAAAAAGGCCATAAACAGTTCCCAGTTTTCAAAAATGTTTCAGTTGGCTTATCCTTCAGAACTCACATTCATTTGGCACTTTGGACTAACGTTTCTAAAAAGCCCTACAGAGGTAGTAAAATGTTGGACTATAGTTCTTGGCATTCCCCACCATCTTATACTGGCTAGAACTAATGGAAGTTATAGTCCAGTAGGATTGAAGAGCTATATTTTGTTCTTCCCTGCTCTAGATCACTGCTTCTTAAGCTATCTGATATGAAGGAGTAGCATGGATCCCACCCTCAATGTGCTAGGGGAAAAATATTTTTGCCCATTGACTAAAATTCTTTCTTTCTTCCCTACAAACTCTCCAAACACTGGCAACCAATAGCTTGCAGGCCAAGACTGGTCCAAGGATCACTGCATTGAGTAACACTGTTCTAGAGGTTTAAAAAGACTCTGGGCCTTTCAGTGTCATTGCAACATTTACTACACACACACACACACACACACACACATATATATACATACACCAAGATATGTTGAAAAGCAACCAAAATGATTTCTTTAATCACTATCCAACCACCTCTTCAAATGAAGCTTCCTCATGAGAAGTGAGAAGACACCACTGTCTTCCATGTGAGCAGAAGTCTGGCAGGGAGCATTCAAATAATTTTAAATGGGGAGGAAATTATCTCAAAAGCTGCAATTTGAATAAGCAGGAAATGGGAACGCAAGCTGTCAAAGTGGTGAAAGACATAAATTACTGAAGTGCACTTTCAGACCTCATCTGCCTCATTACAGCATCCTTTATTTCAATATGGATGGGAAAAATATATTTTCAAAAACTGCAACTAGATCATGAAGTGACTCAGTATGCTATTTTCTTTAAGAAGCTCAGAACGCTGATGTGATATACACAGACCTACACTGTACAAGTTGCATACATATGTGCATGCACAAACATATGTATGTAAGCATTTCCATATCTGAGGCCAGGAATCTGGGCTTTTGGTCCAAGATTACTGACTAATTTGCTTCAAAAGTACTGCATCAATGTATCAGAACTGGGCAGTGGTAATATGTTGGATTTAGACTAGGCAGGGGCTGGCAAAATTTATTTTATTTTATTTTATTTCTATCTTGCCTTTCTCCCTGAAAGGGACCCAAGGCAGCTCACAAATAAAAATTCTAAAAACATATTACAATAAAACAATAAAATATCATCTAAAACCATTATAAAACTACAGATGTTAAAACCATGCACTCTATATAACAAACACCCAAGCTACCTCATGATTATACATTAAAAGCCCGCCTGAATAAAGCCATTTTTGCTTGCTGACGAAAGGCAAGCAAGAAGGGGGCCAGCCCTGCTTCTTGTGGAAGGGCATTCCAGAGGGCAGGAGCAGCCACTGAGAAGGTTCTCTCTCATGTCCTCACCAGGAGAGCCTGTGATGGTGGTAGGACTGAGAAAAAGCATTCTCCTGATGATCGTAGGGCTCTAGCAGCTTCATATGGGGAGATATGATCTCTCCCCAGGACAGTTTTGGTAACTATTGGTCCCCTCATAGGGGGTGTGCAGCCACCCCTGTCAGAATTTTTATACCCATCAGGACCCTTTTTAATGTCCCTGGATCCTATTGCATGGGGTTAAAACCCCAGCTTACCTTTCCTGAATTCAGTGCTGAATTCAGAGCTGGGTCCTATCACACAGAAATCGCCACCAAACTGCCGAATCACCAGGTCCATCTTGGATGCAGCCCAGGTCCTGTAAGCTGCTTTGGCAGCTCCTTTTTGAAAACAGAAGCTTCTGCCTTCTAAAAATGGCCACCGAAGCAGCTTACAGGACCCAGGCTGCATCCAGGATGGACCCGGGTGGCAATTCGGTGGTGATAGGACACAGCTGACTCCTGAATTTGGTAAAGGTAAGCCGGGGTTTTAACTCCACGTGATAGGGTCCATCTATTGCTTCCTACTGTTTAAAAAGGCCTCTCCTGGGCCTAACATGGCTCATGACGAAAATGCTCCTACATCCTGGGGGGGGGGGGGGGAGAGGCTTTTGGAGACAAAAAAAGTGTTTGATATTTTTGGGGTGTGTGTGTGCCAGAATGTCCAGAGGGGGGGGGGTAATGCTTTCAGAAGGATAATACTTTCTCCTTTGCTGCTCTGCTGCCTATGAAGATAGACATCCCTCTGATTTGAAGGGACTGTAGAAGGCAATATATAAACATAAATAAAGGCATATTGTGTAATTGTCTGAGATCAAACTTACTGGCAAAACAAAAGTCACATATACTGGCATAACTAGTAGCTGTAACCATGGTCATCTGTGGATTGTGAATACTACTACCTTTGTTTGAGTGATGGAGCAGCAGACTGATGAAAGCAAAATGCCACATGGTAGCAATTTCATGACCAAAGTCAGATGCAAGGTGGGATACAAAATAAAAACAAAGAAAGGAGAAAAGGTCTGTTTAAGAAAATTCAAGGAAACAATGCTATGAAAAATGTTCAGCCAAGGCAAGTGAAGCAAAGCCAACTGGTACCAAATAGCAAAGGGACCAAAATAGCAAAAGCTCTGGAAATTGTGCCCCATCAAGATTGAATTAGAGAGCAGGTTATGTTCAGCCTGGATAAGAGAAGGTTAAGAGGTGACATGATAGCCATGTTTAAAAATTTGAAGGGATGTTACATTGTGGATGAAATAAACTTATTTTCTACTGCTCCAGAGTCACAGAGCAATGGATTCAAACTACAGGATAAGAGATTCCACCTCAACATTAGGAGGAACTTTCTGACAGTAAGAGCTGTTTGACAGTGGAACATATTCTCTTGGAGTGTGGTGGAGATTCCTTCTTTGGAAGTTTTTAAACAAATACTGGGTGGCCATCTGTAAGGGGTGCTTTGATTGTGAGTTCCTGAATGGCAGAATGGGTTTGGACTGGATGGCCCTTGGGGTCTCTTCCAACTCTATGATTCTAGAGAGCCAAGTCTAACCATGAGCAGCTAAAAGAAACACCGACCTGCTCTACTGTCTCCACCATGGTGCCACTTGTAGTCCTTTGTAATGTATGGATGGGAAAATGATTATGGTGGCAGCATCAAGAAGAACTGGGCTTTGCAGTATCTGAATATTACGTGTGTGTGCTTGTCAGTTTTTCTGGGTTAAAATCAGGCAAAATTATCACAATAACATTAAAGGCTGCACTCATTGTTAATGTAGCCACCATTTTATTTGCTTTGCCTTTTCATTCTTTTTTATAAGTGTGTGTTTTCTTAGGCCTGCCTGTGCCTGGTTGTTCCCACACACATCGCACAGCCACCATTTATCACAGTTCCCTCCTCATCAATACAGCCATTAGGGTGAACACAAGCAATTATGCCTGCCAGAATTTTGTTAAGTTCTTTGGCATTGTTTTCCTTTGCTTCAACCTTTGCATTCTTGGTTACATGCTCTTAAGTTTAGATGGCCCTAGTGGTCTCTTATCCTCAATTTATCCATAGGTCATATCAAAAGCCTTAATTTTGGCCCTCAAATCTGCCCTCGACTTTTACATGAGGTCAACTTATAGTTGAATATAAATGGTATATTAATATAAGCAGACCATATCTCCAAGAACACGTTTAGTTTAAGTTGGCATCTATAAAATACATATTCATGCACAACTAAATCAGTAGGATTGTTAACTGAATGATATATAGTGAATGTTTATCTTTTCAGCCTTCGGCTGCAAGTCGTTTTGCAACAGTAATAGCACAAAGGATCCAATCACGCTGAGTCTCAGTTAGATTCTGTCTTTCAGGGATATAATTTAGAAGACCTGCCTTAGGAGAAAGGTGGCACATAAATGAAATTAATAAATAATAAGAACAAGTAATTCTACAAGTATTAATGATGTTCCTAATGCAAAATTAATATGTTTTAATGCATCCAACCAAAAAGGAATAATCACGGAACCACTGAAAAATAGTTTTTTTTGGTGGGCAAATCTAGATTTAGGTCTAAAGAAATGAAAGATATTGAAGCCAAGGTAGTTTTTCTTGACTAATTTCCTTTCCAACAAACATTTACAAACTAGACTTGCTGATTTCAGTTTCCTTGAGCACACAATTAACACATCACACACAGCAGAAAGCAGATATCAACGCTGGAAATATTGTCACAGTCTACTAGTGGGTAACTGATACATGGAATTGTATATTAAGAATGGCAAAAATTCTTGGTCTCCCAAAGTATAAATTCCACAGGCAACCCATTTCTTCTGTCAAAAGGGTTGTCTTGCAGTCTTTCATTTAAAATTAACCCATAGAATTAGTATGACCATATAGCTCATGACAAGAGATCATACTGTAATTAACAATTGCCAGGCTACCAAGCCCATGTAGTTAAACAGACCCCAGATTTACATGGAAGTGTCTGGGAGGAATGGAGAATAATTTCTGACTCTCTGTAGGTTTGCTGGAAAATTATAACAAATTAATAACTCAGTAGTATATTGTCTCTTTGAAAGGTTGTGTCAAATTTATGGCAACATTGTAGTCATTACATTGCTCCTGCATGCAAAATGTGCCCCACTGCTAATCTTTTGCAGTGATTCTAACTAGGAAGGTAGCAAATGGAGTGACTCAGTACAGAGAAAAGTTCTGTAAATTCACAAAGAAGGTCTCCATACATAGTAATGTTGTCATTGGTTTCTGCATTTGTTGCTCTCACTCTAGAGTTTTGCTTTTTTTTAAAAAATAACCAAAAGACAGCTCTGTTGTCCTACAGCATTCAGTGACAATTCCTATACCAGCAACAACTTTTTATTTCCTCAACGCTGTTTTTGTAAAATTCCAAAATCATACAGTCATAGAGCTGGAACTGGAAGTGACTACAATGGCCATCTATTTGCTAAGCAAGTTCTTACTTCCTTGCATTGGTGTGGATGAGTCCAGAGGTCCTCAAAATATTTCTGGTTAGGGATTCTACTTCCTTGCTTCATGCACTGATCTCTATAGCCACCTGCTGTTGCATTTGCACTAGCACTTCTGTATTGCATAGAATTTGTCTCCTCTAACTGGAATGAACACATCATTCCTCATTCACTTTCTCCATGCAGACAAACAATCCACAGAGCTTGAAGGGTGAGCAAACAGCAGACAAACAGACAAGTTGTTATGGGTGAGAAAGGGTGGAAAGAAAAGAACACTAATGAAATTCAGTAATGAAACTTAATTGAACAGGTTGTTAGACTCCATAGTTTAGGACCACTTTCCCCAGCTTGGTGGTTTCCAGGAGCACTACAAAAACCTACAAAATCCATCATCCTCTGCCATCAATCAGACAGTGGGAATTGTAGTCCAAAATACCTGGAAAGTTCCAGGATTGAGAGGTGGCAACTTAAAAGTTATAAAAAGAGCAATTTTGAAGTACCTAAAACCAAAATGTCCTACTAAGGCACAATAAACTTTCAATTCTCTTCCATAACTTCATTAAAAACTAATGTTTTAATTCATACAGTCTGTGAAGGTCTTTCCTGGGCACTCATTTGCTCCATGCATTTGAGGATGTAGACCAAGTCTATAAAAGCTTATGCTACAACAACTTCCACATAGCAGTCTCAAAGGTACTGCAAGATCCCTTTGTATACATATGATTTAATTACAATAACATGCACAACCCACAAAAATGATTTAATTAGTTACAGATGTAACTGATTACTATTCTGCCTTCCCAGCATTATCAAAAATGAATTAATTCATCTTTTCAACCAATGTTAACATTAATTTTCAAAACAAAAGCAAAAGACAGAACAGGTTGCAATATATAATAGCATAAATGAAAATCGTCTAGGCAAAATGTTGAGTCAGAGTACATACTCAAAATGCAAGAATTTGGTATATCCACCATCTCTAAAGTGTTAAATCTATCTGTCTTTCTTTTGGGGGCTATTTTAGACTATAGGACAAAGTGTGCTTTAAACTTTAGCAGCCTGTTGAGATTAGAAATATGGCTCAGTGTTCTGGTGAGAAATTATCTGGAAAATGCATATTTGCTGTATGAAGCTCCACAATAATCAGTCTGCTCTCATATGGAGCATCCCAGCACCTCATCCAATATTATTCAGAAGGATATTCTCCTGATCAATCTGGAAAATATATTCAGTGGTGTGTGTGTGTGTGCGCGCGAGGGGAGTATCTTCTGTTTCTGAGGCAAAGTTTCTTAAGTAAACTGAAAATCCAAGCAAAAGCAATTAAAATAAAACTTAATAAATTAAATGAAACAATCCTATTAATTGGACAAATAAGATTAGCTGTCTTTTAAAATCGTATTGGTTAGTTTATCCTATGTCTACTGATGATCTCTTTATTCTGTGAGTGTGATAAATGACAAATATACATAATATACACTTCTGATTTAAATCAGGGTAGGAACAAACTGTACAACCCTCCAGATGTTGCTGGAATGCAGCTCCCAGCATTCCTCATAGCTACAGCCACTGGGAGATGCAGGGCAACAGCATCTGGAAGGTTACATAACTCCCAACCCCTGATTTAAATAAGATTTTTAAAAAATCCAAACCACAATGTTCCAGGCATAACAGACTCATCGGCAAGTACGTACAAATGCATTTGACAACTCCTCTACACATGATAGCTTATATCAATTCTCTTAACACTTTTAAAGTATATCAGAAAGACATAAGAGAATGGGAAGGAAAGATTACTGTGAAACTTGGTAAGTGTTGGGGGATGTTTGTTCCTCCACAAAACCAGCTGAGATTTAGATCAAGGAAACCTCCTTTTCACACACAGGCCTTCATTTACTTACTGTATGCTCAGGAATATTTACTATTGGTGCACTTAATGGACTGTAATAAAATAAAATGCTCTCTAATACTACACAGGATCATGTCATCAGCTTTATACTGACATTTTATTATACCTCATTCAGAATTTGCATTTTATAGCATACCAAAAAGGAAATAGTACTTGGAATGGTTAAGGTCAGAATTATTGTTCTCCTGACTCTGTAAATCTTCTGAATCTCTGTCTCCAAAACAAGAAACTACAACAAACTATTTTAAGGTTGCCATAATTGTCCACTAAAACCTGGGACAAAATGTAGCACAAAATCTAGACCAAACTGTAGGCCAACTGCAAGACAAAACTCAGCCCAAAATGTAGGACATTTAAGGCCCTCCATTTTTCTTAAATGTCCTACATTTTGGCTGAGTTATGTCCTGCAGGTCTCCTACAGTTGGGTCTAGATTATGTCCTACATTTTGACCCAGGTTTTAGTGGACAATTATGGCAACGCTACTTTTTGTACACTATTCCAGTATAACTGCCAAGGAAACATTATATGAAATTCTGGAATTTGCAGTTTACAGAGAGACATTTAGAATTCTCAGCCAGAGTGCTCTTGGGCCTTACTAAACTATTATGTGGTGTAATTGTACACTAATATACTGTAACCCGCCTTGATCTATGGAAAGGCGGGCTATAAATAAAGATATTATTATTATTATTATTATTATTATTATTATTATTATTATTATTATTATTA
>NC_056522.1:238139424-238140487 GCF_019175285.1 Sceloporus undulatus
AAGACCCAAGAATTCCACAGACTGGTGACACAGCAGTTAAAATGGAATATAATGCTATATCAGTGTAGTATGATAGGCCCCCAGGAGAGGCCATCAGGTATGTTTTCTCCATGGATAGCCCTAATCTGACCTCTGTGCCCTCAATGAAGCTGTCAAATGCCAGTGTTCTTCTATCTACTATTTCCCTCACTTTGGAACTTCTTGGCAGTGGAGATTTGTACACAGGGCTCCTTCCCTTCCTCTGGCCTCACAGTCCACCACTATGGCTTGAGGATTTTGAGATGATTATTTACACCTTTGCTATCTGGCTTTACTAATTACTTTGTTTTCTTTTTCAGCACAATTTCCACTACTGATTTCTGTAATTTATTATTACAACTCTGCTTACATCGTTAATAGAAAATAAAGGCAAAATATGTGTTTAGCGTGTGTTTTTGTCATGCTACATCATAGACTAATTTTGGACCATATTAATAGTAGATATGAACTGGTTGTCATTTGCTAAATCTTCACAGATCAGATGCACTAAGATGACATACCTTCAAAGATTTCTCAGTTGAAAATCTGGGACTGAATGAGCACACACATACCTACTCTTACCATTACTGTCTCCAAAATTCTAGAAAAAAGAATCATTGGCCCTTATCACATGTGAGACGGGAACTCCAACCCAGAACCATTTCGAAGTGAAGGGGAAGCAGAGTCAATTCGAATCCAAGGCAATTCACATGATGAATTATCACATGTGAAGAATGAAATAGTGGTGATTCCTGAGTCAAAACGGAGCGAGTGCACATTAAATTATCACACTGGTACATACCATGCGGATTCAACAATTCAAATTGGGACCCTTGCACATGCTCAGTGGGGCTCTCAACACATCGTGAACCTTTGCACTTCCAGGGTAAAGAAGGGGGCCACTTCCTGGTTCCAGTTTCATGTGAATGCTAGCCTCACGTGAATAGAGAATGTCACCTATCCTTACATGCCCTTTGCTTCTTCCAAATGTATCACCGGCAAAATTATATTATTATTATTATTATTATTATTATTATTATTATTA
>NC_056522.1:238150315-238169171 GCF_019175285.1 Sceloporus undulatus
TCCCTTTTCCTGAAGGGAGATCCTTGAACTCATTCCTATTACAGGTTGAGCATCCCTTATCAGGAATTCCAAAATCCAAAATTGTCCACACAGGTAGCTGAGATAGTGACATTTTTGCTTTCTGATAATTCAGTGTACATAAACTTGTTTCGGGCACAAACCTTATCTATAAAATTACCTTCACCTATGTGTATAGGGTGTATATGAAACAAAATGAATTTCATGTTTAGACTTGGATCCTATATTCAAGCTATCTCATATGTATATGCAAAATTAAAAATCCAAAACCCAAAATGCTTCTGGACCCAAGCATTTTGGATCATGGAGACTCAACTCTAACAACATTTATGACCTCTTGGAAAGCAGCAAGACAAGGTCCTGGTTTAAGAGGCCTTCAGTTTAGTCTCACTAATGAACCCCATCAGCACTATAGTTTTTTGTGGGTTTTTCAGGCTATTCGGCCATGCTCTAGAAGAGTTTCTTCCTGACGTTTCACCAGCAGCTATGCTGGACATCTTCAGAGAATGCTGGCATGGAAGAGAGTAGGGTATATATACTGTTGGTTGAGGGGAAGTGATTTGCTGTTGATCTGTGTATTGTTCTGCTTGTTGAATGGCAAGGCCTCAGGGTGTATTGTAAATTAATGATCCATTGTCTCTGGGAAATCCCCCTCACCCTGAGTGGTTTTCTTTGCATTGGCTCGGTCTTGATTTTGGTGTTTTTCAGGACTGATAGCCAAACTTTGTTTATTTTAAAGGTTTCTTCCTGTTGAAGTTGTCCAGGTGTTTATGGATTTCTGTGGCTTCCCTGTGCATTCTGACCTGAGTTGTTGGCATGATCGAAAATGTCAGTGTTTTTTAAGCAGCATATTATGCCCAGGTTTATATTGTGTTATAAATGCCAGCATTCTTCCATGCCAGCATTTTCTGAATGCCAGTCACAGCTGCTGGCAAAATGTCAGGAACAAACTCTTCTAGACCACGGCCTCATAGCCCCCCCCCCAAAAAAAACCCACAAAAAACTATGGATGCCAACTCTGAAAGCTTCAACTTCCCATCAGCACTATTTGTTTGGCTTTGCCAGTATTAATTGCTGGTTACTGCATTGTGACAAGATGAAACACAAGCAACATCCAGCTGATTGGAGTCAAAGGGACACTCCATTTCCAGCTCATTACAGCATTACTAGCACTGCTGAATGCCTGCTGAGAAAGGAGGATGTGGCTGTCAGCAATCATGCTATGGGGTAGAAGATGGGGGAGCAAGACATTAGCCCAGCTGAGGCTCATGAGCCCTGATGGGGTTCCCAGGTTACTAACCGCTGATGCCTTAATAGGTTTAAATAGCACTGCTATCTCTAAACTGGGATGTCCAAACTTCTGAAAGGGAACAGCTCTACAGGAGCCCAAATTCATTTACAGTTCAAATTAGAATGTAACATTTACAAATTATTCACATATGATTCTATGACCATCCTTACACTAACTCATATCAAAAAGTCTTTCTAGTCCTATATTATCTGTTCTGACTAGCAATTATTCTTTGTCACTCCTATTAAATGAGATTGACCAACTCTGATATTGATTTTGTGGACTCATAGTTAAAAGACATGACTACACAATTGTCCTATCTACCACTTGATGGCGTGGGTACACTGCAATGATTAAGCTTCTGTTACACTTAGAGTATCCACTGCAGACAGAAACAGAATATATGTGGACCAATTTCCCTCAGTATGCATAATATTGTGTCTACCACTTATGACTAAAAAGTCTGTTTTCTATTTCACCCAAGTGGAAACTGTTCCACTCTTCTGATTTTGGTGGCCCTTAGTTCTCAACACATCATCCTGTTCTGCTAGAAAGCCTGTTGTAAAGCAACTAGGCTTAATTTTGGGTGCCTTGTGTCTATTTTGAGTATACTCAAAGCAGATAAGCTTTCATAAGAACAGCCAGAGGTGAGTTATTCTTGGCTCTTCATGCTGCTTGCTACTTCAAAAAATTAGTTCAGTGATTTTGCTTACAACTCATAAAATACATTTGCTAGCAACCTGAGGTTTATATCCCCGATTAATTCCTCATGTTGCTAATTGCAGAAACTTATATATTTGGCTAGAATATAGAGATTTTGCCATGAGATTTTTAGCTATGCCTTACCTTTTTCTGCATCCTGTCTCAAAAGTCGAAGTTGAAAGCACTGGTCCAGTTTCAATTTCGGACATGCCACATCTGATGCAAGTGTTGCCCGCGGTTGAATGCGTTTGTCCAAAAGGCTGGTGATCTTGGCACAAGACTTTGGAAATCTGCACTGCCAGGAATGCAGTTCCTACCAGAAAAACCATCACTGCACCTATAGCACTGTAACAAACCTCTGCCTTCACGGTCCAGTTCTTCTACCGGAGCTTTAATTACTTTCTTCTTGAGCTGTTGTGTTCATCTATAAGTCTTCTTGAACCCTCCACATCCCATGGAAATTCCTTCCTAGCCAACATTTCCTGAAGGTCCTCTAATCTGGATAACAAATGGATTGCACTGTTAAAAAACTCTTCCAAAGAGACTCTCAGCTCTATCCATTCATCATGATTGTAATCCAAAGATCCTTCAAACTCCTCAGTGAGTTGGGAGGGATCCACCAGTTTTGCTAGGCCTTCCACAGAGACCATGCTTGTCTAAAGAGAGAAAAAGATGCTGAAATAAGATTTAATTTCCAGGGAATACTGTACCCCCCAAATTATTTTAACTACCTTTTTACAGACAGTATCATAGGGATGGCAGGAAGGAGGAACTGGACAGCCAAATACACAAAGAAACTGCCTTCTACCACAATTATGGCTAATCAGAAACTTGTCCAGCTTCAATTTCAATTCAATGGACTGTGATTGTATGACCACACAGGCATCCTTTGGTAGAACATTTCACATTTTTCCACCCGGATATTATCTCCCCACCCCCATATCAAAAGATCTCAAGTGTGGCTTTAAATGCCATTAAAACAACAAAGAGTAAACAGTTTAAAACATTTTAAAAAATTAAAGAACCTAAAAACATATTGGATCATAATGATGGGTTAAAAAGCAGATTTAAAAGAATAAAGAGTCTTTAAAATATTTACATCAATCAGTATTTCTGTCAAATCCATCAATGAGGCCTTGATGAACAGCCAAATTTTTACTTGTGTCTAAATGAAAGAAGTGTTTGTGCCAATCGGAAGTCTAAGAGGAAGACATTCCACAATTGGGGTGCCATGGCTGAGATGGCCCCCTCCCATGCCCCAGAACACTGTTGATCTCCAGTGATAAGACACAGAGAAGGGCCCCCTAGTAGACTTCAGTCCTTGGTCAGCACAAATAGGGAGAGGTGCTCCTTCAAAAAACATCGATCCCATGCCATTTAGGGCTTTAATGTCCATCACAATCATGCTGAATCATACTTAAAATGTATTGGTAGCCAGTGCAATTCTTTTAAAGACAGGCATTACATGATATCTACATGATATGCAGTCATACACAAGCATGCTTTGCCACTACCTGCTGTTCTGAGCCTTCTTCGGTAGAGCACAGCCCAAGTAGAACACATTACAGTATACTGTATATAACATATCTGTGACACCATGACATGCTGGATCTCAAAGATGTCAGCACAATGGGTTTGAAACCCCAACTGCCTGTGCCAATTATTGTGGAAGCTTTCCCAACACTGCCACTAACTTATATCTCTCTATTAATAATTGTTCTTATTACCTTGGTAGCATGTTTGTTGTTAACTGTAAATTACTTCAGGCAACTCTTTGTTGAACACAAAGAAAGAGCTTTACATTCAGAACTTATTACTGTACCTTTCTTAGTGGATGGTTCTCGGTTTGTGTCACAGTATACAAATTGCTGAAATTACAAATTTACTACTCTCTCTCACTGACTAGGGCGGGATACACACCGCCATTTAGTACGTATAGGTACGTACTAGGGTTAGGAAGGGCGGTGCTTCCGCACCCCCCTAACCCTAGTAGTATCCTATACGTACAAGATGGCGGCGCCCTTCTACATGGGCGCCGCCATCTTTACGTACTGGACGCACAGCGTCCAGACGTGTCGCGGCGCCTATGACGTCGCGAGTCCGCGCCAGGCGCCTCGTGACGCTCATAGATGCGCCGCAGAAAGAAGCTCCGAAATGGAGCTTCTTTTTCGGTCCGCGCGGGAGTCGGGCCGTGTGAAGGCTCCGGCTCCCCCGCGGACCTACTGGCGGCGGCGGCAGGCGGTGGTCTGTACCCCGCCTATATGTTCTTTCACTGACTTAGTTCACACAGAACCTAGACCCAGCTTCCTTAGCTGTTAACCTCACAGTTTACTTGTTTACCACTCTCATACACTTAGCTCAGCTCAACTCCTCTTTTATATCCGCTCCTCAGGCGGTTTCTAATATTCCCCATAGCCTTCTTGGTTGCAGATCCCTCAGGATCTTGCCACACTCTCTTTAACACTGGACTACCTGTGTCTGTCTATAATTATTTCTCCCCTTTCATAGGCATCTTATCATACTAGCGCCAAACTCTTATCTGCCTCTGCAGGCTTAACACACACAGCATCCTTAGCTGTTACTCCATCAGGACCATGACACACTCTGGTTAGGGTTAAATCCCTGTATTTGCTATGGCAGCACATTCCCGTGCACGGTGCTGCAGGTGCCCATGCCATTTCCATCCTCTGCAGGTTGCCATATGGTAAGCTCAAATCCATGTATGGCAAGCTCGCGTATGGCATGGGCTGACAGTAATAATCATAATCATAATCATAATCTGCACCTCATATCACCCTATGTAGCTTTATAGTACAGCATGAGAAAGTTATGCTGCTGTGGATCCTGGAAATTTTTTTTTAAAAAACCTAATTTTCCATGCTTTCAAAAGCATGGAAAAAATTAGGTTTTTAAAAAACAATTTCCAGGATCCACTAGCAGCATAACTTTCTCATGCTGTACTATAAAGCTAATAGCATTACGGCTATTATTTGCTATTTGACACTTTAATTTGCTGCCTGTCCTTTCCTGAATTGTTATGTATTTATATGTATTATGCTATTATTTCTTAAATTGTATGCCATGGGCAGGTTTAATCTTATCTTCTTATTGTTTGTATGTACAGTGCTGTGCAAATCTACAGTGCTATATAAATAAATAATAATAATAATAATAATAATAATAATAATAATAATAATAATAATAATACTGCCTTCTTGTCCTAGACAGGCTAGTTCTAATTTGTATGACATTTGTATCTTCTATGTAGACACTTTAGAGTGCTTTCCACAACAGTTCTCCCATGAATTTATATATGTAAAATGTCCATTTTACAGTTGGAGATCTCGAAGAGTACCTGGTTAGGGTAAACTATTTTTTAGTGCCAGTGTAATACCTCAGTATACAAAGGCACAGCCCATGTGAATTCTGCTTATGAGTACTACCATGTGGGTAATAGAAATCCACACAGGAAAGAATGCACCAAGTCCTGCATAATATGCTACCCATTTCTTCAAAGCAGAGTTCCCTGGGCTCCTATTTTCTCTACAGATCTTCTTGTGGAAATATGTCTTTAGAAGGCAATATGTGACTTGGTCAAGACAGCCCTCTTAGCAGGAACTGAAAGCTAGATTCTCCATATACAACATCATTATTCCAGCCAATGCCTTGGCACCACATACGGTACTGGATTTTTATGAGAAGGATGCTGTGTTAATGGGCTGCTTTTAAACTTATACATTTCACTGTGAGAGCCTCTTTACAGAGCATTGGGGACTATGTTTATTACACATTCCTTGCACAAGGGTTAAGAATGTATGTTTTCATTTGATTACAGAAGCAAACCTTTCTTGAGTTGCTGGCACTTTTGAAGCTGAAAGTAACCATTAGAAACATACTTTTGGAAAGCAAGACGAAGTTTCTGTAGTGTATCATTTTAACCTGAAGTGTATAGTGTGTATCATCCTAAATATAAATCTTCCCCCTTGCCCTTAGCTATTCTGGCATGAATGCTCTCCTAAGTGGATATGTGATATTACACTGGGTTCTGCTATTTGAATTATATAGCCATTATACTGGTTTCAGGCGTGCGACTGGAAGCAGGTGTCTTATCCTGCCAAAATATACATCAACTGCTTCTTATTTTCTTTCAGATTATTCCAACTGACTTTTCTCACAGGCAGAGCACATGTTTCCATATGGCTGTTAATTTTCAACCCTTCTTAACTATGATTAAGCCAAACTAATATAAAATCTAAATGGCACATGGGTATTTACATAAGAACCTACCACAGATATCAAAAGCCACCCACAAGTCACAATGAACAAATTTACAACTATTGTTTCTTATTGGGGTTGGAATCAAGCTGTTCTCTGGACACCCTTGAACTGTAACTCCCAGCAAACCATCAGCCTAGTGATAAATGCTGGTAGGTGCACTCCATCAACCTTGGGAAGGCCATATACTTTATATCCCTGCTTTCAATGGGACTTTTAACTGTTTACTTGTTTCCTCTCTCAACAATTCTGAGAGTTTTATCTTCAGTTTACAGGTGGAGAATTGAGACTTTAAGACAGGAATGTGTTGACTAAGAAGAGTTTCAACTAAATGTCCCATGATGCAGATTCAGTGCTTTTGGCTTTCTATCACACTGGCTAGCATTCCATAAGTAGTTCCATTCTAATGTATTTAGGCTTTGTTTAGGAGAGTTGAATTCAATGACTAAGTGAAAAGCATGTTCTCACTTTTACAGTGACCATCTCCTTGACAGCCACAGCATATAGAAAGATGCTGTGTGCTTCTGAGGACCTAAACCACCTGAAAACCTACAATGGATGTCCTACTTATATAGGATAGGTCACAACTGGCATGAATTCATCCTGGGCACAAATACTAAACTTGGCCAAAGGAAACAACTGGAGTGAAACTTCTGCAGAAGCCAGAATAATCATATGTCATTTGGGGGAAGTTTGCTACAAACTTTTCGAAGGCTCTGATCCTAATGCAATGTTGTCAAGAGGTAGAGGACCTTGTTCATTACATGTTATTTTGTCCTCTCTACCAAGAACCAAGAGAAAGGTTCATTACACCTATAACAGAAACCAGTCCCAGTCAAAACCCACAGGATATGATTTTTCATCTTCTACTGGACCTGAACAAATATGTAACTTGGAAAGTAGCTTTGTTTGCCTTAGCAACTAAAAAAATCAGGAACAAGTATATAACAGGGATAGCCATAAACTGTAAAGGCGATGACTATATTTGACAAAAATTTTAATGGGCATAATGACAATTGTTTGTTTGTTTAGAAATCCTGTACCAGATACGAGATACTCACATTTTAGATATAATTTACATGTATTTTTATACTGTTATATTGTTATATTGTTATATGTATTGTTATATTGTTGTGCTGTGCAATTACCTTTGGTCAAAAGCAATAAAATTTGAATTTGAATTTAATGCAATGTGAACCTATTTCAGATTAAATTGTGCTACAGCAGAATTTTCCAGTAAGTGTCAAAAATGTGACTGACTCACTATTATCACATTACTCAAACCAAAGATACTGCACTTTGTTTACCTGGCTCATTCAGGCCTCCATCTCTGACATTTACTGACTGTAATAAGGAAATAAGTGCACTATTGTAACTGGAATTCATACACTCTTATATAGGGACCAGTTTTATAACACTGTAAGTTTAAAAGTAGCCCATTACTTCAGTGATTAAAAGGAATTTCTAAAGATTGAATAATCCCTGAAAGTAGGTTCTCTTGCCCCAGGAAAATGCACCCCTGCATCCATACCAGTTCCAGTGATTCATATGGCATTTTCACCTTGTTAGTGAAAATCCAAACAAATCTCTGAATGTGTCTGCATAAGTGTGTGTGTATGGCTCAAGAATAAGGTATTACCCTAAAAATGTGAACTTCTGCTTCATAAATGGACAGTATCCATAAAATCTGGCCTTTCAGTTTGAGAATAAATTTACTGTTTTGTGATATAGTTGTACTGACAGAATAAGAAGGTGGTATGCATTAGGGGAAAACAAAAGGACAAAATATGAGAATAAGTAAAGAAATCATTTGCTTGTTGTAATTTAGGGAGAACCTTCATGCATCCCAAACTCCTTGTGCTTCAGAGCTGTAGGTGAAGTCCTACTCCATCAGCCATTGTCTTATGAGATAAAAATCTACAAAGAGCAAGACCCTTTCTTTAAATTATGGCATCTCTTCCTAATAAGCAAGCCTGTCTGTGAATATCTGCTGGGCACCATCATCTATGGAACAGGTGAAATCATTTTATTTCCAAAACAATTTAAACTCTTCTTTGCTCTTGCTGGTCTTATAATTAATTTGTTGTTTGTTTCTGTTGTTGTAGTTGTTGTTGTGCTATTCCTGATGATTTTCAGGATATTTTAATTAACTTTTCAATAGAATGGCTTTTATATTACTAATTTGCTCAGCATTGCCTTGAGCTTTGAAGTGAGAGGAAATCTGAGAAATCATGTAAACAAATGAGGGGAAAACTCTGGTTTTGTTTCTATGTTTAAAAAAGATACAGCAAAATATACTATGCCACTGTTTCTTATGTAGAACTCAACATCATGACAGCCTTGGAACCATCATTAAAACAAATGTGTTCCTGTCTAGTCTGCACCTGTTTTCCCATTTAACATCTAGTGAAATTCACTTTAGGTTCCCCAACACCACCAGTACCAGCCAATGAAATTAAACAGGGACAGAGGGAGGAATTCAACATTATGTGTCTGGAAGGCTCCTCCCTAAATGGAATGGTCTCCTCTCCCACTGCAGCACCCTGCTCTCCTGGATATCTTCTAGAGCACAGAGGGCTGGAGGAAGAAAAACAATATTTCCAGATCTTCTGATGGAGGGAGTTAATTGGGTTCCACTTGGAGTCCATCATAGCATAATGACGTTATCTCACAAGGTGAGTTTTGCTAAGTATCAGCTGAAGGGGGAAAAGACACTTGAGCACAATTTTTGGAGGCTACAGTCTACAGTTGGCTTCAGATTTGATATTTCTTTTCAAACATACAAACAAAAGCACACAAATCTCCAAATGACCATGATCACACTTTGCTGAAAAAATCTTGAGATTACTGAGGTAGGAGGTGGGAAGGAACTTTATAATGAACATAAGATAATGTTTCACTGTACTGTCTTTTCATTGTTGAGGGGATTAATTATATACAATAAACCTTTTTTTAAAAATCACCTGAAGCTCCTAGGGCGATCATTAAATTTGGCACCAAGTATGCCAACACAGGCCGAAGAGTCCCCACCTGGTTTTTAAACCTACGCAAATATTATCTCCCTGTCACAATTGGCTTTTTCGACCCAAAGATATGACAGGAGGCCTTTTTGTTTAAAATATTCTACAGATACATTTATTATTCAGATGGGATTCTCCCTGGAGAATTGAAGATGAATAGGAATACATTATCAGACTTCATCAGGAAGGGAGAAGGAATGTGCAAAGACAAGCAAGAGCCTATCAGCTGTCATATTTCTTTTTATTTCTAATGCAACCAATCAAAACCATAGCTTTCTCATTCAGTCTTTTCAGGAGAAAAAAAATAATTTGCAAAAGCATTTCTGAATTAATGACAAGACAGCTTGTTGGGTTATTGCTCTTGTTGACAGCAAGCTCCTGGAATCTGCATTAGTCAGTCAAGTGTCAGCCTTGCTCTTTTTTTGCTTACCAACAACTTGTGACTGACTGTGTCCTCTAGGGAAAATATAAATGTGAACCTGACTACTGCTAGGGCTGCTGAAGTGTCAAAAGAATAAATCCTGCAGATTTTTCTGCAGGAGCGACAACCACAGCAGCACAGTTTCCATGGATATCCCTCCTTCATCACCTATGAAAAGTATCTTGCTTTTGAGCCAACATGGACAGTCCTCAGTGTGTGGCCATGCAATCTGAATTATACTAGTATTCACCAGTGTAATTTACCTGTAGCTAATAATCTTTCCCCACTCATTTTGCTAAGATTATGTAGCATTTTTGCCACTGATGTGCATCAGCATAAACAAAGAATAAATTAATGTCTCCTATCTCTGCCAGAGATATATTTACTAGATTTAATTTTCAGTTCAATACAGTCAGCTGTGCAAGATGTTTGTGGAATTCATGTGATCTTTCCAAATTTTATATCTCTTTATAGATTACATAAGGTTCCCCATCTTACCTCAAAGATAAATTTTGAACTTCCAAAATTTGTCTTCTGCTTCTGCCAGAAGTTATCAGGCTTGATTATCAGGGCAACATGGATTTCTGCAGGAAAGGCCTCCTGGAGAGTCTTCAAGAGAGGCTTGATCAGGTCCCATTTAGACCCCCTCATATCAATGATGACAGTGAACCCTCGTTTGCAGACATCTTCACTATAGGGATAAAACAAAGGATAAATAAGATGCCTTCAGATACACATGGTAGTACTCATAGAAATGTGAAGCTACAATTAAATGGAAGTGTTTTCCTTCTTGACCTGCTTCTTTTCTGATTCAGTACAATGTCTATTTAGATTATGGTAGCTGCCCTGTTTCTAAATGTCTCCATTTAACTGAACTGTGTTATTTTCCTATGCAATTTGTTCCTCAACTGTTGCCAGTAAAATCGTAAGCATGCAGCCATTCACCTTCAAACTAACCCTCTGGCATAGCTCATTATGATTTACAATACGAAATGAAGATTAAAACCAAGTTTGCTGAAGGTCATGCAATGAACCTCTGACTGAGTATGGATTTTATCTTAAATATCTTCCTGAAAGGAAACCCACAAATATGTTATAGACCTAAAAATAACAATAAAAGAACATTTATAACATGTAGCTATCAATTGCAATTTCCAAGGTCCCTAAGATGCATGTGTCTGAGAAAATGGTAAATGTTTGTAGAGTGAAATACTGTATTGTAAAGGGAATGTTGACAGCCTTGCTGTTGCAGACAAAGGAACTACAAAGAACAATTTTTCAAAGCTTCAAAATGAAGCTAGAAATTTGTTAATTATCAATATCGTGGGAACTACACATCATTATGCAACCTCAATCCATGCAGCAGAGTCAAACAAAACACTAGTGGGAAGCAAACTGTACTTACTGAGGAATAGCAAGTAGAAGTCTTAATTGCTGTTTTAAAGGGCTAAATCCAGTGTTATAGTATCAGAATTCCAGTTTCGCAAAGGAAGTATGTGCAGGGGCTGAAGAGGATGGTGGAGGAAGGAGGGGGAAATTTTGATACAGTATACCAATGATTCTGCTAAGGATACCATTCAACAGAAGTGAAACTGATCTGTGATACTACAAGAATAGCATTGCGATAGTTGTATTTTGTTATGATTTTGTTTGCTTTAATCCCTATAAACTGTCCAGTAAACTTATAGAACAGCCTACAGATTTTATAATAAAAGATAACATAACCTTTTACCACCCCTATAAGCACTACTTGGGCAAAGTCTACTGTACACAAGATTGTATAATATGTGATTCATATTCTGTATAATACAAAAAGATTCTGTACGACTTAGCAGGAAAAGCATCAGCATGGCTAATTCTACACAGAACACCAGACCTGGTGTTTGTGCATAGTAACCCACTCCTAGACCTCAGAGCTCAAACAACATTGACCCTATCATGGGGTTTTCTTGGCAAGTCGAAGGCTTTCATGGCCGGCATCCATAGTTTTTTGTGGGTCTTCCAGAACATGGCCACATAGCCCGAAAAAACCACAAAAACTATTTCTTGGCAAGATTTGTTCATAAGGAGTTTGGCTTTGCCTTCCTGGGAGGCTGCAAATTGCCCATGGTTATCCAGTGGGTTTCCATAGTTGAGAGGGGATTTGAACCCTGGTCTCCAGAGCCATTGTCCAACACTCAAACTACTACATCAAGCCAGCTCTCCTATGAGTTGTAGCACAGTCTAAAACACCTTATCAGCCTTCTGGACACTATACGTCTACAGAAATATTAGTGCAATGAACGTTTACAGGTATTAGTCTGATATAATCTAAATATCCTAAAGGCACCCGATCTTGTCTGATCTTAGAAGCTAAGCAGAATCAGCCCTGGTTAGTGTTTGGATGGGAGCCCACGAACAAATCCTAGGTGCTTTAGGGTATATTTCAGAGGAAAGAACTCACAAAACCACCTCTGAGTTGAGTATTCTTTGCCTAAGAATTTCTTGTGAAATTAATGGAGTTGGCTCAAGTCAGCAGGCAACTTGAAGGTACATGCGCACAATCTGAGACATTCCTCTGTTATTAGAACTCTTGAGACAGTGCTGAGCATACCAGTGCTCACTGACTGTTATGCATTTCTATTAAGAAACAAAACAAAGCCAAATGCAAACAATATTATTTCTTAATTAAATTCCTGAACTAAAAGCAAAAGGATTAGTTCAGTTTCAAACCTTATTCACAACAAGTATATAAAAGTTGATGTAATAACTTTATTTGATACCTTTAAATTCCAGAATGCTATAAATATCACAAAGTAAAGAACTATGATTAAAAATTATAAATGCCCCCCTTCTTAATGTTTGTATTTTTAATGCTAGTTTTTTTTCTTTAGTATCTTCAGTGAATTATGAATTTGTTTCTATTTTATACTGTTTCTAATATTTGGAAGTCATCTCTCAGTTTTGATTTGGAATCTTATTTTTACAGTTAATCTTTTAAAAAGTTTTTCAAAAATCTGGCCGAAGAGCTCCCATTCACTCTGCTAATTTGGCACCTTGATATTTGCATGTACTAACATGTTGAATAAGGCTATAAAGTTTGCCCTGACTTTGCAATATGTTACTCTGCTGTTAGCAATGTATTTTTTTCTGAAGTAACTAACATTATAGCAGCTTCACTACAGCTGAAATTTTTGCTTACTTACATATCAAAACAGTGAGTTGTCAAGTCACATCCTATGAATATGCAAAAGCACAAATGAGCAACAAGAAAAGCTTGAAATCCCTATTGTGCATGTTGTATTTGAAGTTTTCAAGTGCGCTGTTAATTCACATTTACATTTAAATTCATAGTTTGTGAAATTGTGGAGTTTTTTGAAACTGCATTTTCTCTTCAGTGATCCAGCTGCAGTTGTAGATATGAGGGGAAGCTATGCCTTGCAGTGCTTAGGATCAAAACAGAACAGCCTTGGTTTAACCGAATAGCCTGCGGAACAGTGGAAATATACTAATCAAAAGTGCTGGGAGTGAACTATCTCAGGAAGACTATTTACATATAAACATTGCATCAAATATGCAGTCCTACCCTGTCACTTTAGAATGGTACAGTAGTTGCTATTGAGATTCTGCATCCGTTAATGATGCTGAAGCCTTTGAGAAAGTGTAATGAGACCTTAACTATATGTAATTTTATAATATATCTCTTTAAGCATGGAAGCACCATGACCTCATTTGATGCTCAGCCATCTTCTCAAGACAGTTTATCCCAGCACATGTACCCCTCTAAACAATATATTCAGTCTTCTAAATAAGTGGTAATTAGCGGGAGGCTATTTGGCTGGTGGCAGATTACTCAGAATTAACTAATAGCATCTGATAAGTAGCTTCAGATGTTGGATGCTAAAATTTGTACAAAAGCAGCATGCAATTATCATGATGCCAGATAGTTCACATTCAGTGGATGGAATACAGGACCTGGAGGCTCTTCTAGGTGAATGCCATTAACCTAATTAAAGAATTAGCAGGAGAGAAAAGTGAATTTCTGAAATGGGATGGGAGAGGAAAGAGAGAGAGTCAGCCTTGATTCACAAAGAATGTCTAGGTTAGCATTATAATTACAAATATTATTTTAAAAATTAAAGAAAAATTAATATACAAAGGAAAAGGAAAATACACAAGAATCTATTAAGTGAATGAAAAGATGGCTATAACTTCTCCTACTTTCACCTCCAGTGTGCTATTATAAGAGCAAGACCTTTGGAGATATGTTAGGATACACATGACTGAAGAGAAAATTCTCAAAAGAAAACGTAAAACATGTATATCTACCAAGTTTCAGATGTAAAGAATCTCCTGGTGCAAGATTTTGAGTTTAGTCTGAGACATAAAGTGGCCATATTTGCTGATGATACTATATTATTTAGGAAGTGTAGAACAAAAATAGATTGTGAAGAGATCCAAAATGGTATGTCCAAACTGAGAGAATAAGGATTAACCTAGCAAATGAAAATTCAGTTTCATCAAATATAAAGCAATACATACTGGGGCAACCCCAATCCCAAGTTTCCATATATATTGATGGGATCTGAGTTGGTAGCAACTGATCTAGAGGTCACAGTGTATAGCTTAAATCAGGCATCAACTCAACTGTGCAACTGTGCAAGAAAGGACAACTTCCATGCTGGGCATACTTAGGAAAGGAATCAGAAATAAAACTGCCAATATCATATTACCCTTAACTGGGCAGTTTATCTGGAAATTTGTCCCATGAATGTACAATACAATATTCTTCTTCCTATATCATGCACAACACTAAGATCACTAAGAGCAGAGGACGATCTTGGAGTGGGATGGACTTTCGTTTCTGGAGGTTTTAAAGATGAGATTGGATGGCCATCACCCAGCGATGCTTTAGCTGTGGACTGCTGCACTGGCAGAGGTTTGGATTAAATGGTACTTTCCAACTCTATGATTCTAGGATTCAAACAGAAGCTGTTGATGTCAGAAAGCAATGAATGAGGTACTAAGGGAAAGTAACTAAATAACATATTTAGAATTTTAAAAATAGACAGAAAAAAATATACTGCATTTTGTGAATGATATTCACTCAAAGACAACTGTAGCAGATCTTTCCTCTTCAGATTTTTCTCCAACAGTCTTAGAATAATGGCTGCTGGAAGCTCACCAGTCCTAGTGTCTTACTCCAATAAGTAATCCTACACTTGGCTCAATGAAATAACTAAAGAGCACAGATATTTCCTAAGGCTACTGAAGGCAGGGAGGTCTACTATCACATGCCTTGAGACACAGTGAGAAGAAGGGAAATTACCTCTTCCACCCATTATCATTCAATCAGTCCTGACTATGAAGACTCATGCAAACACCATGTCTACCTAGAAGTCCTTTCCAGGTGTTTCCAAGTAAGTGTGCATAAAGTTGGTTGCCTTTGGTACAGTATACAATTACAATAGATGTATTTTTGTGGTGCCTGTATGTGTGCTTGATCATGGATAGCACTTCTGATTGATTCCTCAAGGGGCTCAACTACATATTAACCTTGGGAGTGGGAGGCTCAGTTCCCAAAGCCTAAACTTAAGGAGACACAAACCTTCTCTGAGCTCCCCCTGTTCTGGAGTGGATAAATACAACAGGCATTGGTGATATAATATCAAAGCTTTAGATGGATGTACATTAAAAATGTTATATGTACATGGCCTTTTTTGTCAATAAAAACTGTAGAGGATTAATTAACTCTCTGAAAGTGTTAAATTTTCCTCAAAGTATAATAACTTGCTTACTTTTGTTAATTCTTTATCTTATTACCAAACAAGTCACCTAGCACATTACATAATAACTACAGCCTGACAACTGTCATGCATTGGAAGTTTCAGATGAGATAATGAAGTATCATGGGAAACCACTTACTTTTTAACTCTAGTAGAAAAAAATTAAAGATATGACCTAAAAGAAGTTAATAACTTCTTAGGGGCTATTAATTTATCTACAATTCTGCTAACATGTAACTAAGAAATAAAATACCTTCTAGCATGCACAGGTTATTGTCACCTACTATCAAAACACCAGCCTACAAACTTCCACATGCATGAAATTAAGACACAGAGTGTCCAAAGTATAAGTTTGGCTTTCAGAATACGCTTCAATTCTTCAGGTTTTGCAGAGAAACCTCTATATCCCTCATGACAGTAACATGCTGGAATAAATGTCTTCTGTTCCAGCCTGGCTTCTCTTTCTTCTGGGGTTTTTTTTTTTTTTTTGGTTCATTTTCTCTTGACTGCTGTTAGTTTAAGAGAGTCTACCTCACTTGTTGAGTATGCCTGCCTCTGGAGAGGCAAACATGATTAAGAAGAAGATAGAGTTATTTAGAGAAATGTATACTTTCAGAAGCAGTTCTTTAGGAACAGATGCTACATCTCTCATCAAAATGATGCAAAAAGTGACCAACATGCCTGATCCACATCTGTAAAATTTAAGATTT
This sequence comes from Sceloporus undulatus, assembly GCF_019175285.1. Taxonomy (NCBI): domain Eukaryota; kingdom Metazoa; phylum Chordata; class Lepidosauria; order Squamata; family Phrynosomatidae; genus Sceloporus; species Sceloporus undulatus. The sequence goes on from NC_056522.1 coordinate 238,166,518, forward strand.
ATACCTGGGAATTAAGAAGCCTTGAAAACTGGCAGAGAACAAAAGGGGTCAAGGAGGAGGAGGAGGAGGAGGAGAATAATTTCTATAATTTACTTTAATTGTTGGCTTTGGTTTTCTTTTGGAAGGGATCTGAAAGTTTCAAGTATCTTTCCACCTCTTAGATGTTTTAAATGGTATTAATGGCACTGCATGGTTAACATAGTACACTAACTAGCAGAGATACTAACAAGTGTGATTAACGTTTGAGAAACCATAGAAAGCCTGTGAGTGTCAGTATTGTTTTTCAACAAATACACTCAAAATCAGGGAGGTTAAAGAGAATAAATTCCTCTGGAAATTAATTACAGACTATGGGTCAAAGTATATATTTAGCACTAGATACTCCCCTCATGATCCAAAGCATTAATTTAACTTGTACTTCTGGGAGGGCTTAATTCAACTTGTATTTGTTGGAAGGTAATAGATCACTCTTGAGTAATAATCAAAGATTCCTGTTGTCACTATATATCTGTTCATACTACATTGTCATGATTACTATTACTCAGTGCAAATAAATGCTTAGGTCTAGGACCACCAACATTTCTGCCTCTCTCTTTCTAGTTTTTCATGTACATATTCTTTGTTTTTGTTTCATAATTCACTTTCTTGCTCAGTGCAGTAAATAGTCTCACTATTAATGTTAAAAATATAGACCCAGTTGAGCATTATGTTGTTCTCTGGTATATCCCTAAAATAGCATTAAGGCTCACACCACTTGAGTGTGTTGGTAAGTATTATAATTACACAGTGAGAATAAACTCATAAACTCACAAAGTTGGTATTACAAATGTGCTGACTTTACCCAGGTGTGTACATGCACACAGATACTAACAAGAGGAGGCAGGTAGTGGTTGTAGAGGACTCCTTGCTGGATACAGAAGCAGTGGTTTGTGGGCCTGACAAGATGCTTTGGGAAGTGTGTTGTTTTCCTGGGGCAAAGATCCATGATGTGACAGTGAGGCTGGCAAGACATGTCAGGCCTACTGAACTTTTGCTTCATGTGGGAACCAATAATACTGCAAGGTACAGCCTTCAGAATATCAGAAGGGATTATGAAGCTTTGGGTAGGAAGTTGAAAGAGCAGTCAAAGGGCATGGTCCAGGAAGAGAGAGGAAAATAGCGGATGTAAACAACTGGCTCCACAGATGGTGCTGTAAAGGATGATTTGGATTCTTGGATCATGGGCAGCAGTTCCACAGGGGGGGGGGATCTGGCAAGGGATAGTGTGCACCTCACATTTTTGCCAAAGTCTCAAAAAAATGATCAGGAGGGCATCAAACTCAGTTATGTGGGGGAAGGAGACTGTATTTTGGAAGGCAGGAGTTCATCAAGAGGTGGAGATAATAATCAAACTGTTATAAAGAAACAAGGCAAATGTCAAAGACCCAAAAGTGGGAAGCAAACAATCCAGTCTCATGACTGGAACGTAGTAATAGAGCGGTATAACCTATTTAAAAGAAACAGGCCAAACAGGAAATGAGGAGGAATAGCATTATATGTCAAGTATGTTTACATCTGTGAAGAGATCCAGGACCTATAACCTGGAAGCCAGGTGGAGAGCATCTGGATAAAAATGAAAGGACAGGGGAACAACAGGGCTGTTATTGTGGGAGTCTACTAAAGACCACCAAGTCAAACTGAGGAATTGGATGATGTCTTTCTAGAACAGATGACCACACATTCAGAAAGGAGAGATGTAGTAATGATGGATGACTTCAACTATCCTGATATTTGCTGGAAGTCAAACTCAGCCAAAACCTCAAGGTCAGGCAAATTCCTCACTAGCCTCATAGACAACTCCATCTCTGAAAAGTTTTATTTTATGGAAGCTTGGATTAACTAAAGTAACTTGGATTAACTAAAGTTTATGGAAGCTTGGATTAACTAAAGTAACAGGTGAAAAGCAGCCCTGTTAAGTTCCCATGAGTGAACAAATCTGAGTACATTGGAGTGGGGGGATGTGGCACATTTAAAATGAAAAAGTCAAAACACTTCATTTTAAAGAACTGTACTTTAACACCTTTAAAAATGAGTTTCTTAAGACTTCTGTTTAAAGAAGAGATTAATGAGATTAAATGTTAAATGAAGAACTGAAAGAAAATATACAAGCTGTTTCACTCAAAGAAGTGGAGGAGGAAGAAAACCAAGCCATCAATGTAACTTGGCAGGAGATTTATATGGAAATGAGAATGTCTGAGACAGGAGATCAATGATACTATATCAGTAATGAAACTGGGGAAGAAATAGAGACAGATGGAGAAGGTGTTCAGCAAGCACACATGTCCATTGAAAAGAACAGGATTTGAGGCCCTGTTTTTTTCCTGTTGGGGGGCAGGAAGGGTCCAGAACAAATCCCCCCCTCAAGAGACAGTTATATTTATGCAATATGGATGCAGCCTTAATTATTGTTTATTCTATTAACTAATTTGAGTTAAATATATAGAAGAAGTGTAACTAATAGCTAAAATAGAGTAAGGTGCAATCTAAAAATGAAATGTGCCTGTGGAAAAAATAGTTGAAAATCATGGCTTTTTCCCCTTCTGCTTTGTTGGTTATAGTTTTTGTATTATTATTATTATTATTATTATTATTATTATTATTATTATTATTATTAT
>NC_056522.1:238169181-238180585 GCF_019175285.1 Sceloporus undulatus
GTTTTATTTATATAGTGCTGTAGATTTACACAGCGCTGTACATACAAACAATAAAATAGATAAAGTAAACCTGCCCATGGCATACAATCTAAGAAATAATAGCATAATACATATAAATAATACATAACAATACAGGAAAGGGTACAATAAAGTAAAGCAGGCAACAAATTAAAAACGCAAATAACAAATAATAGTCACGCAGTGCCTGGTAACGCTTCTCTCAATAGGATGGTCTTCAACTCAGTTTTGAAACTGATTAAAGAATTCATGAGCTGTGTTAGTGGGGGAAGAACGTTCCAGGAGTGAGGGGCATCAAGTGAAAACGGATGAATCTGGGATGGAGCAGAAAAGATCATAGGCTGGGACAGCAGACCTTGACTATTAGAACTGAGGGCACGAGTGGGAAGGTGAAGAGAAAGAAGGTTAGATAAATAAGGAGGGGCCAGCCCATGCACAGCTTTAAAAGTCAACAGCAGAAGCTTACACTGAATACGGAAGGGGAAGGGGAGCCAGTAAAGGGATGATAATAAAGGACAGATATGGTCAGAGTGGCGGGCGGATGTAATAATGCATGCAGCTGAATGCTGGACAGAAATTAAAGGATGGAGGTGAGAGAGAGGAAGCCCAGCCAAAAGGAGGTTACAATAGTCTAGTCATGAGAGGATCAAACTTCAGAATGACCATAATAGATTAGAAAGCTGGGCCAAAGCTAACAAAATGAAATTCAACATGGAGAAATGTAAAGTACTTAGGGCAGAAAAATGAAATACAGAGATATAGGATGGGTGACACCTGGATGAATGAAACTATGTGTGAAAGGGATCTGGGAGTCCAAGTAGACCACAAACTTAACATAATTGAACAGTGCGATGCGACAGCTAACAAGGCCAATGTGATTTTAGGCTGCATCAATAAAAGTATAGTGTCTAGATCAAGGGAAGTAACAGTGCCACTATATTCTGCTCTGGTCAGGCCCCACCTGGAATACTGTGTCCAGTTCTGGGCACCACAATTCAAAAAGGATGTTGAGAAACTGGAGCATGTCCAAAGGAGGGCAACCAAAATGGTGAAGGGTCTGGAAACCATGTCCTATGATGAATGACTTTGGGAGCTGGGAAAGTTTAGCCTGGAGAAGAGAAGGTTAAGAAGTGATATTCTGCAATGCGCTCTACATGGGGCAACCCTTGTACCACACTCGGAAGCTACAACTGGTTCAAAACATGGCAGCCAGATTGGTCACTGGTAGATCCAGGGCAGACCATATAACACCTATATTAAAAGATCTCCACTGGCTGCCTATTTGCTTCCGAGCTCAATATAAGGTGTTGGTGTTGACCTATAAAGCCCTAAATGGCTTGGGTCCAGGGTACTTGGAGGACCGCCTCTCCCCATACAGTCCGCCCCGCACACTCAGAACATCTGGGGCCAACCTGTTGGAGGTCCCTAAGTCTCGCTTTGTAACGACCTCACAGAGGGCCTTTACTATCTTTGCCCCCACTTTGTGGAACAAGCTTCCTGCACAGCTTCGTTCCTCTGCATCGTTACTTTCTTTTAAAAAAGATCTAAAAACTCACTTATTTCGGCTGGCATTCCCACCTTAGTAATTTGTTTTTTGCCCCAACTATCTTAAAGTTGTTGTTCTATTCTTGCCCTGATATTTTGATTGTTTGTTTCCCGTCCCTACTCCTCTATCGATGTTTTAATTTTTATATGTAATATTTTAACTTGTAATTTATTGTCTTTTACCTGTAAGCCGCCTTGATCACATTGTGGAAAGGCGGGGTATAAATAAAGATTATTATTATTATTATTATATTATATCCCTATTTAAATACTTGAAGGGATGTCATATTGAGGAGGGAGCAAGCTTGTTTTCTGCTGCTCCAGAGAACAGGACCCGGAACAATGGATGCAAGCTACAGGAAAAGAGATTCCACCTGAACATTAGGAGGAACTTCCTGACAGTAAGGGCTGTCCAACAGTGGAACACACTTCCTCAGAGTGTAGTGGGATCTCCTTCCTTGGAGGTCTTTAAACAGAGACTGAATGGCCATCTGTTGGGGATGCTTTGATTTAGATTCCAAAAAATCTGATCCTAACCTGCTTGGAAAATTCCCATATTACAGATTAATATCTAGTGCAATCTGTCCAAAACTATCTTCCTTCAAACTAGAATGAAACAAACTACATCTGTTCGCACTGATTTTCTAAAACCTTTATTAAAGGCCAATTCCTCACTTATGTTCTATATGCCTCATTGTTTTAATATTAAAATCAATCAGTAGGGCTGTTAAGCAAAAATATACGATTCATGCACACATATTTGAAAGTGAAAAGAGGTTGCAGAGTTGTAGATGTACAGTAGTTTCTAAATCCTTATAGATTTGAGTAATGATTGCAGCTGCTACTAAACTCAGCATGCAGGATGTTTCCTATCATCATGGATCTCATAGGTATTCCTGGACAGCAGCAATCTTCCAAAAAGTAGCTAGGTGGAAGTGAGTGGAATAAAAATAGTTTATTCAGTGCATACATTCTCACTCTTGTATGGCCACACAGCCCATAAAGTCTTGCATTCATCTGCAAGTCATCTATGCACCTGGCAGGAAGTTAATGTCTGGCAAAGCAACCTCCCAGCTGGGAACAAGGAAATATTGGATGCAGCTCTATCTCTGTGGTATATGGCTCCTGTGTCTGTACAGAATTACCAAAATGAACCTATCAAGTTCTAAGGGAAAGTGGGAAGATGAATTGCAGAACCATTGAATCCATCATTTGCATGTAAACTGATGGGTTTCTCCTGCCCATGTATCAGAAAATAAGCTTGCTTTGAGCACTTCAAGCTTGTGCTACTCTAACAACATAAAGAAGCCACAGGCTCTATCAACAGTTCCCCTACTCCAGCAGTCTCTTGGGAGATTTAGGAATTGCAACAGTACCTCTTCTCAGTTAGCTCTTGAATAAAGACAGTAGGGAATGCTTTGGCTGTTCCTCAGCCATTATTCAGTTACATGTTTCAAATGTCCCTTATAATCTGTGACATGTTTGTGACACCTGATACTCAAAGATGTTCAATAATATATTGCTTTATTTGTCAAGTGGGTTGGGAACATTAAGCACTCTTATAAGGGACCTTCCATCACCACTTCAAATAAAAAATACTAATAAATTATTTTTCATTCTATTCTAATAATTCCAACTGTTCACAAGTCCTTCTGTGTATTTAAAAACACTGTAAACATCATTCAATTGTGGTGCATACTTTTGTATGTATTATATAGAAGAAAGAGAATGAGAAGCAGAAAGAAGAAACCTTTGGTTTAATATTACAATTCATTTACAATTTCTTGATTTTAGGGAGAGAATATCAATGTCTAAATTAGGTTGTATTTCTCCAGGAAAAAAAAAAACTAATTACAGTCCATATCCACAATTTATTATCAATGGATTCAAGCATCAATGGCTTGAAAATATTTTAAATATATATAATTTCCGCAAAGAAACCCTGATTTTGCCTTTTTATATAATGAAATCATTTTACTATGCCATTGTATTTAATGGGACATGGGCATCCATGGATTCTGGTATATACTGGGAGTGCTGGAATCAAATCTGAGTGGGTACGAAGGACCCACTGTATACTGTCTCTCTTTCTTACACAGAAGCATACAAAACTAGCTTTCATTGTATTAGAAATATAGCAATATATTTCTAGGCAACTACAATCCCATACTACTTATCAGTGCACTTAAGTACTCCCTAAGTGGTTTACAATGTGTAAATTTATTGCTCCCAACAAGCTGGGTACTCATTTTAGTGACCTATGGAAGGATGCAAGGTTGAGTCGCCCTTGAGCCTCTAGCTGGTATTGAACTCACAACTTTGTGGTCTGTGAGTGAGTGGCTACAGTACAGGCATTTATCCACTGCATCACTAGGGCTCCTTAACAGATGATGGCCTGAACTGTATTGTTAGTACTGGCCAGACAGAGCCATTGAATCAACTGGATTTACATAAACATTGACTCATCATTCAACAATTGACTGATTATATTGAGCCCATTGGAATTAACCATAAGGATTCCCGCCCTTCACTGATACTTTTTAACATTATAGTTGTAAAAAGAACTGTGATCAGTAGAAAATGGACACTGAAATCTTACTATGGTCAAGAAATATTTCAACCTGAAGGGGCACAAGACAACACTGTGAATGAAACAAGAATGTAGATGTGAATCTACACAGTGTCTGGACCCATTTGGCCAAAAATGCTCTGGCAACAAAGGTAAGTGGACAAAGGAAGCAGTCATACTGTTTCAAAGCGCAATACAAGGTGTTGGTTATCACCTATAAAGCCCTAAATGGCTTGGGCCCAGAGTACTTGGAGAACCGCCTCTCCCCATATAATCCACCCCGCATACTCAGATCGGCTGAGAAGCACTTGTTGACAGTCCCAGATTCTAAATACGCCACAACATCGCATAGAGCCTATTCCATCTCAGCTCCTTTGCTCTGGAATGCGCTTCCCAGTGAGCTCTGCTCGGCCACCTCCCTTGAGCGGTTCAGGAAGGAATTAAAAACCTTCCTATTCCAAACAGCTTTCCCCTAACTTTCTCCCTTTGTAGTCTCCTTCCTCCCCCTCACCGTTATTATCTTTGTTGTAAACATCTTATGCTAGTTGGATATTGCTATTGTGATTTTAATGTATAATTGCTGTTACTGTGTATTGTCATAGAATCATAGAATCATTATTGTTGTAACCCGCCTTGATCTACAGAAAGGTGGGCTATAAATAAATATTTTATTATTATTATTTAAATAAGTGCTATAGTATGTAGCAAACTAAGGCTCACACTATTACATTTAACTGTACATACTGAAAACCCACACAAAATGACTTTAAAGAGTTATACTTTCATTTTTCTGTTATTGACTTTTTTCTTGAATCTTTGCAGGCATTTAGTGAACATTAAGGAATATAAATCATGTCTTTCCTGCCTCATTTTCTTATATCTCATGCATATGGGATATGTCATAATTTGTGGGAATGTTTGTTTTAAGGTGCTGAGCAACATTCAGCATTCTTGGTTATAAAAGTATATTCTCACTCTGATTTCCACAGAACATCTTCAATTTTTACCATTTAGGTAGCTTCACACAACCTGATGTCATCCAGATGTGTTGACTACAACTCCCATAATCTGTAGCCACTGTGGCCATTGGCCAGATGTAGTGTGACACATCTGGAGGGTACTAAGTTAGATCATTGTGTGCATGTGCTGAAGAGTGCTATGGTCCAGATATCTTGGATGCCATCTTTTGAGGCTGGGGCCACTGGTAAAACAGAATATGGAAAAACAGAATGGTTCCCAATTGGCATGCAGTTCAACTTGCATGTAGAAAATTTTATAGAAAGATCAAGTTCAGACCTAGAAGAAGGAGGACTAAACATAGGAGGAAGGAACATCAACGATCTAAGCTATGTGGATGACACCATACTACAATAGTCGCTTGCTATCTGTGGGAGATCCGTTCCAGATCCCTTCAAACATAGCAAAAAGGTGGGACCTTAAGTCCCATTCTTTTCAATGGGTGTGCATGCATGCTCATACCCATGCCTGCAGCTGCATGCATTAAAAAAGCTCAGATCCACAGATGGCAAGTTCATGGTTGGCGTGGGCACATTATACTAGCAGAAAACATAATGGACTTGGAACAATTACTTAGGAAGGTCACAGAAGAAAGTGCAAATGCAGGCTTGCTGCTGAACATAAAACAAAAATAATGATGATCTACGTACAAGGTGAGGTTGATACAATCTACATAAATTCAACTTACATAATAAGTATATTAAAATAGTTAAAATATTTTCTGAATCTTGACTCAAACAGTTATTAGAATGAGTATACAGTCAAGAAATAAGAATACTAGTTATGGGAAGGGCAGACATGAAAGAACTAGACAAGATCCTAAAGAGTAAAGATATACAACTGGGCACTAAAGTTAGAATCATCCAATCCATTGTATTCCCCATCACCATGTATGGATGTCAGAGCTGGACAATGTAGACAGCAGATAAAAAGAAAATCAACTCATTTGAGATGTGGTGCTGGAGAGGAGTGCAGAGAATACCATGGACAGCCAGAAAGACAAACAAATGAGCTTTTGAACAGATCTAGCCAGAAATCTCCCTTTAAACCAAGATGATTAAACTGAAGCTGTTGTACTTTGGCCACATCATGAGAAGGCATGACTCATTAGAAAAGACAATAATGCTAGGAAAGGTAAAAGGTAGTTTTTAAAAAAGAGGAAAACTGCACACCAGATAGCTAGACACAATTAGGGAAGCTACAGGCCTGAATGTACAAGATCTAAGCGAAGCAGTGGCGGATGGGGGTAGGGTTTTTTTTTGGAGATGTCTCATCCACAGGGTCACTGTGAGTTGAGATTCAATTGAGGGAGCCAACAACAATGATACACTTACAATGTACAGAGTGTAACCTGGTATAACCTATATAGAAGATTTAAGATACAATACAGGATGCCAGATATATTAGGATGTGTGCATATATCAGTGAGAAACTGGCTTCAGCTTAAGGCCTACTCAAAAGTCAACAAGGAATAATTGGAATAATCTCACACTGTGGAGGGTAGCACATGTGACTTGTAATAACTTTTAGAGATGTAATATGCTTAAGTGCAATTGAAATAAAAGAATGTCCAGTAGATTTGAGCAAGAATAACCTCATAACAGATGCTTTGGTCATTGATGTAATTAGGACGGTGGTTAGCCAAAGATTACAACTTCACCTGAGCACCCTCAGATATTTGTTTTGATTATATAAGCACAAGCAAGTTATAGTTTCTATGTTTGTTCTGATTTATTTTGATTAGACAACTGATATTGCTGGCAGGGATCAGGAGAGAATAAAAGAAGCCAACACACAGCCATAGACCGGACTGCCACTAATGAAGGCCACTGTCTTGGACAGCTGAGCTGGTCCTGGTAGACTAATAGACTGATAACCTGCCCATACATGCTGAAAGATGGTACCGGTAAGACAATATAGCTAAGCTACTCTAAAATAGATATCAATGTTCAAAGAAATTAACTCTTGCATGTCTGTGTGCCACAGTTGCCTGATTAGAGATGTACAGTGCCTACAGATGAGATTGGATTCCTTGATATGGATATGATACATGGGACAGAGTTCTGTAAATGTGAAGGCATTTATGAAATGACTGTAGAACACATCAACACACACAATGGAAAGTATGAAAGAACCTGATGATGATGATGATGATGATGATGATGATGATGATGATGATGACAACGACTATATGTCTGAATTATACTGTTTAAGATTATAATATTCAGAGTCAGTGTGGCATAATGCATTGAGTGTTGGACTATAACTCTGGAGACCATGGTTCGATGCCCGCTCAGCCATGGAAACCCACTGGGTAGCCTTAGGCAAGGGACAAGCTCTCAGCCTCAGGGGAAGGCAATGACAAACCTCTGAACAACTTTTTTGCACATGCTCCAAACTGTCATTTCCAGAGTGCACACACAGACATACATGCTCCAGAGAGGGAAGGGAAACCGGGGAGGAAAATTCTCTTTGCCCCAGAAGCTGTTTCAGAGGAAGGAAGGCTGGGGTTTCCCTTTGCAAACTCCTGTAAAACCACACACAAACACACACTAGAGAGGAGGACGGGGCTGGTCCATAAATCTGCCTGCTTTCAGCAAGGGCTGACACTCCCAGATGCCCTCCTGTTCCAGGACATGTCCTCCATTTCTCCCTCCTCAATTCCAAAATGTGCTCTCCCTCTGCCTTCTCTCACCAGCTGTTCCCTGCTGTAGGAGGAAGAGACCAGTTGTGCGAGGGAAAGGGAGGTGTGTGTGTGTCCCTTTAAGAACAAAGCTTTCTCCCTCTCCTTGGCACATCAAGGGACCCTGGGAAATCTGGGAACAGGAAGACAACTGCTATTACGTGAAGAGAGTGAATTCACAAATGAAATGGAAATGAAAATTCAGTATGGTAGTTTTGTGAAAATGCTTATTTCCTGATTCACCTCACTTTCTGTCTGGAATCTGACCTGTTTGCATGCAATGTCATCTGAAAAGCAACTGCGCAATTATCCCTAATGCTCTGGATGACCCTGCATGGTGACCAATTTAAACTTCCAATTTTCCTCATGTGAAAAAGTCCTTTGCTGGGGAGGAGTGGAATACAGTCAGCTTCTCACTATCTCCCTGGTGAAGCAGGACTCAGTCCAAGAGTGTTGAGAGAGGTGAAGGACTCTTTCAAAGAATCAACCCCAAACACTCCTCCCTCAGAGAAGTGCCTTCACCACAAGGCTTCAAATCAACACCTGCACAAACATTATTTCTTCTGCTGCCTCTTCTTTTAGCCTGTCTGACAAAAAGACCCTGAGATGCTGTCTTCTAAAACCCTTGTTTCAGATCAAACCACGTGACTTGGTGGCAAGCTTAGCTAACAATAATTTAACATGATTGCACTGGTATAGCGGTTAACTCTGCAACCTTCTATTTTATTTCATTTGCTGACAGACACAGCTTGCCCAAATGGACTGTGAAAGGCAGAGTTTCAATCAGTGGAAAACATTTAGATTGCACAAATAGGCCTGTGGGATCATGTTTGACATTTTGTTTGGATATAATTTCAACTGTGACTAATGTGGAAGCTAAAACAATTGCTAGGATTTGTTGATTAAGCCCTGAATGTCTAGAGAGAACAAACTGAACTATGTCTTAATGAAAATGGGTATACCATTGGATAACTCTCAGTGGGACCATTTAGCACCCTAGGCTAGGCAAAGAAATACTAAGGAATGGTCTCATTACCAGCATCTTTTTTGAGGATTTTTTCTTTTGCCACTTGGGGCCATTTTTATATTTTAATATATTTTTTGCAAATAACAGAACAACAAAGACAAACAAAAAGGGATGCATTCGTAATGCATTACATGGTACTCACAAAGCAATCAGCAACTTGAGCAAAAGTAATAGCTATCAACCTGTTAGTTGTTATACATACCATTTCAAGGTCTGGAGCATACATGTCAATTGTATGATCATAAAAGAAAAACACTGAATGTATGGTCTGTGCTCAAGAATTACCTGTCCCTTTGCTTTTCATTCTTGTCCAATGATCACTGAAAAATATTATCTGTATAATCTGCATGCACTCCTCAACAGCACAGGAAGAAGGCATGTGATAGGTCCATCCTAGGGTCGCCGTAAATTGGAAGCGATTTGAGGGGACACAACAATGACAACGTGAAGAAAATTTATGCCTTGATTTTTGCTTTAGACTTTTACTGGAGGAAACTGAGCAGAACCCTGGATTTCAGATTGTTAAACAATGTCCAATGTCTAAACCTTGCTAGTAATCAGAATAGGTTGCATTAACTGTGTGTCTACTGAAAGTCTGCTCAGTTTTAAAATTCTGATTAAATAAGCCTATGGATAAATTCTTCAAATTCCAAATCTAGACAACCTGTTGTACTCAGCTAAATTTTCTTAATACACTTTTTTAGGGGTGGGGAAGGATATAAGAAATGGAATCAGTAAAGGCAGACATGTACTTACAAGTCTACTGTTTCCATGCTTTTATTTTCTGCTGCTGTAATATGTTTCATTGTCCTGATGATGGCCACTGTCTAGTTGTCCTAGTGGACTGCAGGCATTATTTTTTCTACCAGAGCTCACTACATAATGGCATTGCAATAGTGAATCTCCAGATGGTTTTGAATGCAATTCTCAAAATCCCTCCCCAATGGCTAATCTGAAGGGTGGAAGGAAACTGTAGACCCAAAGTCTATGGTGGGCCACATTTATCCACTAGAGTTAGTACAGGTAGCTGTAATGTCCACACTCCGACTGTGTAATGGCAGAGCATGAGCCTGACACTTATTAGAGTAAAAACAATTGTGCCTGCATTGACTCTATGTCAACAGTGTGTCCTGCAGAGGTGTTACACTACACTCTCACAATCTCTAGCTTACTGGTCATGCTTATTGGGACTGACAGGAGTTATAATACAACACATCTAGAGGGGACCATGTTACCGACCCCTCTTGTATGGATGTGGGAGCAGATTCCTGGGAATGCTGTCATTATTTGGCTAATTTACCACCAGGCTTGCTGCCTTACTCCTGGATTAAAAACAGTAAAAAGGAAAGGAAAGGATCCTAGCTGAATAACCAGTGGGGTGGACAGAGTCCTAAAAAGCAAATGAAATGTACATTCTACATGTATGAAGAATTTTATTTTGCATTGCTTGTGAGGAAATTATGTTTCACTATAATACACTAGAGCATAACACCTAGCTAAATTTATGTTACCAAGTTTCAAGGAAGATCAGTGAAAATGCCCCAATTTCTAACTTTTCTCATATATGGTTATATATGGTTATATATTATATACGGAGCTTCTTGTCTTTCCTCCTAAGTCCACCCTTCAACAGTCCTTTTCGGTCTCTGTGGACAACATTTCTATTCAACCAGTCCAGCAAGCCCGCAGTCTTGGTTTTATCTTTGATTCTTCTCTGTCGTGTATTCCTCAGATCCAGACTACAGCCAAGGCTTGTAGATTCTTTTTGTATAATATTGCTAAAATCCGACCTTATCTTTCCGCCTCTACTGCCAAGATCCTGGTCCATGCCCTAGTGATCTCACGACTTGATTACTGTAACATCCTTCTGGCAGGGCTTCCTCTTTCTCACCTCCGTCCTTTAATTTCTGTCCAGTATTCAGCTGCACGCATTATCACATCCACCCACCGCTCTGACCTTATCTCTCCTGTGTTGGCATCCCTTCACTGGCTCCCCCTCCCTTTCCACATTCAGTATAAGCTCCTGCTGTCGATGTTTAAAGCCCTCCATGGGCTGGCCCCTCCTTACTTATCAGACCTTATTTCTCCTCACCTTCCCACTAGGACGCTCCGTTCTGGTAGACAAGGTCTGCTGTCCCAGCCCAGGATTTCCTCTGCCCCATCTAGGATTCGCCCCTTTTCACTTGCTGCCCCTCACTCCTGGAACCTTCTTCCCCCACAAACAAGAGCCATCACTTCTTTAACCAGCTTCAAAACGGAGTTGAAGACCATCCTGTTCAGAGAAGCCTTCCCAGGCATTGCATAGTTGTCACTTGCTATTTTGTTACCCATGCTGGTTTATATAAATTTTGGAATCCATGATAACCCTTGGATGACCCCTGACCAGACTCCTAGCTTGTCCTCCATTACACATTCCCTAGAGGAACAGCCACATTAACATCTCAGAAGGTCTGGGAAGTCGCATGAAGGGATTATCTCAAGCCAGAAAGAGCAAATGTTTGCCTTTCCTGGAGCTATCACCCCCTCCTCAAATCTGTTGTCCGAA
>NC_056522.1:238180685-238218805 GCF_019175285.1 Sceloporus undulatus
CGCCCCTTTTCACTTGCTGCCCCTCACTCCTGGAACCTTCTTCCCCCACAAACAAGAGCCATCACTTCTTTAACCAGCTTCAAAACGGAGTTGAAGACCATCCTGTTCAGAGAAGCCTTCCCAGGCATTGCATAGTTGTCACTTGCTATTTTGTTACCCATGCTGGTTTATATAAATTTTGGAATCCATGATAACCCTTGGATGACCCCTGACCAGACTCCTAGCTTGTCCTCCATTACACATTCCCTAGAGGAACAGCCACATTAACATCTCAGAAGGTCTGGGAAGTCGCATGAAGGGATTATCTCAAGCCAGAAAGAGCAAATGTTTGCCTTTCCTGGAGCTATCACCCCCTCCTCAAATCTGTTGTCCGAACAACTTAAGTCATAGATATTATCAGACCCAGACATCCAGGTGAAAGAAAGCAATTAAACACCTTTGTTCCAATCACCAAAACTCTCTGCCCTCAGGCCAGATTTGGCCTATAAAAAGTCCCCACTTTTGCTGCTCAGGGCGCCATTTGCAAGGTCTACTTACTCCACGTCAGTCAGACCTCTGTTTTGGTAGCCGGCATCTCTGCTCAAACCCAGGTTGCGGAGCAGGCTGTCTCACTGTCCACCACCACTTCATTCGCTCCCCGGAGGGAATCTACATTCTGGTAAGCATCACCCTTAGTAACGCCTGAAATCTGTTCCTATTTTCCAACCCTGATTTTCCTGAGTCCTGAGTGTTTGTGTGAGTGTATGCGCAACGCATGTGTTTTTCCCCTATTTCAATAAATTAGACATCTAGTTATTAATATCCGTCTCAGCTTTATTTATTGGGATCCCCTGGTCTGCTCCGTATACAAATAGGGAGACGATCTCGGAGGGCTCTTGTAGCCAGCCCCCTCTTGCAATATTCGGACCAATAACATCACAATAAAATTCCCCTAACGGACCCTTGGCTACAATTTGATGCTCTTTTGTTGTCTGTTTATTGAATCATTTCCTGTATTGCTATGTATTTTATATGTATTATCCTACTTGAGAGGCAGGCTAACTCCAACAGGCCTCCCTGGAAGCAGTTTACCCATCCATTAAGAAGCCAAGCCCTCCCTCTAGTCCATCTCCCCTGATCCAGGCCTCGGAGGTAGAGAAGAACTGCTGGCCCTCATCCCCTTCCCCACCACCGCTCCCTTCTCCTTTTGTGTCGTATCTTTTTAGATTGTAAGCCTGAAGACAGGGAACCGTCCAATTAAAAAGATTGTATGTACAGCGCTGTGTAAATTTATAGCGCTTTATAAATAAAGGTTATTATTATTATTAATAATAATAATAATAATAATAATAATAATAATAATGGTTAAATGTGGATTATTTTAACGTGACTCTGCTTTTAACCCTTCAAAAGGTCAAGTTGGATTGCCCATCCAGTGAGCGTATACAATATAAATACTTCAAAATAAACCCTTCATTTGATCATTTACTTTCTTCACATCATCTTCTAATATTAAAAATAGCAGTACAGCAACCATAATGCAAGTTGTTCTTGTCTCCCTAGACAGCTGTTTCTACAGCAAGGTGTTAACAAATTCATAAAGCAGTTCCAACTTTCCTCATTAGGTGGTCAGCTCATAAAACTTGAGAGATGCAATTTAGAAATCTAATGACATTCCCATTTTCCATGTTACTCTGCAGACTATGTTTTACATACGTACTGATATTACATACGGTTTGTTTACTACTCTACACTTACACTTTCTTAAAGTATATCACACATATTTTGTTTTATTCAGCTTGTAACTTAGCAAATAAATTGTTTCTCAGCTTTCTTAAATGCATGATGTTTATTTATATATGTGAAAATAGAACTGAACTAACTTAGAGGATCTTGCTACTTTTTCCAAATCAAAGCCCTGAGGATTTCAAAGTAGATTTCCAGGCCATATGCTTGTACAGAAAACTAACATAAAATAAGCTAACAAACATTTTCTCACTAGAATGTTTCCAGCCAGAAATAGTGACACTTTCTAAGGTTTAAATATGGATTATTTTAAAATAGATTCAAAAATATATATTTAACCCTTCAATTATATATATACATATATTTGTAGCTAAGTGTACAGTGGGCCATTGTTATCTGCTGGGGTTTGGTTCCAGGACCCTTCATGGATAACAAAATCTGTGGATGCTCGAGTCTCATTAAATATAATGGTATACAAAATGGTGTCCCTTCTATAAAATAGAAAATCAAGGCTTGCTATTTGGAATTTGTACTTTTTAAAAATATTTTTCAAGTTGTGGATGCTTGAATCCGTGGATAAAAAGTCTGTGGATAAGGAGGGACGACTGTACCTCTTAGTTCTCGAAGCTGTAAAATCCAGATTTTTTAAAAGGAAAAAATATGTAAAGGAACACACACACACAAATATATATATTAGCTTTGCCAGGTTTCCAAGCACTGATTGAAATTTGAGGGAACTGCTATGCTTCCCAACATTTCCAGCTAAGGAGATAAATCTATGGCTAAACTGCACAGGAAGAGGAAGAATACAGTCGGCCCTTCTTATACACGGATTTTTTATACATGGATTTAAGCATACACGGTTTGAAAATGTTCCAAAAAAGTATAAATTTACCTTGATGTTCCATTTTTTATTAGGGACACCATTTTGCTATGTCATTATACTTAATGTGACTTGAGCATACACGGATTTTGTTATACACGGGGGATCTTGGAAATATAAAGAGGTTGTAAAGCTTGGACAACCATTTCTATCTAGTTCTACTTCTTGCCAAGGCTCATTGCTTCAGTTCTTTGTACTTGTACACATGATGGCATGCCAAAAAGCCAGCATCACAGGAGAGGGAGGTGGTGAAAAAGATGAGGGTTCCTGCATTTGGAGTAAGCCTGAGAGTGAAGGGTTGACATCTCATCTCATGGGATTTCATGCTGCACAGTTGTAAGCATTAACAGTGCAGGGCCTGGAAAAAACTCATGTGAGCTGGTATCAAGACACTACAGCAGCACAAGGCCTAAAGAATTCAGTGTGTGTCATGTGCTTAGTGTATTAGGCCATGTGAGATGTAAGTTCTAGTGGGAATGGCAATAATTGCAGGGCAAACTTTATCACTTGCCTGGTTGCCTCCCTCTGCCCTTAAAAGGCCCTGATTTGCTATATTACCCAATTAGAGAAATTTTTACCAAATTCGGAACACATTCACCTGGATTGTTCTTGTGCCTTTTTCAATACTCAGGGGGCTCAAAAGTGGTTTCTGGTTCCAAGCCCTTGCCTAGCTCACTTCTGTGACATCATAATGACCCGATTTTTGTGAAATCACAAGGGCCCACCCTTTTATCTCAGGCTTTAACCCTGAAATTTCAGGGAAAGGGATGCTGCAGTCCTAAAAGATATATAGATATATATAGTCTTAAAAGATATATAGAAACAAATCCATTCAAATCCCTGCACAGATCATCATTCCATATGGTGTTTTCCAGTTCTGAACCCATGGTTTGATCCTGGTTTGTTTAAACTAACTTTGCTTCTAGCAGGCAATCATGCCACAAGTTCATATACAATGGATATGTGTTTTGTTCTTAATGGAAAAGTGGAAGTTTGATTCTTCTCTTTCATATGCAAAAAAGAGGAGAAATTACCAAGTTGTCGTTGTTGTTCCTTCAAGTCATTTGTGACTTATGGTGTCCCTAAGGTGACCCTATCATGGGATTTTCTTGTCAAGATTTGTTCAGTGGAGGTTTGCAATTGCCTTCCCCTGCGGCTGAGAGCATGTGGCTTGCCCAAGATTAGCTGGTGGGTCTTATGGCCAAGCGGGATATTGAAATCTGGTCTTAAGAGTCATAGTCAACATGAAAAGAGTCACAGTCGAACATGAAAGCCACTACATCAAACCAAGCCTTGCTATGAATTCTTAGTCACTTAAACCACAGTTTAGTGTAATTTTCAGATCATAAAAAACCAAAAACAAGCCATAGTTAAAAGAGATTAAAAACAGACTTTTCTGAATTGTTATAGCTAAGTTACCTGTGATACAGTACTTTGGGGAACAATGAGGGCATAAACACCTATGTTCTGAAAACATACAAAAATATTAAATATGTGTATGTACACGTGTGTGTGTGTGTGTGTGTGTGTGTGTGTAACTAGTAAATATTCATTCATTCATTACTTTTTGAGTAAGTGGTGGGGCTAAAATGCTTTAGGGAATTTTTTCAAAACTTTGGCGAATTTCTCACTTTTTAGATGGATTTATCTTTCAAAAAATAGAACTAAAAGGTAACACAACTGAACTAACAAATAACATAACATGCTATACAATGTTGTATGATTAATAGTAATGTGTTACTGTTGGGGCTTTTGCAACAAATTACATAATGGATTACTTTTCTATCTTCTGAATAATATATTCTACCATGACTATTTTTATGCTTAATTGAAAGTAATTTAACAGAAAATAATTTCGTTGTGAAGCAATACATATCAGTACAAAATCTCCCAAAGGCTTAGGAATGGTGTTATTTTCCTCATTGTAGATTGATGCTTCTTGGTTTGCTGAGAAACGTGCTATTAATCTAAACACTGAGGGTGGGAAAAGTCGTCTAGGAAGCATCTTCAATAATAAAAGAGTCTATTGGATCAGAACAAAGGTTCTTCTGTCCATTGCACTGTTACCCATAGTGACCAACCAAATGCTTCTGGGAGGCTGCCATCAGAGTGTCAATGCAATAGCTAACTCCTACTACTGCCACACAGCACCTGACCTTTAGAAGCTATTTAACTTCCTTCAGGGACGTAACCAAGGGGGGGGGTTTCTAATGGACCCCCCTTCCATTAGAAAAATGAATGGTGCGTGCTGCTGCGCCGCCACACCCAAGCCCCATTATAACGGTGGCACTTAGTCTGGACCCCCCCTTCCTAAAATCCTGGCTACGTCCCTGCTTTCTTGACCAATCGCTTGGGGAAAATTTATCTTCTCCAAATTTGCTTAATCTTGACAATAGCAGTGGCCTGAATTGCTTAAACAAGGTTTTGCCAATGCCTTCCTCTGAGGCTGAGAGCGTATGACTTATCCAAGGTCATGCAATGCATTTCCATGGTTGATCAGAGATTCAAATCTTAATCTCCCAGAGGCCTAGTCTACCATTCAAATCACTATACCGTACTGACTCAATCCAGGCCTATGCCAGTCTTGCTCTACCAACAAAATTGGGCCTGCCAGCCATGTTATGGCCCACTGCATGCTTAATAAACCTCCTAATTATTCTACTTTCTCAGTACTTCCACACACAAAAAAAAGTGGGGGGAGGGAGACATTATCCAACTTCCAGGGCATAATAGATACCTGGCAGGCTAAGTCTGATTTTGATAGGTCACACTTTCCTCAAGTCCTGGTTAAGTTATATCATATAAACTGTCACTTTATTAAATATTAAAAAGAAAACAGGAAAAAGCAGCAACTTTTTTCACTGTTGCCTTTAAACGTCTGCCACAGATATGCTGGAACTCAGCATTTAGCTTCTTGCTATACAGTGCACACTGTGAATGACTTTCAGATTGAGACTATCATATGGCCCACCATATAGAATCCATTTTGCTTCCAATATATGTTTTAGTGAACACTGGAATATATGTTCCACCAGCACTTTAAAGACTCCTTAAACCATTACTGCTTCTTTGAACTGTTACTCAAGTCCTCAGTAAACCATCAATATATGAAATTGGCTTAATTCTCTTCATATGGGGGGAAAATCAGATGACACCATTAAAGAAAGCACCAAGATCCATTAACTTTACCAGTTTCAGCTCAGTTATTAATGGATCCTTTACATGCATATGTGTTGCCAAATCATAACCTGGCAGAGGATGCCAGATATCTAGTTACTAAAATTAGAATTAAATCCCTTGTATTATCTTTAAAAACATATGGTTATTTATTTAGGTAATACTACAATAGCCTGACCAGGGTGGGGGATTCTCAATAAGCTTTCTTTATATTAGGATCATGTAACGGATAACAGAGCCCCAACATTTAATCCATATCAATCAACAAAAGGAATTTCACACTACTTCTAGTATGCCTAGCTAATATGTACTGTATTTTGAGATCATCAAGAAGCTATTTGAAATTAAGCCAGGACAGCACTTTACATTAGTAAATTCTGCCAAATCAAAAATCTGTCCCTAATATAAGCCACTTGGGTTTTTCTTTTTAAATGGACTATGATTCCTTTAAATTGACTCAGAAAAAAATTTCCACCTTCTCAGTCTGTCTATAATACTTTCTTACCATTGCCTTTCAGAGTCTTGGAAGTCCTCCAGCACCAATGAAATATTTGAGGATGTTTTCTTGACTGCGGACAAATGTATGTAGTCATGTATAAAACATTAAGTCTCAGAGGTATCATGTGTTTCTATCACAGAAGAGATGAGAATTTTGGCTCCCAAACAGACTGATGCATTCAGCAGAAAAATAATCTGTGCTGAGATATTACCTTTGCCATATGAAAACAGGACACAAATAATGCAAATTAAGATGCTGCAGGCCTATAATGACCATCTTTTGGTGTCCCTTGCAGGATGTCTGTATAGGATATGCTAAAATAATAGCTAGCAAGTGACATCACATGTTCACTCCATGTTCCAAAGATCTCTTATACAGAGAAAAGTATGAGAGCTGGTGCACCCCCCCTTTTTTTTTTTTTTAATTTGACAGCTATAGTGAAAGATAGCAACTGAAAGCTGGTAACCTGATGTAGTGGGAAGTTTGTATTTTGTGACTGTGAAAGCTGGGGCTGGGGTAGAAAGGTGAAGCATTTACCATTTCCTATTAATTAGATTCTACTGAAGTCCAGTATGGTATAATTTAACTTCATCCACACTGTGATCAAACTTGGTACTGGCTAGGGTTTGATCCCATGACCCCCCTCCCCCCATGGTTACAAAAATCTGTGGATGTTCAAGTAACATTATATAGAACAACACAGTAAAATGGTATCCTTTATATAAAATGTCAAAATCAATGTTTAGTTTTGGGAATTTATAATTTTATTTTATTGGAATATTTTCAAGCCATGGATGGCTGAATCTGTGGATAAAAATTCCATGGACATGGAGAGCTGACTATGACAATTTAATTATCCACAATGCGCCAACCTAGTCCAGCTCACTGAGACCACAGAGAAATATATAAAATGAAGAACATTTTAAAGCTGTGTGACACACAAAGTGTTAAGCAAGAATTACTGACATTGGATTCTCAGTCTGTAATGCTAGAATTGCAATATGAATCAAAGCAGCCATGCCTTTCTCCCTCCTCTCTCTCCCTTCATTCCAGCAGCCCATTTTATAGTATGGGACTTCATCGTCCATGTATTTTGGTATCCATGGGGGGCAGAGGGAAGGAGTCCTGGAATTAAAGCCCAGTGGATACCAAGAGACCACTGTAAATAAATAAATCTTCTGGCATACCTTGTCTCAATAAGCATCCTCCTCTACAATAGAGGCCCTCCACCATTTTGGGCTTCAAAGGTTTCATCTGGTTTTTGCTCGGAGTCCAGAAGGGCACATCCTGCCCCAAAGGCTGCACCTGTGTATTACCTTTAAAATCCCATAAAATAAAACTGGGGGAGATTGAAGAGACTGAAGGTCTCCAGAAGATTTCAGGGGCACAAAGGGGACTCAGGGTTCCTGTATCCCATAGGTCACACTTTTCCCAGCCCTGGTCTAACCTAACACACATAGCTGTTGTGAGGATAAAATGTTAACGAGAACCAGAGACGTCACTTTGAGCTTCTTACCGAGAAGCCACGCTAAAAGTATAATCCATAAAAACAGATCCCTAAATTATATGAATTAAGGTTGAAATTGTGCCATATATGTATAAGGATTACCTTCTTGTCTGCTATATCTCCTGTGCATATATTTAATCCACAGCTGTTAAAATAAGGTGAATAAATAAGATCTAAAATATTGCCAGCTGTGTTTTGAATTCCCTCCTTCTAATTTATCACTATATTCCAGTAATGATTTTATATCTTTATGCAGCCCAAAGAAATGTACTACTGCTGCCTTTTCCATTAAAAGGGATATCTGGGTTCAACTGATAGATAACATCAATGAGGAGAATAATATGTCTTATTCTCTAGCTGGAGGCAGAAAGAACAAACTAGAGACTGTTAAAGTAAGGTCAACATGACAAATTGCAGCTCTTTCTGCTGAGGACAAGCTTTGCCTAGAGCTCTTCTAATATCCTAGCCTCAGTCTGTATGAAAATGATGAAAACTTGAGAATTAGAAGCCATTCTGTTTAGGGTCTGGCATGAAATACAAAGTACAGTTAGGATTGCCATAAATCAGGACCTTCAAACCGGGACAAATGTAGGACAAATGTAGGACAACATTTTCAAATGGAGGACACAGTTTTAATAAATGGAAACACACGAAAAAATTGATGTTTTTTTTAAAATGTTAATATAAATGCATGTTTCTTAGGCATGATCAAAATGGAGGACATTTTGAAATTTGACAGAAGAGGACATGTCCTGGAAAAGGAGGATGTCTGGTCACCTTGTCTCTGGTCCAAAATACACTGCAGAAATAAAACATAGCTGGACTGAAATGCCCAGAGTTCCTCACCAAAGCTGCATCCACACTGAGGAAATAATCCAGCTCGAGAGTGACTTAACTGTCCTGGGTTAGTGCTGGGGAATGCTGGGAATTGTAGTACACTGTGGCCCCAGAGCTATCTCTGACAGGGAGTCACATAACCCTCCAAACGTAGTTGAACTGCAGTGCCCAGAATTCCTCACCAGGTGCATCCACACTGAGGAAATGGTCCATTTTGAGACTGCTCAGTGCTGGGGAATCCTGGGAATTGTAGTCTATTGTGGCCTCAGAGCCTCTGACAGAGACGTCTCAATGTCTCCCAAACACTAGCATTCCCAGGATTCCCTACCATTGAGTTAAAGCAGTCTCAAAGTGGGTTATTACTCCTGCAGTGTGTGAGAGAGATAGAAAGGCTAGGGACTGGATTCATTCTTTAACTCACAAAAGGGGGATATCTGTGTCCAAAACACACTGCTTTGACTGCCAGGGCTCAGTGCTATGGAATCCTGGGAATTGTAGTTCATTGTGGCACCAGAGCTCTCTGACAGAGAAGGCCAAATGCCTCACAGACACCAGAATTCCAGAGCACTGAGCCCTGGCAGTCAAAGTTAGAAAAAATACACAGGGGCAAAATAAATATTGAAAATGGCCACGCACCTCCTCCTCCTCTTCCTCATCATCCTCGCCTCAGTGCCAAAAGAAATGGCCCTCTCCCCTCTGCTGCCTTGGGGACCAAACAGAGGAGGAGCTCCTCTTCCTGAGTCTGGCAACCTCCTGTTGCCAACAAGCCTCGAAGATAATTCCCCAAATGTTTGGCCAAAACTCACCAAATCCCCCCCATATCTCACCAAATATTCAGTCAAAATCCCTGAAAAGTCCCTGTAATGTTAATATGGCAATAAAACGTAGCCCTAATTGAATAAAAATAATTGGAACTTATTTCAACTCTCAAAATTACCATTAAAACCAACCACCAAAATCACACCAAAGGCTCTGAAAAGTACCCATTTTGTTGTGAAAGTCACCAGATTGGCAACACTGGCAAGAAGGAAACCGTGCAGGGATGCCCCCTAGTGGTGAAAAACCGGGAATGTCCCGCCAGCAGGAGGGTTATGGCAACCCTAAGTACAGTCATCCCTCCCATATTCACGGCTTTGATATTTGCGGATTTGATTATTCACAGATTTGATTAATAGGCTCTCCCTAGGAATATCTAGGTCCTCCAGTGCAACTCTATGGTCAACATTAACTAAAAGTTGTACTGAAAGACCTAGAGATTCCTAGAGAGGATACACTACTAGGCATTTGTGGTCAGTGTCTCTCAGACATTGGCCACAGAGTTGACCTGGAGGACCTAGAGATTCCTAGAGAGGTGTCCTTTCAGGTAAAAACAGTGTTTTTGTTATTTGAGTTTTTTCCATATTCACGGGGATCTTGTGCCCCTAACCCTAGCGAATATGGAGGGACGACTGTAGAACAAAATCAAAGGCAAATTACAGATGACCCTTACTAATCTTGGAAACAAACCTTCAGTGCTGACACAACTCTAGCCAAAGCTGAGCACTTTTAAGACCTGTTTCACATAATTTATTTATTTATTAATTTCATTTTATTTCTGAGCCACCTCTCTCCCAGAAAGGGATCCAAGCCAGCTCACAAATAAACTCATTTAACAATTTAAAAATTTGAAAGACAAAATCATCCATGAAACAGTATAAAATTACAAAAACAGACAGAAGTTAAAAACATAACTAAACCACACACCCCATATAAAACCCTCCCTGGCACAATTATACCTGTTGAGAATATTAGGTGAAGCTATGCACATAATTCAAATAATGCTCTGTCCCTTATAACATATGTCAAATGATGCTCTCCCAGATAATGCTTTCCTCCATTACATGAATATCGTAACTGTACAGGCAGGGATAACAAAATGGGTGTTTCAAAACCCTTCCAATGAGATGCTGATAGGGTGGGAAATACCCACCCAATTAAATTTGTCTTGTTGCAGTCTTATCACATTTTGCAGGTATTTATAGCTTTCAGTGTGTACATGGAGAGCTTGGGTCACATAAGAGGAAAGGAGAGCAAACGAAGCATATATGTAACACTTTCCACTTTAAATCAGTTAACATTAGAAAGAGCCTAACTTTATTTGAGTTGTTAATTCTAGGCTATCTGCATAGTTTGTGAATTTCAATTAATGAAACAGAATATAGAGAACCATTACCAAAGGAAGGAATACCAGTAGATGAAAATATACATCTAAGTCACAGTGCAGTTGTTTTTTCATGAGAATTTCCGGAGAGAATTTTTGTCATCTAATGTTGCAATATAAACTAAAACAAATTAGTAGATTCTGACTGCTAGATTCTAGAAGATGCCAAATGGTTGAGTGTCCAGGGAAGCTAATGAAATATACTGATCGAATTAGAGGTAGTGCTAGCAAACTAATTGTAGCACTCAACACTTCATTAAAAAAAAACCAACAGTAATAATATTTTCTTGTTAATGGGCTCTTCTGTAAGAATGTATGAAGAGCTGATGGTTACCAAGATCAGGAACTGATTAACAGTTATATGATCCGATAATGGAGTGAAATATTGAGCTAATCAGATAGGCACAGCTAGGACGCAGAGACTGATTTGTTTGTTTGTTTGCTTGCTTGCTTAGATGTGGTGTAGTAGAAGGTTGCTGTGGCCACAATGTCCAGGTACACTTCCAGGATGACAGAATTCACAAAGCACATTAACCAACACAGACATTGTACCACGTTCTTGTCTTCAACAATTCTTTTGTGGTTTATGCCATATATTGCAAAGGTCAAAAAGTTATGTGGGGATACAACTAGAACTGTTAAGAAACACACAAGTGAACGCTTGTGTAATATAAGGTACAAGAAAACAGGTACTCCCTTGGTGAGTCACTTTTTGAAATAATGTCATTATAAAACAGACCTCAGGGTTTGGACAAGGTGAACAGTACTGATGAGAAAGTTCTGTTGAAATAGACAGTGGAATTGATTTTAAAATTAACATCTTTGGTCCTGAAACCTGAATGAAGAACTTCACCTTCTCTACCAGTTGTGAAATCTTTCAGAGTTTTAAGATGGGCCCTTTCTTTATAGCCTAGGTACATCCAGGTGTCCTTGGATGATATCAGTATTTTTCTACTGTCTTCTTACAATATATTAAGAACCCTTCAGCTTTTGCTCATATGTTTTCATTTGTCTAGTAAATGGTTTAATAGCTCCCAGCTGAGAAATATCTGAAGTCTGGTTCTAAGTAGGTACAGAATGGTTATAGGCAATTTAGAAATGTAGTAAATGATTTTAAGCAACGTGAAATTACATATTCACGTATTGCTTTTTAATGATATTAAATAGCTCCCTCAAAAAGGCTGTAAGTGTACAAATAGGCCAAAATGCATTGCACTTTTCTACTAATAAATCTATGAGTATTCTGAGAAATGTCCCTTTTTTCTTCTGTGAATTCTACTTGATGCTCTCCAGTTTTTGCTTCTTTTGCATTGCTTGGCAGTCATGGGCCATCGCTGTGTATCAAGCAGAGCTTTTAGTTTAACATGATGTCAGGACTATTTTTATATGTTGTAGGAGAGAGAATGTGAAAAATTATAGGCTTAGGAATAACGATATATCAGAAGACAACTAGTCCAAATGTGACCTGTACAAAGTGAGCTAACTGCTGTTTTGCAAACCAGCTCATAGACTAGACTCTTGTGTAAATAATGTTTATTAAAATGTTCAATAATGACCCAGAAGAGGCAAAGAAGCAAGGTTTTCAGATAACAATTTCCATTTAATAATTTGGTTTTAAGTGTAAAAGGGCACGGAAAGTTAGACATCTCAGAAAGCACTATGTTATATACAATAATTGGCTGAAAATGTATCACACAAGTTAAATCAATGCACAATTTGTAAACTACACTAAAAAAAAGCAAAAATAATGAGGGGGATTACAAGAAAATAGAAATGTATAATTCTCCTATATAAATGAAATATATGAAATAAATAAATAAAATAAGCTATATTAACATTTTATGGACAAAGGAATACTAAGATGAAATATTATAAAACCAGTAAGGAATATCAGCAAGTGCCTCAGAAATCCATCACTTCATCTAGAAATTATTAGGTAAGTTCTTAGCTTGGGTTTAGTGATGTGATATCTTTTCAGTCTTGTTGCTGTTAACTGCCCTCACATTGGCCCTGATTCATGGCGGCCTTGTGGATGAGACATCTCTAAGCCCCCCTATCCTCCACAGCTCTGCTTAGATCCTGAAAACTCGGACTTATGACCTCCCTAATTGAGTCTATCCATGGGACATGGTGGCTCAAGTGGTTAAGACACTGACTCTGTTGATTACAAGATTGGCAGGTTAGCAGTTTGAAGCCCGGGTAAGCTTCCATCATTAGTCCCAGCTTCTGCCAACCTAACAGTTCGAAAGCATGCAAATGCAAGTAGATAGTTAGGTAGATACTACTCCAGTGGGAAGGCAAACAGTGTTCTGTGCAATCATGCTGGCCACATGATCACAGAGTAGTCTCTGACAACGCTGGCTCTTTGGCTTAGTAACGGAGATCAGCACTACCCCTTGTGGTCGGACACGACTTGACTACCTTGTCAATGGGGAATACTTTTATCTTTACCTTTATCTGGCATGCAGTCTTCCTCTTTTTTTCTACTTTCTACCTTTCGTAGCATAATTGTCTTTTCTTATGAGTCATGCCTTCTCATGATGTAACCAAATCATGACAGCCTCGACATGGTCATCTTGGCTTCCAGTGAGATCGCAGGCCTAATCTGCTCAAGGACCCATTTGCTTGTCATTTTGACCACCTACAGCATCCTCATCTCTCCTCCCCATCACCATATCTCAAATGAAATTATTTTCTTCTTTTCCATTTTTTTCACTGTCCAGCTCTCACATCTATACATGGTGATGGGGGATGCAATGGCTTGGACAATTTACAGTACTCCTATACAGGATAGTGGGTTGTGCTAGATGATATATTTGCTAACTGTATTATTCTGCTGATGGAAATTTGTACTGTAAATATGAAATGGGGACAGTCCATAGTTTAGTGATATGGTTCCCAAACATGTCTTAAAACAGAATTCCCAATATATCCAGTTAAAGCAAGTGGTAAGCAACTCTGGAAGACCTGAGCAGAAAGGGGAAAGAGTAACATACTAGTTAAAATTAACTACACTTGGCCTTCCATATTCATAAGAGTTACAGGAACAAGACCCTCACGAATGTGAAAAATTGTGAACAACCCCCCCACGCCCCACTACCCCCCGCATGGAAGCCAAGTGAAAAGATGGTGGGTGAGGGAAGAGGAGCAGGGGTGTGTGCTCCTCTTCTTCCCCTGCCCTTCCATCCTTTTAACTGGCTCCCTGTCCCTTTCTGGGCAGGTGTGCCTGCCTTGCCCAGGCACTATCCACCTGGGAAAAGGGCTGGGAGGGGGGATGGATCCATCCTTCCAAACCCCTTTCCTGGGTAGATCGGTGCATGGACAAGGCAGCGATCTAACCAGGAAAGGGGCAGGCTTAGTGCACACACCTTTCCAGCTTCTTCCTCCTGGGCTCCCCCCAGGGGGAAAGCCCAGGAGAGAGGACTGTGCATGCACAGCGGCCTTGACCTTGTAAATTAACAAAACCACGAATGTTAAGTCCATGATGCAGAGGGAGAAGTGTAGTTATTTCAAGCTTTAGTAGTGTCAATTGACTGAGAAATTAATCTGTTAAGTATCTTTGGAAAGGGCTATTAAAGTAATTAGTATATAACTATTTATACTTAACTACTTATTTCAAAACACTTCTTAAGTCTCAGATATTAATTTTTATGAGGTTTCTGTAACATGCAGAACTGGAGAATGCTATATTTATTAATAGGAACCCATTGGCCCAATTGGGGTTTCAAATGTGATTCATGGATTACCTTAAGCAGTGGTTCTCAACCTTCCTAATGCCACAAACCTCATGTTGAGGTGATCCCCAGCCGGTGTTTCAGTTCCTAAGACCATGGGAAATATGTGTTTTCCAATGGTCTTAGGCAACCCTTGTGAAAGAGTCGTTCGACTCCCAAAGGGCTCATGACCCACAGGCTGAAAACTGCTGCTTTAAAGGAAGTAACTACACAAAAATACTGACATTATAGAATAAGGATAACAATTAAAATGTAACAGAGTGGACTATCTAAGAGGTACTATGCATTAGACACCTGAATTATGATCAGTTAGGAAATGTCAATGCTAATAGATAAATCCAGCAAGTGACTTAATGTTAATGTCAATGACAATGAATTGACAAATTAATCTTCACTCTAGCATTCCAAACTCTGGGGCACTTTGGCTATTAAAAAATACAACTCTGCCAACCTCACGAATGAGAAAAAGAGTCTCCCATACAAGGAAAGGGAACAGACCAATTTTAATTAAGTTACAAAAGGATTCATGGGATCTGTCCACTCAAATATATAATTAAGCCTCAGAAACCAAACAAAAGTAACCCAAACAAATATAAAAAGTTCTCTCAGTTAATAAGTAAATAAGATGCTCAATTTAATCCATTAATTCCACTCTCAAATCTCCCACAGAAACAGGATGAGAAAAAATTCACTATTTAATCTAGTAATAAACTGAAGACCAGTATTTCTACTAAGGATTTCTATCCATTATCTCTTTTTATTTAAAAAAAAAACAAGAAAGAAAATAAAGTAAAAAATTCAGATAGCAATCTGTAACCTCAGAGGGAGACAGAAAAACACTCCAGACCCAGGCGGTGATTTGGCGGCGATTTAGGTGTGATAGGAATCATCTGCCTCCCGAATTAATGCTGAATTTGGGAAAGGTAAGCCACTCTTTCAGCTCTATGTGATAGGGTCCTTTATGAGTTCACAATATATGAAATTGCAAGACAGTTGTATGATAGTTGTTTGTACTGTATGATTTCTGCAGGTGATAATGGTAGGGGTGGTGGTGCTGATGATGGTGGTGGTTTGAACACCATGCCCCCAAAGCAGCTGGAAGCCACCTTATTTGGCTTATGCATTTTGGGCCAGAGTTAATCTAAATCTAAAATCAGTCTAATACATGTTTATGCAACTGAGGATAGATGTAGGTGTACATGTATGGCCCTTTCTCTGTTCCATCTGCCACCACCCTGGCCTTGGAGGGAGAGAAAAACTGGCATCCCTTTCCCCACTCTCATTCCCTTTTCCTTTTGTGTCTTGTCTTTTTAGATTGTAAACCTGAAGGCACAGAACTGTCAAATTAGCAATCTGTAAACCACTCTCATAGCCTTTTTGGTTGAAGAGTGGGGTATAAATACTCTAAATAAATAAAAAAGGTGGGCACAGAGAACCAGAACAATATAGAAATTCTGGAATGGAATCCACTCCCACTAGCCATCAGAAGATATGCATCCCCTACATCCAACAAAATTACCAATTCCGCTCTTTTAAGTGCCCTACAACAAGCCCATGAACTCATCATACAAATGGATAAAACAAACACACAAAAAGCAGGAGTGCTCTAGTGCTCTCCCAACCCCAGCATAGCATTCCTTGCATGAGAAGTGACTTTGCGAAGAGCAGAACCAGTTCTGAGTCTGGAAAACAAGCATTTCAGAGGGACAGATGAAATGTTGCTCTTCAGAAAGACTCTTCTCCTGCCAGGATAGCAGGGGCTAGAGCAGTGGTACTCAAACAGTGGGGCAGGACCCCTAGGGATGCATGAGTGTTAATCAAGGTGAGGAATGGGACTTGGAGACCCTGATTTCCTCCTCCTCCCAAATTTCACATGTGTTCTAATTTGAACGATGTTATTTCTTTATAAAATGTTAAAATATGAATATACATGAATGTATGAATGATAATATGCACACTATATAAACAAAATATTTTTACTCATATACTACCTCAAGTGTGTGTGTGCGCGCGTGATTTCCACACATAGACATGAACAGGAGTCCCGAAGGTAAAAAGTTTGAGCACCACTGGGCTAAAGCAATCCTCACTGTCATTGTGTTTATTCATCTAGTTTTCCTAATGCTCAAGCAGAGCTAATGATTTTAAATCAATTTGGCGTCTGTAGCAGGAATATTTTCTGGCTGGGTACCATAAACAAAATCTAACAAGACAAATACATAAACTAGTGGACTTGGGGATCTGTATCTTTTAATAGGCATGCAAGTAATAGTTAGGAATTTTAGGTAAGGGCTGCACATACTGCAAAACAACAAAGCTGGCCTTGATATCTGGTTAAGCACGGTAAAATCCCACTGATTGCAACAGGAGTGTTTGCCTCATGCCTACTGCAGCCAATAGGACAGTGATGGCGAACCTATGGCACATGTGCCAGAGGTGGCACTCAGAGCCCTTTCTGTGGGCACATGTGCCATTGCCCCAGCACAGAGTTTGCCAGAGTTTGTTACTAGAAAACCAGAGGGACATGGCACTTTGCAATTAATAAGTGAGTTTTGGGTTGCAGTTTGGACACTCAGCCTCTAAAAGGTTCACCATCACTGCAATAGGATGTTTTAAAAAAAAAGCTTTGCTTGGGATTATCTGTATGTCCAGTCTTTTTAACATCTTACACTAACTAAAAGAAACATTATCACAGCAAACATCTAAGCAAGTGTCTGACTAATTTGCCTGTGACATTAAAGTGTATGTGTGGAAAATATAGCATTGATGTGAGCTATTTCCACTAAAATCCCAAGGGAAAAGCAAGAAGCTTGTTAAATAGTTTAGACTGGGACAAGTGGTTGTGACAATGATCAATGTACAGCAGTACTAGGGGTCAACTGTCTATGCCTACATTTCAATCAAAACAGGATACCATCTAAAAAGGCAGCTTTACTGCAACATTATCTGGTGTGCAACTGACTGCTATTTGACTTTTAGTCATGGAAATTTGACCTACTGCTCTTTCAACCCAAACTACATTCATAATTCTACACACAGAAACACTAGATGGCAAAAGTCCAAGGTAGCAATTATTAAAAAGCTAAAAAATAAAAGTCATCAAGGAACTAGCGGCAAAGCCATTTGAAGCAACCTAGGAGCAAGACTCTCCTCAGGAAATTAAATCTGAAGACTTACTAAAGGTAAAAGATAAAGGAATTCCCTTGACATGAATGTCTAGTCATAACCAACTCCATTTCTAAGCCAAAGAGCCAGTGTTGCCTGAGGACTGCTCTGATGGTCATGTGGCCAGCATGAATGCTGCTACCTTCTCATTGAAAAATACCTACTTGCATTTGCATGCTTTCAAACTGCTGGGCTGGCAGAAGCTGGGCCTAGTGAGGGGAGCTCAGCCCATCATGCAGCACTCCATACTGGATGTATAATCCAGCTGATGGATTTCTCAGTCTCCAAATGTTTGTTCTATTTCCTTGGTTAAGTTCCCACCTTCCCTTCCCCCTTTATTTAACTTCAAACTCTTCCCACATCAGCAAATAACTATCAAGCTTTGATCACTTTGCTATGGTATCATTTAGATGGTTCACATTCTTTCCATGTAAATGAAATCCAGGTTTGCTATATTACAGCTGATAAAGATATCTTTACAGTATATAAACAGTGGGAAAGCAAGGCTTTCCAAGTTATTCTGTCTCCTTTGCCATCTAAGAAACAAAGCAAGAACTTTTTTCATGACAGCCAGAACAGATAGAGAAGGAAGAATAAAATCACAAGAGAGATGCAAGTTTTGGATCCTGTCCTTCAAGATTTTTTACTTGTGTTATTTGTTACCCCTTCTAGATCAAGCCTCAACAGTCCAGTCCAGCAAAAGGCTCTTAAACTGCTGTGTTCCGCTTTTCTGTTCAGCGTCCAATATTAGACCTTGCGTGATAACTCCTTTTCCTATAAATGCCTTCAGGGCAGCCCTCAGGGTAGGCTTGGACAGAGAATAACAGCAGAGAATAAATCCTGCTATCTTCCTAACCTACTGTGCTTGCTATGCTCTGTATGCCATCTCCACAGTTCTTTTTTATTTCTGTTACTCTGTACACAAGCTTCCCCGTACCAAGTTGTCATTTATGGTGTTGTCAAAGTGCCAAATATTTACAGGAGGATTTTTTTGCTGTTGTTTTCCCCCTACCTCATCTTTCTACTTTGTTTTCTGAATGGGGAAAAGAAAAGCACCTCAACATCTCCAGAGAGAATTTAAGAGAGCACAAAGGTAATACAGTACAGTGGTGCCTTGGGTTACGAAAGTAATTCGTTCCGCGGCCGCTTTCGTAACCCAAAAAGCCTTCGTAAGCCGAATTGCCATAGGCGCTAATGGGGAAAAGCCGCGATTCCGTGCGAAAAAGCCGAAAAAAGCACCAAAAGTTTTTTCGTAACCCGAAAAAACATTCGTAACCCGGAACAATAATTCCCTATGGGATTTTTTCGTATCCCGAAAATTTCGTAACCTGGGTATTTCGTATCCCGAGGTACCACTGTAGGTAGAAATAGCAAGTATGCCCCCCAAAAAACACCCATGCTCTCCCAGAACAGCCCGGGAATGGAAAAAAGCATAGGAAAAAAAAATCTTACTTCTCTCTCATGCTCTCCATCAGTTTTTCAGAGCCCTCAATGGGCTGTGTTATAGCATACCTAATCTCTATGCTTTTTATAAACAATTTTACAAAAATGCAAACACACCATTACAGATAGTTATTGGCTCAGTGGCGGCTTCCATTTCAGTTGACTGGCCACTCTGCATTGGGTGTTAGCTTGAAATTTAAAAGGGCTACCCAAAAGCTATTAAAACATTAAAAACATAACAATATGTGTCTTTTTCCTCCTTTATAGGTTATCTATGCATGTGAACTGCTTAAATCACATAGCAAAATTCCTTTCTGATGCTATCATTCCACCAGATTAAAAAAATACATTGAGAGGAGGGGATGTATTGGATGTAATGTTTTAAGTATGTCTATATGTTTAGATAATTTGTATATGTCTATGGATGTTACAATGTTATTTTATGTTCTCTATTAAATGTTTCAATAAAGAATTAAAAATTAAAAAAATACATTGTGATTTAATCGATGCACAGTAGTTGGGCAGCAGGAGACAAATGCTTAAAATTATAGTAATTATAGCAGAGTATGGGCCAATTTTTCAAAATTTTTGGAAAGGACCCAACATTAAACATGAAGATAGGAAGACTAGATGGCTTGGCAGATCAAGACCACAAAGTAATAGAACTGAATGGGGGCAAATATGCCCATCCCTGTTCCTAGTATAGACACAGTTTTGTCTCAGATACTCCTGTCCCTGGTTTCAAAGTAAGAATGCAATTCAACTGTTATTCTCTTTGAACTATTAAACTAAATGCTGTGGCTTTAAGATTGCAAACCAAAATATTCTTATTGTTTTTAATGCTGCTCTGTCTGCCATTGATTACAAATTGCATTGTATGTTGGTACATTATTAGATTTTTGTTCTTTTTGTAAATCTTGTCCAAAGACTTAGTTCTAGAAGGCATATACATATGTGGAGCAAAAGTCAGCATTAACAGGGGAATCAGGACCTAATTATCTTCCTTTTCCATTGCAGATACCATGCATGCCTTTCAGAGATGTTGTTCAGGGAACCTCCAATGGTTTCAGATGGGAGGGAAGAGGAAGAGAATTCTATCGCACTAGCACTGTATCATCAGCATGATGTTGGGATTAAGTTTTGAAATTACAGAAAGATATAACATTTAGAAGAAAGAAAACTTCAATTAAAGACATCATGGTTTTCTTCTAAGCAAACATGTAGAGGTTAGTCTAGAATATGCCACTTTTCATAATTGCTAAATGAAGGATATAATGCAGAGGAACAGCACTTTGGAGCAGATTTTTTGTTTACTCTAGCCAATTTGAATCCCACATTCAAGTTATAAATGCAACACGTGTTAGTGAAAGTGCACAAAAAACAAACCCACACCTGACCCCTTTCTCTTTTTCTAATATGCATGCATAGAATAAAATAAAAAAGCAATGGCTGCTTTGTGCATACAACAAAAATGAAGCTAAACCGCCAACTCTATTTAAGCAAGCCAGTTTCTGTTCTTCTCTGATGTGGTTGTGTATGTGTGTATATGTCCCTATCCCATTTGGATGGATAAGAAATAATAGGAAGATATGTGAAAGAGTGAAGTACTGTTTTCCCTGCTAGTCAGAGCAAAGAGTACTAGAGGCCAATACATGGAAATAAACAGCTTGCCAACAATATATTCTCTCCACCAATGCTTTTCTTTTGAACTTTTACCTCGGTACGCTAGCCAAGTAAGTCACAAGTTTCCGAAGGTCTTCCTGCCTTATTCTGTCATGATTGCTGCGTGCTGGAAATGTCAAGATAGGACCGCCACGTTTATCACGGCCACCTGCAGAAAAATAAAAGATTCTTAGAAAAGGAATCAGGAAGCACATTACATTATGTGAGTCAAACTGAAAAGAAATAGTAAATACTGAGATGAAACTTCCTGATAAAACTTCCTCTTGCTTTATGGTACTTAAGCGGAGTATGTTTCCTATTGCAAGTAAAACAGATGGTTCTGTGGGAACTGACCTATGACTACCAAGCTTGTGTTCACAATTTAAGGATGCACACATGCACATTATCTGTAATAACTGCACAATCTACAGATCCCATGGAAGGTACAGAACAAGTACAGAGACATTTTTGGAACCATCAAAATACTATTTTCTATGCAGCCCTATACATATTTCCAGAAGCATCAACCTAGAGAACACATAGAGAAGAATGGCTATAGAGATATGAAGATTGCACTTTCACCACCCTGGGGAAAAGATAAAAGGAGATGACTCCTCAAAGGGAAACACAGAGTGAAAAGACAACAACAACAACACCAAAGAAGGAAAGTTTGTTTTCCCTCTTTGCTGTCCTGAGTCCTGACTGATTGTTCAGCTTGTTGAAATTAAAAGTATTCTTCACTAGGCATATTAGCCTTGGAGTCTTATTGTGAAATAGACCCAAAACTGTTGCTGTTGTGCTGAACAGGAGTCTGTCACTGAAACTTGGCCAGTTTTTAGGATTGGCTGTGCTATGAAATCTCCTGTCACTGATTCACTAGTTTGTTTGGATAGATGTGTCTCTCAGCCTCAGTATTCCCCATATTAATTTTTTTTTAAAAAATGCAAAAATATCTGCAACAACCTGATGGGTTGTCTGCATATTTTTAAACAATAAACCTGTCCTTTTGTGGAGGCTGTAAGTAGGGGTGTTTTGATTCACAGGGGAGGGGGACAGTATTGCACAAAGACATCCAGCACAGACAAAATATAAAAGGCCCATTGTCTCATTCTCACGCAAGAGATGAAGATGAGGAGGATGAGCAGCGCATGGGACTCAAGGTGGTTTCCCAGTATGGAACTTAGGATCATTAAAGCAATATAGTTAAAACATACAGGATA
Organism: Sceloporus undulatus; assembly: GCF_019175285.1. Taxonomy (NCBI): domain Eukaryota; kingdom Metazoa; phylum Chordata; class Lepidosauria; order Squamata; family Phrynosomatidae; genus Sceloporus; species Sceloporus undulatus. The sequence goes on from NC_056522.1 coordinate 238,202,738, forward strand.
CAAAAGTTAAAAGCAATTAAACTCTCATGAAATTAAAATCACTTAAAAACATACTGAGTTTTCAATAAGTCTAAAAATTTATGCCCCAAAATTGACCCCCAAATCCCAGGTTGACTTATTTATGAGTCAGTATGGTAATGTGATAGCAGCTCTTCTAGATTTCCCCATGCGTCTTTTTCTCTTGAGCCAAGCAGAAAGAGTCCTGGGTGACTGATTGCTGTTAAACAGACTCCCTCTCCTGCCACACGCTCTCCGGCTGTCTGGGGAATCAAGGGTGAAACCAAAGTTGAAACACTGAAACATCAGTTAGCGTCTCCCTTGCTGTGTGCACACATATACACACACTGAAGGAGCCTCCATTTTTTACCCTCGATCTATCCATGCATCATGGCAAAATCCATAATTTTGGCCCCAAAACCTGCCCTCAACTTATACATGTAGTCAACTTATAGTCAAGTATATACAGTAAACTATTAAAAACAACAACAACAAGTCCAGCACATTATACAAAGCCTATTTTTCCTAAGAAAAAGTCCATTACAAAGCCCTGCCTTACTAAAAGGGGGGTATACCTCCTTGTGAAAAGATAATAATACCAATCTAGTCTTTCTGGGAAGGGAGTTCCAGAGGCTAGGAGCAGCCACTGAGAAGACCCTCTCCTGTGTCTCCACCAAATGGACCTGTGAGGGTGGTGGGGCAGAAAGAAGGATGGGCACGTTCTTAATGAAATCTCTTAGGAATGGTAATTTATTCAACATAATCCTTCAATGTGTGGAAACACCCTGTTGAATCAAGATTTCTTTATTTTTTACTATTCTTTGCATCCCTATCTAGAAGATCTGGAAAACAAAATTATCCACAGACTCATTATTAAACAATATTCCAATGTACTGAGCACTTAATATGCATAGAAAAATGAAATTTTGCACATAACATGAAACATCATATTTAGGGCTACATTCCTAAATGATGAAAAAATCTTGCTTTTGCTGTTTTAAAATAAATTATATTTCTAGAAAGCTCACTGTACACTAACACAGTTATCAACATTTCTGTAATGAGCGACTATTCACTTTTAAGTTGAATTAGAGGTTAAATTCTCACTTGTTGTTTTGACCTGAACAACAGCTCTCTGATCAGGATTCTTCTGAAATAATTGATGCTTCATCCTAAACAGTTTGTATCTTGCTAATGAGGAGTGAATCAATCTATGTCATGCCTATTTCCATGGAAACCTTAACACAAAATCTTGTAATAAAATATGGGTCTTGACAGGCTGGGTTTAATTATATTTGTGGGTGGTACTAGTCACAGCTAGGACTGAGCTGTAAGGAGGCCTACCCTGAAACTTCTGCTTTATATTCAGTTTTGCAAGAGAACATATTCTCACAGGTCTGAGACATTTATACTCATACATTAGACAACTCGTTGTTTCATCTTGTCCCTTCTTAAGTTTTTAATATATCCATCAGTATTTAATAGTGCAGATGATTTGCAAGAAATAATCCTGCACACATCAGTGCACTACAGACATGGTCAGACTTTTTCCTCATGAACTGATGTGCAGAAATGCTGTGGGAAAGGCTCTGAATTAGGGTAAGAATGAGGTGAAGGGGCTGGGAGGGAAGCTGGAAAAGAAAGAAATATGATTCTCAAAGCTTGAATGGGGAACGTAAGAAAGAAACAATAAGCAGGAACTCCTTTCTGTTAGCCAAGAATGGACCAAAGCCAGGCTCCTGCTATTTATATTTGGTCTAATACTAATTAAAGCAGATACACCCTTTCTCCTGATTTCCAGTGTGTCTCAGCTAAGTCCTCAAAACTGACTGCTCATGGAAAAAATCCAAGATGATCATAAGTCGGGAGTTTCTCTTGGCTAACAGATTTGGACTCTGGACACAGCACTCCAGGAGGCCTGCTGTCAGGGGTGGTCAGACTAATTTTAAGATGGCATCAAACTGCACAATTCAATTTGAACACTCCAAAGTTCAGGAAACCTGAATAAACAAAAGAAATACTATTCTCCCCTAGAAATAATACCAAGACTTATGAGCTGCTCCTACAAGGAGAGTTAAAGGAATAGAATATGTCATTTTGTTTGTCAGCTATATTTACTCATTGTCAAAACAATAGGCTTATTTTCAATATATTGTCTTAAATTGAGTTTTTTTGGCCATTGATTTAAGCAATCACATATTCCATGGCTATTAGCACAAGGGTGAGATTTTTGGAGACACAAACTAGACTGCAAACAAAATGATCAGGCTTATTTTTGTCTCTGCATTCTCATCATTAAAAGCTCCTTGTTCATTCACCTTTCCTTCTCTCTCTCTCTCTGCCTCTCTGCCTGCTTTATCCCACTTTTCTCCCAAATGGCCGTCAAAGTGGCTTACAATATACAGGGGTACCCCGGGTTACGAAATTAATTCGTTCCGCCGCCGCTTTCGTAACCCGGAATACTTCGTAAGGCGAAAAAGCCATAGGCGCTAATGGGGAAAAGCCGCGATTTCGTGTGAAATAGCGCCGAAAAGCACCAAAAAATTTTTCGTAACCCGAAATAACCTTCGTAACCCGGAACAGTTTTTTTGAATGGATTTTTTTCGTAACCCGGAAATTTCGTAAGGCGGCGCATTCGTATCCCGGGGTACCAGTGTAAATTAAAACAGAACAGTTAAAACAGTATGAAGTACAAAGGTTTAAAAATTAATTATATAGTATACTCAGTTAAAACATTATTTTTAAAACATTGAAACTTAAAATAATTTAAACATTTAAAATATACAATGCATATTAAAGCAGCACATCCAGTTACACTCCACTCCAGCCTGGTCAGCTAAGGCTGGAGCATAGTATAAACAAAAAGACAACAGAGAGGTGGCATATTGAAACTCCCCTAGAACAGTGACGTAGCCAAGGGGGCAGTGTTATCCATGGGGTCCAGACTCCCCCATCCGAAGCTGTGCTGGAATACAATGAATGGTGTGCATGCCAACAACAACAACAACAACAACAACAACAACAACAATAATAATAATAAGTTTTATTTATAGACCGCTATTCCGTGTTGATCATAGTGGTGTACAGTAAAAATTGCAATGACAAATACAAAATACAGGATAAAAATTGCAATACATAAATATTACATGGTGTACGTGCACCACTGCACTGCCGTGCCCACCCACCCCCCAACATTCTGGCTATGTCTCTGCCTGGAAGGGAGTCCCAAAGCCTGGGAGCAGCCACTGAGAAGGCTCTCTCCCAAGTCCCCACTAATTGAGCCTTGGAAAGTAGACTTAGGCAGGCTCCAATGGGGATATACAGACATTCCAATGGCCTGGGCCTGAGCTGTACAGGGCTTTATAGGTCAAGCCCAGCACTCTGATCTGTGCCTGGAAACAGATCAGTATACAGTGGACTTATGAAGCTGTTTTGGGAAAAGAGCTATGTTCCTTTAAGTTAAGACTAGTTAACACTGAGCTCTCACAACAATCTCTTTCACACTGTGGCCACATCCTGTCTAGCTACCCTGGTTCAGTCGCATCCTCACCCCTGGTGTCACCAGTGTAGGGGGAGCTGGGATGCTACCAGGGAGTGGTGGTCAAAAGGGTACAGCTGTCTTTCTCATTCACCACAACAACACCCTCCTTCAGAGCAAAGCTGGGAGAGTCATGATCATCCTTTCTAACCTTGCAGCTGGCGGAGGATGCAACCAGATGCCATCCCTTTCCTGAGGTATCACCCAGTGTGAGCCACACACCCCACATTTCCATAGTGACACCACTGCCCTAGTTCAATATCAAAGACATTTTCAGGTAATGTACAAAATAAACAGAGCAGGCCAAACCCATGGTTAGGGTAAGAGGTGTGGATGAGGTTTAATGCATTCATGAATCTAAGCCACTATATTTTCCCCTATTCTGCACTTTTAAAATTTCAGTTGTGTTTATGCTTGTGTATGTGTGTGTATTCCTCTGTCAAATTTGCATAGCTATTTGTATTTATCCTAAAATACATATGTTTAGTTTTTGCCCATTTTTTAGAAAACAATGGCATCTCAAAATTCAGAGAAATTAAAATCCAGAATATAATTGTGTTCCATGCTACACATATGTTTTGGAGGTGTGGATCCCTATCCACATCACTCACCTTCACTACTTTCTAGTTACGTCAATACGTAACTGGTGAATCTGATTGATCCAAATTTGTTTCTGGGTTAGGTGTGCTACACAATCAATATCCTGGTAACTTGTTTGCCACATCCCACCCTTTCCCCATGTAAATCAGGGTAGCATATGTGAGTATTTTATCTCCTTGTCTATTATACAATGATGGTACTTCGTATGTTATTTTGTCCAAGTTCCAACAGTCCCAACCACATGACTGAAGATACAGAATGGTGGGAGTTAAAATTAAAAAGAAACACCTGGAAGGTCATAGGTTCCCCATTATAGCATTTCCATTCCACCAACCCACCTCAGCTATGTTCAAAAATACTTTTATGAAATTAACTTCAGCAGGTCAAGCTATTATGGCCATAGGAACAAAGGCAAATGGACTACATGCTAAAACTAATCCCTATGGTGTTGATGGGCACAATACCTCTACATATTCCTTTTCTTAATACGCTATTAATAATATCACCATCACATATGCTATTTAACTCGTCTCACTGTATTTATTCTCATTCAATAGCAATCACATTGGTGACTTTAAATGCATGGCAGATTTGAGGAGAGAGACAGGTCTTGTGAGAATCTGACTTTGGAAGCCTCTGAAGATTCCAGGGGAATTTTCAGTTAGCTTTAATTCTAGCCTGTATTTTAGCAGGTTTATAAGCGAAAGGAATTCAGGTGGGTGAAAGTTTGATCCCTCTCTAGTTTTACTGGTCTCCAGAGAAAGCACTGGAGCTAAGCAAGTCAACATATGTGGCCTCATTAACCCTGATGAAACTAGTTAAAGAAAACTGGTTGGAAACAGGTGCATGCCTTGATAACATCTGGAAATGATACAGGGAGGAATGACCAACAAGAGCTATACTATTACAGTTTTGGTTGAAACACATGCACAAGAAAATAGTGCCTGCTGGAGGGCTTTATCAAAAGTGAAGCTGACTTGGGTGGCCAATCACAACTGGAGGATTATTGGGGCTGAATGTTCCCTTTGCGTCTTCTCTTAAATTCTCTTTACCCTCTGGTCCTACAGCTTGGTGTTATGTCAGCAATACTGACTAAGGGCAAGCCTGCTTAAGGGTGCTCCTAAATCCCAATTCAGAACTCTGAATTTAGGATTTCCACCATTCATACTAGCTGTGTCTGGGCACTTCTTAGAATAATCTGACATACAGACATTTGCATGTTAAAATTCTCTTATTATATTTTCTGACAGCTTTAATATTACAAAAGCTTCACCAGTTTTTTTTAAATCTCTGTGCAACAGCAACCCCACTTATTTTTTCCAAAATTTTCAACTTTGTCAGGAATTTCACTGTGATCTTCCCTATGCAAATTTAACCAATAAAATACATTAAAAATAAATAGTGAATCTGTTTTTCTAAAATAAACCTGTCTCTCCTATCCATTGCTAATTCCTGATTCCTAATTCTAAATGCACCATTTTACAGGAGCTAAAATTACTTAAAATCCATGAACCATAGGCACACCTATATATACAAATATGAACAGGCTGTTCTTTGTAATTTTATGAATTAAATTTTAGTATTTCTGTATTCAGACTGAGATCATAGCAGGGAGGAAAGAATTAACAATCCCATACCACCCACCCCTTCATCCTGATCCATATTGGGACCTCACATTGGCTCATTACTTTTAAAAAGCCAGTCACACAACTGTTTATCACAAAAGTGGTATCTGTTCTGGTTTGCTGCCTCTTCAGTTCAAAAGGTAGACAGTCAGATATTATAAACATCAGAATTTAATATATGCTTTTGAAATGAGATATGACAAGATATGAGACTGACATGCTTGGAAAGTACATAGAAGTTGCCTTTCACAGAATAACATTTTTGTGGAACCTTCCCTGGTGAAGCATTTGATTCATTTTTGCAGCAGCTGAGCACTTTTCAAATGAGACTTGTTTTGGGGATGAATGCTTGTATGCATGTCAGCAATTAATGAACAACTGAATAAGAATTTTAGTTATGAGTACCTGGAAACATTACATAGTTTTCATAAATAATTGTCTCACATGGTGGTTTTTTTAAAATGAGTGTAAATGATAGTATGCTACATTTCCTTTTTCTCATGTCCATTCCAGTCTTGGGAAGATTTCTACATAACACTCTCCAGATCTTTCCAAACGTCTTCATTCCTGATAATAGATTCACTAAGCACTGCCAAATTTATGTGCAGGTTGGCCAACATTCAGGGTAGTTTCCACAAATATCTTAGCTGGGTTTCAAAGAAAGCTATTCATGATGTTGTTAATAATGTTTATATAGTGCACTGGGGTCTTAGGTGTAATCTCTCTCTCTCTCTCTCTCTCTCTCTCACACACACACACACACACACACACACAAACCTACCTGGAGGAACTTCCAATTTATACTCTGAGAGTGGGGGAAACAAAACAAAACAAAAAGAAACATGTGAGGTTAAAGAAGAGGCAAGTATGAAAGTATAAAAGAAGATGCAAGAGAATCAATATGATCATAACAAAATTGTATTATTTAAGGTTTAGGGGTTACAAATGTCTTTCAGCCTAAGAAAATTTGATTTCAGAGAAGCCCTAAGGGAACACATTCCATTGGTAGGCAAGAGGGCAACATTCATAGCTCAGGGAGCCCAGATTTGGTTCCAGAACCTGCTATCCCCCAATCCAGGACTAAAGGGCTAAACAAATGGGTTTGTGGAAAGTGAGCCTTATATATGGATTTTAAGGGGGGGAAAGGGGGTACTCCTCACATCATTTAAATGTCCTGCAAAGGTGTGAAAGTTATATTAAGGTGTGCTAATATAAGGAGAGAATCTAGAGATTATCGCACCATGTTTGAAAAGCTGCTGGATAAGTGTGGCTGGGGTCTGGGCTACACATGGGTTGCACTCACCCAGCTGCAGCTGTGTGCAATAACACCGGCTTTTTACTTTTCAATCCTGCATCTATCCCTGCAGGATTTCTGGGTATAATAATCTCCAGTGTGGTATTGTGGTTTGAGTGTTGGTCTAGGAATCCAGCAGACCAGGGTTTGAATCTCTGGTCTGCCAAAGAGCCCGACTGGGTGGTCTTGGGCAAGTAACATTATTTCAGCCTTAGAGGATGGCAATGATCAGAAATTGCTAAGAACTGGGAAACAGGCAAACTTTTAATGGAAAATCAGTGGAGGAAAACATAGGACATATGGCTGATGGAGAAACCCCTGGACAATACAAGACAATCAAAAATTTGGAAAAAAAATCATTTATTGAAAAATGGTCTCTCTTCATTGAATACATTAAAAATAATTTGTGACAGATACAACCTTCATAATGTAACTGGACATTCTGAAAAGACATTCTACATGATGACTCAACTGTGTAGGGATCATGCCAACATTAGGACCCCACTATGTACTTTTTAAAATTCCCTCTATATTATTATTCTTCCTAATCATATCCAAAATGTAGTTGATTTGTTACTTGGTTATTCATAGCTGTTATAATTTTGTTGCTGTTTTTATATGTTTTATATGTTGATGGGTTGTAAAATTCCTAATATGTAATAAAATGAAATAAAAATTAAACCTTCTCCAAAAAAAATCCCTATGATAATGTCACAGTAAGTCAGAATTGACTTGAAGACCCAACAGAAGGAGCTGCAAAGGAAGAATAGCGAGAATCTTTTAAGAGGACCGGCTGTCAGAGGGATAAGCGTACGAGGAAATAAAGGCCCAAAGAGACAGGACGACCTTGAAGGATATGGAAAGATATGAAACGGAGAAGGAGAATAAAGTGGAGAGGCAAATTATTTTTTCCATGCACCCAGAGAGTCATATGATGCAGACATTCTGTGAGATCTCTTCCACAGACATGCAGGGCTGAGTACTCAGAACAGCACTTGAACTCCAGATTAAAGGATGGTGCTCCTTAGTCTGTCATAATAGACAGCAATGATACATACACTCCATCTTAGAAAGTCATTGGTAAGCCTTGCCTCTATCTATTGTATCAGCAGAACGTTGACAGAGGCAGCAGTGTAGATGGCAAGGCTGCAATTGAGCTGGCTGGGTCAGAAATGATTGCCTTTTCACAAAGAGACAAAACAGAGAGGCAATCAGACAAGAGATGTCCTGAATGCACTTGTCTGCCACCTCTTTGAAAGAAACTGAAGATGAATTTATCGACTGAGGGCAGCTTTTTTTCTTCCAGTCTGCAACCTGAGCAACTTCAGGCCAGACTGAAACTTAAAGAGTAAGTAACACATGACACAGCGGGATAGAATGCCACCTCCTTTCTGATATCCACACATGTCTCAAAGCAAAAAGTGCAATATTCTGAAAGCTAACTATGATCAATTGTGTTTTCAAACATGTTATCCAAATTCATTTTAAAAAGGGGAGGGGGTATGGGGTTTTGACTAGTGTAGTATTGTTGTGACTCTTCTAGAGAAAATGTACTTTATATAATAACAGATGATGATGATGATTTCTTACCCACCTCTCTCCATGGATCGAGACAGGAAACAACAAATCAACAAAGCATAAATAACATCAATTAAAAACACATTGATTAAAACATGCAACCCTTTAAAAGGATAAATAAGACATACATATTTTAAATTCACAATTTTAAAATCACCAGGATAAGCCTGCCAGAAGAGACTGGTCTTTAGTGCTCTTTTAAACTCAGACAGTGTATTCAGCTGTCAAATCTCCTCTGGCAGATCATTCCACAGTCCAGGGACTGCTGAAGAAAAAATCTTCTGGCTGACAGTTGCCAACTTAGTTCTGGTTGACTGGAGTAAATGTATGACAGAGGACCTGCGTGTATGGGGTGGATTATATGGGAGGTGATCCCATAGGTGACCTGGACCCAAACTATGTAGGGCTTTAAAACTAACAACCAATACTTTGTAACTTATCCAAAAATGCCTTGACATGGAAATAAATCCCAGTACTTATTAATCATATTTAAGGCCCAGGGGCGCCCCGCCCACACGACCCTCGTCCCTCGCAAATGAGGAGGGCATCCTTGCTGTGCGGTGCTGAAGAGACGGCGCACAGAGTGATGCCATCACTACTGCGTGGCATCCAAATGGAGCCGTGCAGCAGCGACGTGTTCGTGCCACTGCCAGCTGTTTATGGCGGTGCAAAAAAGAGCCGCTTTTTAGCGGTCCTTTTTTCATGTAACAGCGCCATGCAATTTGGTTGCTGCGGTGCTTCTATGCAGCAAGGAGAGGCGGCCCCAGCCCGCCCTTTTGGGCGAATCTGTACCGGGCCTATATTTGATCAATCAAATGCAACATGCTACCTAAGGCTGCTAACCAGATTACTAATACAGCACACAAACAAATCAATTAAAAACTAATCAAAAACAACTAAAAAAGAAAACAGATAAATATCTAGTTTAAAAATCTACTTCAGCTAAGACACTCTAAAAATCTAAATATCTACAAAGGATAAAAAAGATGGAGGTATCCCAAACTCCCTCAACAAGATGCTCCATAAACTGGAAGTAGTTACTGAGAAGGCCATTGCAATGAAGGCACTTACTTATACCACTGTGGTCATATTTGACTTCTTCAGGAATACACTCAGCTGTGCAAATGCTCTCCTCGAAACAGGTACCCAAGTATTCCAAAGTTGCAAATCTAATTCCAGTCAACTCAGGTTGAATTCTTATAGTAAGATGTATCTTTTGACTGACCAAGGGCATCTCTGTCTTCTCTGTATTAAGTTTACCTATGGTTCCATCTTGTTCCCCAGGCTAGGAAACATCAATCAAACTACTATCTTTTCATTGAAATCCTGGGAAGCTGTTGAAATTCTGAATTAGTGTCAGTTGGTGGACAATGGATTCAAGTTCTAAATCCAGGCAATCTTTTCCTGTGCTTTCATTTCTGTTTCATAATACAGGGAACAAGATGGGATCCCGAGAGACACCATATATTAATTACCATGGCGTCAAACAGGAGTCCCTTGGCATCACCTTGCAAATCTGCTCTCCAAGAAGAAATGGAGTCACCATAAAACAAGGTAGCCCAGTACAAAATAAATTACCCCAGTCAGTTTTAGACCCTTATAGCATGAATAAAGAAAGCTGAAATGGAGCAGGCAAGTAGCGGCTTTCTTTGTGTCTCTCCGCATGCCATAGCACTTCCATTCTCTTTCTGAAGGAGACAGTTATCGAAGCATGCCTTTTGTTGAATGAATTTTTTCAGCACCCACAAGACACACTTTTATGACTGTCTCCCTTGAATACAAAACAGAAATGATTCAATGGAATGTAGAGAGGCATGGGAAAAGATGCTGTTTTCCCACTCCATTGCAGCTTTCTTTTCTCATGTGACAAGGCTCTTAAAATGGATGGTATCAAAACCACAGAGAAGCCCAGCAGAATCAACACTGACACACTATCCTAGACCAGATTCAACTATTTCCTGACCATCAAGATGTCCCAAAGAGTCTCTGTGCTATGACCAGGTCTGAAGCCAGATAAAAATGGATCTAAGTGATCTGCTTCATACAGAAACACATGGCGCTCAAATTTCATCACTCACTCCAAGCACAGAATAGAATACTGGAGACTGGTTGCTATGTTTTCTGTTTTTATAAATATTTCATCATTGCCTCTTTTAGGCATGAGTGAATCACACTCTACTGTAAACAGCTGCTCATCATTACCTTTACTACTTGGTCAGTTGTCCTGGACTGATTTTAGGAAGTGCAGACAGCCATGTGGTTGGCCTGGTCTCTCCAAGGACTAAGTCAACATCCTTGGGCAGTACTTACAGCAGAAGCTGAAATTGTATCAAAGATCCAGTACCAGTTTTGGTATCCAGGTTTAATGGATATATATTTTATCTAGACCACAAACTAGTCACAATGAGCTACCAAATGGCCTATGTTTCATTCTTCTGGAACAGAATAAGCCTTCGACCACCCAAAAAAGCTGCGCTGAAAATGTAATTGAGGCTAGAAAAAGCATTTCTTCTTCATCATCATTCTCATGCAATAGGTCTTCAAATGGGTTGTAGCCATTGCTTGTTAGGCTTCATCCAAGCTTCTACTCAATCAGATGTTTAGTGTTGGCCCACTCGTTACACTGGTTCAACTCAGCAAAAGAAGGCACTCAGGACTAATAGTACCTTTCACTCAGCTAGCAAATAACCATGATTTTGATACAACATCTGCCAAGGTGGCAGGAAAAATTCACAGGAATCACCAGTAAATCATTAACATCCAACAACATCTTTTGAATGACTATTTCAGCCCAACCACACTTCAGTGGCATCATAGGGCATGCGGGGAGTTCAGACCGCAGCAGGTGACACCCTAAGGAGCATGACATCACTGCTCCTCAAACATCTGGTTTCTGGCAGAAATGGGCTGTAGCATTTGCTTGTATCCCATTAAAATGCTGAAGAGATTATGCTCTGTGGAAGGAGAAAGAAAGGTCCAGGGTGTGTGTGTGTATATATATATTAATTTTTAAATAAAATTTTAATTTTTAATTTGCATTTTTAAAAATATTAATTATGGTTTTAATTTTTTTAAAAAAAAATCAAAATTTCTCTTCAGCCACATGAAACTGTATACAGTATATGTAAACACACTGAGGCTGTGCATATTGTAATTTAAAGGTATACTTTTAATTTTGTTAATTGTTTATGTTACAACTATTACCATGACATTGAATGATATGCAAGGATTACAAGGAATGGGTAACATTAGTACAAAAAAAAATGACTAAAGATTCTGTATGGTGTGGGATAGGAGGAGGTGAGCAGGGTGTGTTACTCTGAGTTGCCACAGTGGATGGGACCAACCCTAATGCCTCCACTGAAGCCCTGAGTCACTCCCACTAGGCAAAGTCAACATTTTTGCTGAGCCCCATCCCCCATAAAAAGAAGTCCAGGGATACCTATACTACCCTTGAGACCACACTAGCTAATTTACAAAAAGAAACTATTGGACAGCAGCAAGTAAGTACACTAGCAGAATTCCTCTTTTGTCCTAAAGACCTACATGGAAAAAGGAAAGATTGTGGAATGGTTTACAGGGTCAGGGAATCACAACAGACCACTGCTGCTGCCATACCACCTAAAGCCTTGCCTACTAGCATGCAAAATACACAGGTAGGCAAAGCTGGAGAGAATGTTCCATGAAGCTTATTCCCTAATATGTGTGGCTATCCTGTATTGTTTCTCTTATTGTTACAGTGCACTGTATCTCCTCTTGCTTGTTTCTCATGTCCCTCCTATAAGCAAAATTCAAAAAAGATAATAGCTGAAAAGGCGTTCAATACATTTTTTGACAAAAGTCTTCTACAAAAGGTCTTCTACCTTTAACAGCGGTGCATAAGAGGAAATTTGGGCCAAAACAGTCTCCAAGGAACCAAATTAATTTGATGATGATGATGATGATGATGATAATAATAATAATAATAATGTTTATTACATCAGAATAGACTGCATGGCTTGAATACTAAAGATTCAGCAGATTAGAATCTGTTGTTTAATATTTTACAGGCCTATGGAATGCTAAAACTGTCATATTTTATATTGTTATACAGTACTATTATGTTTCTCTCATTTTCACAGGTACAATTCATTGCCACAGTTCAGAAAAGTAAAGAAAGGAGCCGTATACCAACCTGAGACAAAGGCCACTTTTTCCTTTAGTATGGGAAGAACGTCAGCAGCTTTTAAGCCATCATTTCTGAAAGATCCTGTAAAAGGAGAAGAAAATAACAAGATTTGATTAGAAGGGATTTTGCCTTTTGATACTTCTTGTGTTCTCTTCTAGACTCCCCCAGATCAATATAAAATGATTTCCTGCAATCTGGGGGCCAGGAAATGACAAAATATCAAACACTCTTGGCTCCATTACCAATTTTCCTCTAAGAGAAATGGAAGTCAGAATGATACCCACAAATTGCTCTCCTTGGTGTGAATACAAAGTGAGGTTTCAACATAACTACAGGTTTGAACATAACTACAGGTTCAGTCTCTTTATCGGCAATGCTTGGGACCAGAAGTGTTTTCGGTTTCAGATTTTTATTTATTTTTATTTGTATATTTATTTGAATTTTGGAATACCTGTATTTGGATATACATATATGATGAGGTATCTTGGAGATGGGCCACAAGCCTAAACACAAAATTCAAGTATGTTTCACACTAATTCAGAATTTCAACAGCTTCCCTGGATTTCAATGAAAAGATAGTAGTTTGATTGATGTTTCCTATACACATAGTCTTAGGGCAATTTAATACAATTTTAAAAATAATTTTGTTCATGAAATAAAGTTTCTCTACACTGAACCATCCAAAAGCAAGGTGTCGCTATCTCAGCCACCTATAAAAAAAGTTTTGGTTTTTGAAGTATTTTGGATTTTTGAATTCTGGATAAGGGAGAATCAATCCGTAATGGAACAGGTCACTAGTGGCAATCTTTATTTCTTTTAGCTAAACCAAGATACTGCAAGAGAGAATGCCATAAATTAAAGTTCTTCCTCAATGACAGAGCTCAAGGATTATGGCAGTGGTCCCCAAACTGTGCTCTTTAAGGGATTTTGGACTTCAGCTCCCAGAATCCTATACTATTGGCCAACATGGCTGAGGCTTCTGGGAGTAGAAGTCCAAAATCTCTTAAAGGGCACAGTTTGGGGACCACTGAACTAGGGTTTCCTAGGTCTCTTGAGGCTTAGAGCTCAAAATAAGGAAGCAATTGTCTAGCAAATTAGCACTAGTGCACACATTAATGACACCTAGCCTCAGGAAGATCCTGGCTGTGCCTGATTTCTTAGGGTGCAGAGAAAGCGGTAAGCACCAAAAGGTAAGCAGATCATGTCTCTGATTCAAGGCCCTCACTCTGATAATTGAATCCTCTTCCTAGAGGAGAAGTATAACACTGCAAAACTTAAAGTCAACGCTTCATATAAGAGAATGTGTATGTGTATATGTGTATGTGCCCTCAAGTTGCCTGCTGACTTATGGTGATCTCATGAATTTCATAGGGTTTTCTTAAATGAAGAATACTCAGAGGTGATTTTACCATATTCATCTTCTGAAATATAGCCTACAGAACCTGGTATTCATTGGTGGCTTCCCATTCAAGTACTAACCAAAACTAATCCTGCCTAGCTTCCAAGATCAGATGGTATCTAGTGCCTTTAGGGTATTTAGGCAGTATAAGGGGATACCCCAATGAGACTCTAGGGACCTTACTGCATGGCAAAAAAAGTGTGACCTACCCCTGCCAGGATACAGTTGCTTACGGGATGCAATCAGGAATTATAGCATTAAAAATGCCACCAATGCTGCTGAGCGACTGCATCCCAGCTGCATCCTAGCTCCCAGCCACGTCAGCCAGCCGATTTGCAAACACGACAGTTATAAATCATCTCTTCTATAAGCCTTCCCCCACCCCCCACCCCCAAAAAATTGTAAACACAGGAGTTAGGACCAAGACAGTTGGGAGCTACATAAATTTAGTTCCTAGAGTTCTGAGTGATATTTGTAACAGCTAAGACCGTATTTTTAAAATAAGTAAGTTTGATATGGAGGAGACGTGTGTATTTTTCAAGTGTCTGAGGCACATGAGTGATATTTGTGAGGGGAGAATACCATGGAGATATGAATTCTCCAGGAAATTTTGGGATCCTTTCTAACATAACAGTATGAGATCTTGTAGATACAAAACCAGCTTGAGATAAAGTAAAATCTTGGGTATTTTTCCTAGAATGGTTTCTAAGGGAAAGGAGCTGTCCTCTGGGAAGTAGAACAGCTCTGTAAAATTCATCATGGGTAGAATTTGCTTTTGCAGATCTCCGATAGAAGAAGCTGTACCTGTCTTCATTTTTGTCTTTTTGCAGAGATCCTAATAATGACAGGAAATCACATCCATTATTGGAATTTCTAGCTCTATAGGCTGAATCATTTGTGTAAATGGAGTCCTTTACTTCTACTGTATTATTGGCACAAGTTTTGCCAATGTGGTTTGTTTTGGGATTAATATGTGACACTTTGGATAAGCATGCTTCAAGAGAGCATATTTCCTTTCCCTGCTTTCAGATGTGCATTAAAAAAACCCAAAGGTATTTGTCACATCTCTTTAGAAAAAATTAAAATGCAGAAAGTATACTGCCAGGTAACCCTCAGAAAGGAAAGATTTTCATTTCAGGCTAGTGGAGAAACATTTTCTTCTAATTGAATGGCTTGTCTTCTGCCCTGATGTCTTGGGTTTTCAGCTAGAAAATTATATGTTTCTTTGTACATAACCTTTGTTATCTTGACTATGTAGGTGGATTTATAACCGTATGGTTGCTATCACACGGGATGGGGGAGAATGTATTGCATTCAGTCCCTGGAGCACCATGGCAACCAAAAATGTCCTCCCTCAGACTCTTAAGCTACAGCTGAGCAGCCTCAGGTTTGCCAAAGAATGACTCATTCACCTTGGCAAAGTGCAGACATGCTCCTGGTTTTGGACTGGCAGGAAATCTGTATTTCATTGGCCTTCCTCAAAGCGACAAAGTGATAATTTACTATTATTCCTCAAAAAGACAAAGACAACTTTCTGTACATGTCTGAATGAAGAGAAAGGTACAGGGCCAAACAAGAAAGCCAACATATTATACTTCCCCCATCAAAGGGTACAGCAAATTATATTTGATGCTGTACGAAATCATAAGCCATTGAAACTCCTGTTACCTCCTACTTATGTTGTAGTGTTATTTCATCAGGTGCACTGGCAAATTCTGAAGATGGGTAAACATTAAAGGATGTAGCCTGGAGGTGCAGCCATTTTTAGAATTTTATTTGGGGTATAGTTGCTAAAAGTGTGTGTGTGTGTGTGTGTGTGTGTGTGTGTGTGTGTGTGTGTGTGTGTGAACCCAGCTGCTTTTTCTGTAA
>NC_056522.1:238218815-238314758 GCF_019175285.1 Sceloporus undulatus
AATGGCAATATCAGGATATAGATGACCCATTCTAGGAAGCTTACATAGGGAGCTCTTGCCTATAGAATCTGCCCTGCTATAGTGCAGTGTCAAGATTACTGAATCAGGTGATAGGTGTTAAGAGCAGTAACAGCTCTCTGAATAAAATATGGGTAGACTCAAGATTTTTATCCCTTATTGTCAAATCTAGGATCCCATATGCTTTGACATAAAAGCCAGTGGAGGTTTTGTTTTGTTTTGTTTTTGATGTTGTACTCCACAGCCCTTGAAACACACTTCCAAGAGACTACAGAATAAAATTCTTTATAGAGGGGAGCCACTATGAGAGCCCTGGTGGTGCAGTGGTTGTGAGTTCAATACCAGCCAGGGGCTCAGGCTCACCTCAGCCTTGCATCCTTCCGAGGTCACTAAAATGAGTACCCAGATTTTTGGGGGGGCAGTTAGCTTACCCATTGTAAACTGCTTAGGGGGTGCTTAAGTGCACTGATAAGCAGTATAGAAATGTACTTGCTTACAACAAGAAAATTCTTGGTCACAGTATTTGAATTACAGTCAGCCCTTCTCATACACGGATTTTTTTATTCACTGATTCAAGTATACACAGTTTGAACATGTTTTTAAAAAGTATAAATTTCAACTATCAAACCTTGATTTTCAATTTTTTTTATAAGGGACACCATTTTGCTATGTCATTATATTTAATGGGACTTGAGTACCCATGGATTTTGTTATCTACAGAGGATCTTGGAACCAAACCCCAGCATATAACAAGTGTCCATTGTATGAAGACACAAACAGGCAGATGTATTTAATGTAATTCCACATCCCTGTCCCCTGGCTCTGTCCTGTTCCAGACAAATCATCCCCTCTACAAGCTTTCAAAAAAAAATATAGCTTAGGGGAACAGACATGACACAAAAGAAGAAGGGAATGGTAGTGGGGAAGGGATCGAGTTCATTGGTTCTTCTCTCCCTCTGAGGCCATGGCAGATGGGCTGGAGGGAGGGCTCTTCATCTTACTTGGGCTAGGCCATATCCATAGCCAAGTGGCTGCTGCCTGTCAAACCTGTCTTTGACTGCACAGTCCTGATCTAGGATACAGGGGTAGACCTCAGTTTCTGTTACTGCCTGGCTATGTGGCTGTTATACCTTAATAATTGTGTAGAAGAGGAAATCTCAGCAAATGTTGGTTGTTGCCTTGTTGTATGACAAGCAGCATCTGCTGACATTCCCTCTTATATATAACCATTTAAAGGAATAGGTGCCATCTCCAGTTTTCACTCTGGCAACCCTGGGCTAGCTGAAGACTGAGCTATGGCACAAGATTACTGTACTCTCTCCCACTGCTTATTTACTCTCTCCGCTATCTTCACACTACTCTGCCTTTCTAAATCTGCACACAAAACCCAGAAATGCTGCCAAAGTCTCCCCAGAGCACCTCCTGGGGGCACCTGAAAAAACACAAAAGTCTTTGAAAAGTATTTTTAAAATATTGCTTTATTTCTATTAACTCTTTAAAAATTAGGCAAGTGAACTCAATTAGACTTATGTGCGCAGTTTTTAAGCTTAGACCTTTCACAACAGCTTTCAAGATTACACCAATACAGTACTATCCAGAGTAGTGGAAACCTTCTAATTCTTTCCAGTCACCCTTACATCAAGGTCAGCTCTAATTCTTCTGGTAGTTCCCAGCATTTGTCTCCACTTTATTAATTCACTACTTCAGTTATGAGAAATCTCCCAGGATCAGGGGTTTCCCAGCAGACAGTGAGCACTAATCAAGCAAACACTAATCCTCTTTTGCAGACCCTCCTACCCTGAGGCCTGACATTGACAACAGAAAAATATACATGCAAATCACTCCTGCCTTCCCAGGGTCACACAGTATATACATACCCAACTCCTTTCCAGGCAAGCATTCTCTGAAGATGCCAGCCACAGATGCTGGTGAAACGTCGGGAAGAAACTCTTCTAGAACATGGCCATGTAGCCCAAAAACCCCACAAAAAAATTATGGATGCCAGCCATGAAAGCCTTTGACTCCACACCCAACTCTATTTGTCATTTCCACCTAACTCCAAGGAAGCTTGTGAAGATGCATTGCTTGGTACTAAACCTAGTCTGTTGTCAGTTGTGGACTGGGTGAGAACAAACGAATTGAATCTTTATCTAGATAAGACAAAGGTGCTCTTGGTCAGTTGTAAAATAAATGAGGGAACAAAAATTCATCCTGTGCTGCAATGGGTTACACTGTCCCTGAAATCTCAGTTTTGTAGATTAAGTATACTCTTGAACTTAATACTGAACCTGAAGGTGCAGCTTTCGATGGTAGCCAGCAATGTATTTGCATAATCAAACTAGTGAGATATCTGCATCCATTGCTGGAGATGTCAGACCTGGCCAATATAACACGTGCCCTGGTTACATCCCATTTGAATTATTGTAACTCACTGTATGTGGGGCTGCCTTTGAAACTTGTTTAGCAACTTTTAGCAGTTCCAAAATGCTGCAGCTAGTGATTCCCAAACTTTGATCCTCCAGGTGTTTTGGACTTCATTACTCAGAAGCCATAGCTAGCTTGACCAACAGGCAGGAATTCTGGGAGCTGAAGTCCCAAACATCTGGAGGACCAAAGTTTGGGAACCACTAAGCTAGGCAAATGCAAACCCACTCTGAACAAATTTTGCCAAGAAACCCCTGTGATAGATTCACCTCAGGGTCACCATAAGTCAGAAAGACAAAGGCAAATGATGACAAGACTGCTGAACAGGCAGGGACGTAGCCAGGATTTTGGGAAGGGGGGCCCAGACTAAGTGCCACCATTTTGAGATGCTAAGAGCCCCCCCAAGACACAAAATGTAGGAAAAATGTAGGACATGATGCACGACAAAATGTAGGACAAATTGTAGGATGTTCAAAAATGGAGAACACACCAACTAAAAGCCAAAAACATTAATAAAAAACAATATAAATTCATGTTTCTCAGTCATGCTCAAAATGGAGAACATTTTGACATTCTTCCTGGATAGGAAGTTGGGATATAGCTTTGTGTGTTAGACTAGGAGGAACTTCCTGAGAGTAAGGGCTGTTCAACAGTGGAACACACTCCTTCCTTGGAGTGCAGCAGTGTCTCCTTCTTTGGAGGTCTTTAAGCAGAGGCTGGATGGCCATCTGTCAATGGGGATGTTTTGATTGAGAGTTCCTGCATGGCAGAATAAAGGAGTTGGACTGGGTGGCCCCTGCAGTCTCTTCCAACTCTAGGATTCTATGACTCTGGAGACCAGGATTCAATGAAAATCTGATTCTCTCCAACAGAGAAGGCTAAATATCTTACATGGGGTACGTGTCGATGACATGGCTTATGCATCATGTCCAAATTGTGCGGCGCATAAGGGACATCACAGCGCTTGTCACACTCTCTCAGCCTTAAGGGAAGATGAAGGCAAATCCCCAAAAACCATTGGGCAAGTCACATTCTCTCAGCCTCAGAGGATGGCAAAGTCAAACCCTCTCTGAACAAACCTCTCAAGAAAACCTCTTGAAGGCACACACTCGCACACACCCAAGTCACCAAATGCAGACTCTCTGAACAAACCAAGAAAACCCACTAGGCAAGTAAGTCACACACTCTCAGCCTCAAGGAAAGGCTGGCAAAGGCAAACTCTCTGAACAAACCAAGAAGACCCACTAGGCAACGAAGTCACACACTCAGCCTCAAGGAAAGGCTGACAAAGGCAAACTCTCTGAACAAACCAAGAAGACCCACTAGGCAAGGAAGTCACACACTCTCAGCCTCAAGGAAAGGCTGGCAAAGCAGGATGTTTTGAAATTCCTCCTGGGCAGAAATGTAGGACGTGTCCTGGATAAAGGATGATGTCTGGTCACCCTGATAAAATGGAGGATGTTTTGACATTGCTCCTGGGCTGAAATGTGTGCCGTATCCTGGATAAAGGAGGACGTGTGTTATCCTACCAAAAATGGAAGACATTTTTACATTCATCCAGGCCAGAAGGTTGAAACACAGGACACATCCTATAAAAGGAGGACATCTGATCATCTTACAAAAAATGAGGACTTTTGAAATTCCTTCTAGGCAGAAGTCTGAAATGTAGGATGTGTCCTATAGCCATGAGCCAGAAAGGAGCCAAGCCTTGATATCTGGACCCCAGAACATACTCCAACTCCCAGAATTCCATAGCAATGAGCCAGACTAGAGCCAAGCCTCAATATCTGGACCACAGAACATACTCCCAGAATTCCATAGCCATGAGCCACAAAAGAGTTAAGTCGCTGCCAAACCTGGTTATTTCTTGAGTGTGGATGCAGCTTGATGCAGCCTCTTGTCCCTCCCTCCCTCTCCTCCAGGGCCTTTTGGCTCCTCCCCCTCAGGCCCTGCAAAAAGTTTAGGGGTGGCACTTGCGCTCCTCCTGGCTTTGCCAGGGCCGGGAGGAGAGGAAAGGGTGCTTGTTGGAGCGCGCGTGTGCATGCGCACAGCCCCCAAAAAACGCCAGGGAGAGCGCCACTTCTGCTACTCCTGAAGCCTAGAGGAGAGCAAGACTGGCGCTCTCCGTCCCCAGCGTTTCTTTGGGGCTGTGCGCGTGCACGCGCATGCTCCAACAAGGGCCCTTTTCTCTCCTGGAAGGGGGGGTCCGGACCCCTGAAAACCCCCCCCCTTAACTATGTCCCTGGAACAAGGCTGCTTATAGGGAAGATTAACTCCCTCATTGAAATGGCTTTTCTGGCTATTTCTCCATTTCCAGGCACAATGTAAAGTGCTGGTTATGACCTATAAAGCCCTATACTGTATGTCTTAGACCCAGACTATTTGGAAGCCTGCATGAGCCTGCTTGAGTTTTACAGTCTTCAGGGTAAGGCTTTCTCACCATCCCACCCCCCTCCCAGGGTTTGTCTGGCAAGGAAATGGCTTTCTCAGTGGCTGCTCCTAGGCAATGTAACTCCCTTCTCCTGAGAGAGGCTCAGTTGGACTCCTCCCTGCTCTCTTTTTGCTGGCAGGCATAGAGCTTCCAAATTCAACAGGCTTTCAGCATTTAACTCATTGGGGTGTGCTTTTTAAAAATATGCAATATGCCTTTTATGTGTCTGAAATTGTAAAGTTTTAATTGAATTGATTGTTTAATGCTTTTTAATCTTTTGCACCACTTATTGTTTTAACTATTTTAACTTATATTGTAAATCACTTTGAGTCCTATTTTGTGGGGAAAGATGGGAATTAACAGCAGCAGCAGCTCTTGCTGAAATATCACATTCATGTTTCAAATAAATGATGGGGAGGGGACACTGACTTGGAGATTTCTAACAATGGTCAGCCAAATGCCTCTGGAAATTTAAAACCAGACACAATCCTCTGTCTGTGGCCATCATCCACAGTTAGTTTGGTTTCATTTTCTTTTGCACAAGCATATTTTCTCTGATGCTGAAGATTCTATTTAGCCATTGTAATTAAAAATAGCCATTGGCAGACTAGTTCTTCATGACTTTGTTCTAAGCCAGGAACATTATGTTTTACAATAAATTAGCTGTGGGTTTTTTCCTCATTACAGCAGAGGTGGGTGAAATGTGTCTTGTGCTGCACATGCCAGTATAATCTGTGCCATAATACTGGAGAGGCACTCTCACTATCATTGAGGAAATTTTCTCCATGTTTTGGGAGCACTCATCAATTTTAGAAGTGATTGCTGACCACTTCTTATTTGAGAAAAAGACCTCTCCTATATCTACAATGGGCCTAAATATCCTAAAGTCATCAAATCGTGTACGATCTTGGAAGATAAGCAGAGTCAGCCCTGATTAGAATGTGGATGGGAGACCACCAACAAATACCAAGTGCTGTGGGCTATATTTTAGAGGAAGGAACTATAAAAAACACCTCTGAGTATTCTTTGCCTAAGATAACCCAATGAAATTCATTGGGTCACCATAAGTCAAGATGACTTGAAGGCACACAGAGATATATGTCTATAATAACCTATAACTCACTTCTCAAAACATGACAAAATCCCCCACTCCACTGCTTGTAAAGGGCATGAAGCCATTCAGTGTATGTATGTGGTTGGCTGGATAGATAGATCGATAGATGGCAGGAAAGAAAGAAAGGAAGGAAAGGAAGGAAGGAAGGAAAGATGGAAGGAAGGAAGGAAGGAGATGGATAGACAGATAGATAATGTTTCAGATAGGAGAATGTAGAGGGAGATTCAGAGGCTGGCCACCCTTGCCTTACATTGTTGAAAATTGTGTTATGTCTTACATTACGTATTGCATTCCATTGCTTATTACATTATTTTCAATTTAAAAAAACCCTTATGATTGATAAGAAAATGGTGTAAAACCTGAAATCATTCAAAACAGTTATTTAAGAATATTTAAGAATTCCCTTTAAAAGTAATTTTAAGCATTTAGAAAGTATTATTTAAAGATACAAAGAAAACAATACTCTTCCACTCTTTACATTGCTTTTGAAATGCAGCATTGTTGTGCCCTCATTATTCCATCAGTCTGTTCCTATCTACCTTGTAACCTGTTGCTTCTAAGCTCCGATCTTTTCTCATTCTTTTAATTAGTCATTACATCTTGTGCTAGCAAATTCTTTAATTTAGTGATGAACTCTGAGAAGTAGTACCTGCCCTAAACATGTAACCAATTGATTTTACTTAATTACTCTAAATTCTAGGACTATGAGAGATTGGGAAAATTTTCTTTATCCATAAAAACTACAAAAACAAAGCTTCCATGTCAGGATGTGGGTTACTCTTCCTACCTGACATGGGGGAGGATTCACACAGAAACATATGCTCCATACATGTAGTTCAATACAGTCCAATTCAGCCAGGACTGTGTTGTTGTTTTGACTAAGTTCCAACTTGCTTATTCACTGAACTAAAAACTTAATATATTTACTGAATGGTCCCTGTCTTTGTTGGGAAAGTGTGACTATTCCTAAACATTAATGGGTCACAGATAAATGATTCAGTTGTTTCGTAACTGACAGGAAATTTTGGCTCTTGAACTGCTATGGATACTACTGAACTGAGGAAGCCTTTACATACCATGAAGCACAACAAAACACGCACCACATGCCCTGTGCTCTGAACCATTTTCCTGGGGAACTTTTTTAAAGATTTCACTCCGGAGAACCATGGAAACCAAACAGGCCATCTGCACAGTAGACTAATCCCACTGCCCCATACGCCAGCCCATTTGTTCCACATGAGACAAAGGCTATATTCACTTTATAGCTGAAATTTATTCTCAGATGAGAAAGATTAATGTCATCGGTGTGTATTACTTAGACCACATCCAAGACTAATATTTTCTCCCAGTTTTCTTGTCCTGTCTTTCCTCCTATTAATTATACATCCCCACCACTTGCAGTAACATCCTTCCCATTGCAAGCCATATGGGTAGATGAAGCTTTCCAAAGCCTCAAAGCACTTTGCCAAGGCTTGTCTGAGAGCCAGCACTTTGGACCCCATTTTTTTAAAGGTCTATCTCTGAGATTTCCTGGTTCCTGGATCTTCACACAGCAGTAGCCTTTGTTTGGGCGCAAAAAAGAGAGCCTACATCTTCCTTTGCTGTCTCCCCTCCCTCCTCGTAGTACTGAATTCTGGCAGAGGTGTGTAAGGGAGAGATTTTATTTTCCTGCCGCCATCCATTGCTAAAGTTTGTTATTCTTTACTTGAATGCTTTTGGCAGTGCATGTGGTGCCCGAATGAACAAAACATCTAAAGTGAGGATCCCCCCCCCCCCCAGCAGCTTGACAGCAGGCCAAAAGAAGCAGGGCTGGCACAGCACTTTGTAGCAAAAAAAGGCAGATGCAATTAAAGCTTCTTACATCCCTGAAAGATGGACACACTCCATCTGATGTCAACAACAGTAAAATCAAACACTACAACAGCTTTGACCCAACAGCCACACCTTGATGTTTTGGATGATGGAACACAGACACAGACACACAAAAAATGTAACATCTGTGACTAAAATGACTTCTCATCCCATCATGCCCTTCCAGTTGTTCACAAAAGAAAACAGGGGTGCAACGTTAACTCATTTTTTTCATCAAAGATTCCTACTCAAGATCACCCATTTTTGCAGGTGATTTCAGCAGTGAGAGGAGCCAAATAGGGGTATTGTCCCCAAACAGGAATACTGTTATCACCGTGAAATTTTCTTTTGCTTCTCAAATTTCTAGCATTGCAGTGACTTTCCAAGGAGTTGGACAGGCTGGCCCTTCTGGTCTCTTTCAACTGTATTAAGATTATCGTATTGCCCTTTCCTGTCCTTTCCTCCCAAGGTAGGCATGGGATGTTTACTTTTAAACATGGATTTTATTGCATACCTCCATGCCCAGGTAAGAGGCATCCAATACCTGATCATGACATACCGTACCTGATCTGGACTTCTCCCTCACTTTTTGAAAGAACAGGGGATTCCCGTTCTTTGCAAGGTATGGGAGAATTCCAGATTGGGTATGGGATGCCATTATTGGGTACGGGATGCCTCATGGCTGGGCATGGAGGCATGCTATAAAATCCATGTTTAGAAGTTTACATTCCATGCCTAGCTCAGGAGGAAAGGATGAGAAAGGGCAGTGCAATAATCTCCTATGATTCTATGACTTAAAACTTTAGCTGAGCATTTAGAAATACAGTTTAGGCTACCCAAAGAAAAGGGACAGGCCAAGTTACCAAGTGAATGGAAACACAGTAAATGCAAGTGTTCTAGGTCTGAATAATTTTCAATGTCTCACTCTCTGCATTACCGGGGGGGGGGGGGGGTAGAATTCTTATTTGAGAGACAATGCTTTCATGCCTACTCACCCATCGCCAATTTGATTATAGTTATGCACTAACTTTGCTTTCTGTGTTTTGTTTTGAAATTATTCTGCTGACTGCAACCCGTCTCAAACTGTTTGAAAAGCCAACAAGGTGTTGCTTCTTTAGGTTAAAGATACACTTAAAAAACCATATCATCCTACAATCTGTTGGTATCAACAATTCAAGATTAATCTCTCCTCATGCTTGTGGAACAACATACTACATGGCACCTTCCTTTCCTGGTTTATGCCTTAAGGACAAGAGACATCCACATTGTGCCTCTGAAATTTAATGTCTGCAGATCATCACAACAGTAGCCAAACATTCAACTTTATTTTCAGTTTCAAAACCAAATTACTCCATCAGCTCAACTTGATCCTGTGCTATCATGTTTTTTATTAACTTGGGTCGTACCAACAAATCAGAATTTTTTTTATCAGTGCTCAACAGTCCAAATTCTTTCCTGTCTGTAACTCTATTCTCCACATATTCCACAATGTCTCCTGCTTGTGTTAATGTCTCCTATGATGCTTCCTCCATCTCTTCCTTCCCTTCTAAAGGCTCTTTGTTTGCCCCCTTCACCTCTCTCCTCAAAGCTCTGATCTCCTACAATAGCTCCTGTAAAAGTGCTAGTTTTTGTTCTTCTGTAATATTTGCCATTCTTCCAGTAATCATCATTTTTAATCAATCTATAATACGAGTTCAGCAATTGTAGGTGAAAAGCTAAAACAATCACACAGACTCCATGGCGGGTTACAGACTGCCTGTTTGGGGCGGGCTGCACCCGCCCCTTTCCCCGGGGTATCGGGGCCTCAGCGTCCAGAGTGGCAGCCGCTGAGGCCCCGATCTGCCGCTTTCCAGGCTGCGGGGAAGCGGCAAAAGGCCCCTTCCCCGCAGCCTGGAAAGGGGTTCCATGGGGCTTCAAGCCCCAAGGACACCCCGCGGCGGCGGGGAGGAGGAGAAATTCTCCTTTGGTCCGCTGGGCGCAGCCGTGTGAAGGCTGCACCCAGCGGACCAAACCAGGAAGGAGCTCCGAACCGGAGCTCCTTCCTGCTCCGCGCTAAGGGCGCACTAAGCGCCCTGGCGCGGAGCGAGCACGTCATGTCCGCGCCGCTCCATATAGAGGCCGCGCGGTCATGACGTCCTCATGGCGGTGGCCGTGTGGAACGGCCGCTGCCATTTTGTGCGCGCAGAGCGCGCACTAGGGTTAGGGGGGTGCGGAAGCACCGCACCTTTCTAACCCTAGTACGCGCTCCGCACATACTTTCCTGCCCGTTTGTAACGGGCCTATAGTTTCAATAAAGCCATCTAACCATATCTTTTTGAAGAGAACATTCCACCTTCTCACAGGACTAATTTCTTTCACTCTTTCTTTACCACACTTCAAAGTTTCTAATAAAGAAACATTAAAATAAGAAATCCACAAAATCCTTTTAAAATCACTGTTCCCTTTGTCCATTGAGATCTTTGCTAAATCATCTTTATTGTCAAGCTTTTTGCTTCTTTTTACATCTGTTATAAACAGGCTTTGTTTTTCAAGTTCTTAGTCAGCAAAAGAAGGCATCACAATTACCATCGAAACAGAAGATCTCTCTTTAGATGTATATTAAATTATTAGATAATGAATGGTTAAGAAAGTTGGAAGTTTGGCAGGATTTACTTGTAGGCTGGAACCTGTTGGTAAGCCCTGCCCAACCTGCAAAATTCACCTTTCTGGCCACTAGAATATCAGTGGTCCTCTTGTGAGTCATAGCATTTTTGGAGCAACATGTGGGCAATTTCGGTGCATTCTCCTTGTCCGGAGAAAGAACTGCCAGCTGGCGCTTGTCTCCTGGCTGGCTGTTTGGCCATTATAACTTCTCCTGCCTGTGGAATCCACAGCAGGAGTATCAACCTGCCATCTTCTCCACCCAGAAGTCAGAAAATCATGTTAGCAAAGCTTAAGTGGATAAATTTATTAGGCAACTGATATGAGGCACATGGTTAAAAAATAAAACTTCTGGTTTAGAAAATTAGGATCTTAAATTAGTTTTCCTCCTTGACAGTAAGAATGAACAAATCTGTCCATTCCACTCACTATTGTATTTGAATATTTAAAATATCAAGTTCTTTCGGTGCTAAATAGATCTATGAATTTTAGTAAATTCTCACAAAAATGAACTAAAATGGGATCTTTACAATTCCTTAATTGTCAGACAGTCAGGGCTGCAGAGGGAGGCAGGCAGAAGACAAGTAGTCTGGAATACCAAAGGAAGTCCTGATTATCTCTCAATTTATCCAGACTAAGGGTCAAACTAGATGTTAAGAGGAATTTTTAGTTGTCATGATTAACCTGTGATCCCTTCCATAGTGAGATTAGCCATCAGATTTGCACATTAAACTTGTATTTGTCTTCCAGAGATCAATAAAAAAGTAAGCATTTTAAATGCAAGATTTCCATTAAGGGTAATAATGTGCTGTGACAAATAGATGTCTTTTACCATTTGGGCAAGTTTCTCTGCAAAAAACAAACAAACCCATGATTAATGTATTTGACTCAGGGAAGACATCTGGGTGCTACATCAGACTGGCCCTCTCAAGTCATTGGTGCATCTGTGCCAGAACAAATCTGGGCACTTATAATAATATTTCAAGTTTTCACCATTTCACTCACTTGTGTGCCATTAAAATGCTGAAAAGATGGGGTGAGTGGGGTGAAATTCAGTTGGAGAAGAAAAAAGAGGCCCCAGGTTGTTGTTGTTGTTTTAAAAAATTTTTAAAAAAAAACATTTAAAAATAATTAAGAAAAAGTAAAAAAATATATTTTTTAAATTATTTAAAACCATCACATTTTACCAAAATTTCACTTTAAGCACATGAAATTATATATATGTAAATACAGTCAACCCTTGGTATCCGTGGACTTAACACCCACAGATTTGAGTATCTGCAGATGGCAAGCCTGCATTGTCCCCAATGGTGACGCGTGCACATTGTTGCGTCATCATTATGGACAATGAGATAATGGCCACGTGGTCATGTGCTAATGCGAAATTTTTCTTTTCTCCTTCCTCCTTCTTCCTTTCTCTTCTCTCTTCTCTCCTTTCTCCTTTCTCTTCTCTCCCTTCCCCTTTTCTCTTCCCTCTTCCTTCCTTCCTCTTTTTCCTCAGGCTTCTCCTCACATGCAGTGGGGCCAAGCTGGCTCTTCCCATGGGGAGCCCAAGGAGAGACCAGGGCTGCCCTACCAAGGTACATATCCCTCTCCCAAGGCTATGGCAGGGATGTGGGGCAGCTTTATCCTCCTATCTTGGGTGGGCCCTTCAGTGGCATCTCAGTTCCTCTGGGCTGCCCTTCGTCCACCAAGTCCTAGTCCATGGGCATTGCCATCCAGGCCAGGGGAGGAAAGACAGTTCAGTCCCTTCTTGGGCTCCCTCTGCTTCCCTCCCTTCACTGAAGAAGAGGAGCCGGGGCAAAGAGGATGCATGTGTACATATGAAAGGGGCCAGGAGCAGGAGGCACACAGGCACACAAGATGATGACGATGCCCTTCAGCAGGGATCAGGAACCCTGGGATCACTTAGGGAGATCAAAGATCTCCTTCCTGCCACGTGCATGCACCGCCATCGAAGTCCCATTCTCCCTAATGTTGGCACAGCCATGTGCATGTGCCACCATTGGAATTTGAGCATCCGTAGATTTTGGTATCTGTGAGGGGAGGACAGAATGGATCTCTGAAAGCCGTGTATGGCGTGCCCGCATGTGACATGGGCACATTGTATAAGAAATTCTAAGCACATTCACGCATGATACAAAACCCACTTTTCTACATATACACATACTCGGAATATAAAATCAACCTTGATGGCATATACATTTGATTTAAAATGATTATTTTCCACTTTCTATCTCATATTATACTTGAACAAAAAGAGAGGTCCAAGAGAATTTTAATGAAAGTGGACAAAAGCTAAACCACTGGCTTCCGCTCTAGAAGCAATTTGGCATACCTACACTCTAAATTTAGATTTCAGTGAATTTTGGAGTCTTTTCTGATTCTGGATCATGCAAGTGTACTTCTGAGAACTTTTTTTTTTTTTTAGGTTTTAAGAGCTCCAGAAATTTAAATTACATCATGGGTTGCAACACATAAATAAAAAATAAATAAATAATTTTTTTTATTTATACCCCGCCCTTCCAATGATCAGGGCGGCTTACAGAAAAATTAAAAACACACACAGTCCATAATACCAATACAAAAAGATTAAAACCATACAAATACATCAATACTTCAAGAAAATAACAGGAAAAAAAAGCCCCATAGCCCAACCTCTTGGCCACGGAAGAGGAGGGAGGCCCACAGGATATTTATTCGGGGAATGCCTGATGAAACAGGAAGGTTTTTAAGTCCTTCCTAAATTGGGCCAGGGTGGTAGATGAGCGGAGCTCAATGGGCAGCGTATTCCAAAGGGCTGGGGCAGCCGTGGAAAATGTCCTCCGCGTGGTGGAGGTTAACCTAGCCCCAGGCACCTTCATAAGCACAGAAGCCTCCTTTACCAATATGGCAAGTCATATTGTATTTCAACCACAATGATACAGAATGTCTCTATGTATATACTGAATACAATATTGCTGAAAGTTCCCAATGAGGTAGCTGTATTCATTGGTTACAGCAAAAACAACTAAAAGTCACCTTGAAGCTTTTAAGTGGACTGGAGCCTCCTTCATCAATGCATTTACATCCTTGCCACAAGGGATGCCTCTGATGAAGTGGGCTATAGTCAGAAAAGCTTATGCCAAATAAAACTTGTTAGTCTTTTAAGTCATCACCAGATATTATTATTCAAACAAAATCTTCAAAGTGAAGCCCTCCACTTAACAACCCTGCTAAATTCTGTAGCATCCTTGGTCTAGTTTAGCATGGCTTCACTTCCACCGCAGGTGGAACCACAAATCTGCCACCAGATTCTGCACAAAAGTAGATTTTGGCCATTTTCTTTAGCTTTCATTATTATGTGAAAATGCTTTTATGACCTAACCATAGTCTAGTATTAAATAACCATCTGTGGTAGAAAGTATAAATAACATTCCATTTTATATCACTCTTGAGGGTTGATTATGAAAGAATACAGCTTGTAATGCTGCTAATTCAACACTTTGTTTTCAATAAGCTAACACACACACACACACACACACACACACAGTATAAAACAGGTCTTTATCATTCTCCAGATTTAAAGTCCTCATTCTTGCTAGGGAACTGCACAAGACTTTATTTTACAGGGATTCTAAGCACCAAATGAGACGTGATGCGTAACATCAGTGATCAGGATCTCCTGTTCTTCTGTTTCAAATTGCTGATGAAGCTACAGCACCAATAGAGAAGTTAACCTTTCTTGCTTATATTGGCCTTCTGTATGTTTCCCCCAGTGGGCAAATACCAGCCTCAGTGGGGAGTATCTGGGTAGCAATTTTAACAGAGGGAGTGTTAAGCACTGTTCCTCTTCTCTGTTCCTGCCATCCAAAATAAACACTCGAAAATTTCTATTACATAATTTCTACTTTAGCCCTAAACTTTCAATGGCACCTAAAAGTAATTCATGTTGCAATTCTATCTAAGGGTACATCTATGTTGTAGAAATAATGCAGATTGACATCACTTTAAGTGCTGTAGTTCCAGTTTATGGAATCCTGGGATTTGTAGTTTTACAATGTCTTTAGCCTTCTTTTGTGGTGCCTCACAAAACTACAAATCCCATGATTCTGTAGGATGGCACCTCGGCAGTTAAAGTGATGTCAAACTATATTATTTCTACAGTGAAGGTACATTCTTAGTTTACTTAGAAATTGCAGTAAATTCAGTTAATCCGAGGTAGGAAATCACAGGATTATGATAGCAGTGCGGTGATATTAAAGGGTGTTCACTTGAGCAACAACAAAGACACAGACATTCTCAAAATGGTTCCATCTATACACCTGATGACCCTTATGGACTAAAGAAGGAATCACTTAATTATATACAGTGGTCAGAGGTATTGTCCTCAAATTCAAGAGAAGAATATGGCACAGATTCCCCCAGACATCTGGTCCCCATATGATTTTCATGCCAGATACGTAAAGAGCAGCTTTAATTAGAGGGCAACTCAGATCCTTATTTTAAAGCCTTTAATTTTTGTGAGAGAGTAAAAACAAAATGAGAATAGATACAGTATACTCCTTCTCTTGTCACCTTTCACCTGAAATCCAATTAGAACAGACTCTGTTCTTTTAAGGTTTCTCACCCTTTACTATTATGTGATTAAGGTACATGTCCAGTGGTCAATCTCTTCCTATTCTTTTCATTCCCTCTCTTGTAATGTACTTTTGACTCAGTTGGGAGGCTTGCCAATCGGATGTTACAGGCTTCTCTGCAGTAGCTTTCACCAAGCAAGCACATATAATTCAAAAGACAAAGCATCCTCATTTTCTTCACTAAGTTTTAACAAGCAAAATGGGAATGCTAGTTAATTGAAACAACTGGTCTCCTAGTCCTTGTAGCTCTATGCCTTACTAACACACTTTCTCTGTTTACATTTTTTTTTGCCCCTTTGTTATTCACACATCTGGTGTTGCCAACATTTTTATTCATTTATTTGATGTTTACTTATTTTCTCTTAGAGCTTTCTATACCATTTCCCCCTGCTTTCTTGTTCACAATAAAAACGAATGCAATAAAAACCATTGCTAAAAATAACAGAACAATAAAAACTGTTAAAAACAATTCATCAACAAGTAGGAATAACCGATAACATTAGCAAACAGGAAAATAATCATAAACAGAAAAAGGTCTTTTGTTGATAACAGCAACATCTATCACTTGGAAACCATCTTGTTTTTAATGGAGAGACTATTCCACATGGTCAGAGTTGCAACAGAAAAGGCTGTTTTTGCCCTGCGCCTAAATGAGTTTCACTGGCCCACAGTACACTAAACAAATTCCCAAACATAAAGGCTGTGGCAGTATATATGGGAAAAGGTCTTCCAGCTTGTTACCAAACTGTTTGCTCCCTTAAAGGAATTCTGTAGATCTGATGAAGTGGAGTGTAGTTCATGACAGCTTGTGTTAGAAATGTATTCCCCCTTTTAGTCTCAAATGTGGTATTGCATCTTTCCTTTGTGTCTTTTTATGCTATAACAGATTAACAGAGCTATCTCTTTGAATGCTTCTACAATGTACAGGGCTTTATAAATCAAAAGTAAAACCCTAAACCTAGCTCCCTATCTGATGAGCCACTATGGAGATTATCGCATGGCAAATAAAAAGCTGGGATACAGTCCCTTATGGGATGTAGTTGGGAATTATCTGATTGAAATGCTGCTGAGGCCACTGGGTGACTGTGCTCCCAGCTGCTCTCAACGGGTGTGTTTGGAAATCAGCCAGCTGAGTGCAGCTAGGAGCCGGGATACTGTCGAGATGCAGTCACCCAGTGGTATCGGCGGCATTTTTAATGCAAAAATTCCCGATTGCATGCTGTAAACGACTGTATCCCAGCAGGGGTAAGTCACTTTTTTGCCATGAAATAATCTCCTATCTCTCAGCACAGGAGTTATATGTGCATATATGAGACTCTGCTAAGCAGCTAGGCTGCCATTTTCTTCCCAAGTGGCAGCCTCCTCCCAAAGCCCAAGGGCAGCTTCATATAGAGGGGATTACAGTCTTGATCTTGAGATTATAATCACACAAATCAACATGGGGAAGCAAACTATCCTTGTTCAGGAACAGTTATAGTTGCCATATTAGAAAAAAAAAATGAAAGCAGGCATTTGTGGTATAAATTCTTG
The DNA here is from genome assembly GCF_019175285.1 of Sceloporus undulatus. NCBI lineage: Eukaryota > Metazoa > Chordata > Lepidosauria > Squamata > Phrynosomatidae > Sceloporus > Sceloporus undulatus. Next base: position 238,235,443 of record NC_056522.1, read on the forward strand.
CTTTTCTTCTTCTGCTTTCTCTCTCTCTCTCTCTCACACACACACACACACACAAAATCAAAGATTTTCTCCTGATCTGCAAGATGGATAATTTTGGGGAGGGGGGGGAGGTGTGTCAGAGTCCATAAAAATGTCAGGACCATGTGGCACATTGGTCTGAAAATGACATGGATGTGGCCACTAAGTGTTACTGGAGCAGAGGTTACTACAGTTCAAGTAGCAGGTGCATGAGTCAGCATTTGGTGAGCTGTGCATCATGGGAAGTCTGATGCAACATACACAATAGGTGCATCATGGGCAATATTCTGATGCAATTGGTACTGGGTATGAAACCAGCCAGGTTTCATTGGTGACCTCCATTATTGGGTTATTGTGTTTGGTGGTTGGTGAAGCACTTTGGTGGATTGTATGATAGTGAGTATTCAAGACGGCTGTCTGATACTCAATGTAATCTTTGTAAGTAGTTGGCAACAAAAATTAAATGCCCTCATGTTGAGTGAAGTCTCACTGTTCTGAGATACATTTCCTCAGGCTGGGAGCTCCAGGCTACAGCCTGTGTGTGGGAGGAAATTTGCTGTGCAGCTCAGAGGCTTCACAGAACCTTTGCTCTTCACAGACCTCCTTGTAGGCGTCCTGCCTACGTGCATCAACTCTGCATGTGATCGTAAGGGACACAGCTTATCTCTCTATGCCCTAATAATATATATATATATAAGATTCACAAGACAATTTCAAGTAACTGCACAAAATTACTTCTCCCTTGAGGTAAGGATTTAGAACAAAGAAACCTCAATTGGTTGTCTTTTTGGTCAAGCATCCAGTCCTTCCATGTTCACTCTGTTTCCTCTTTGTGTGTGTGCATGTGCCCACACACATGCTTAGCTTCACAGCTAAGGGAAAGGTACTAGTTCTGCACAGAGACATGGAGAGAACTCAAGGGGGGAATGTTTGTTGCATCAGTCTTGTGATGGACATTTGAAATCTCATAGGGGTTAGTAAAATCTCAATGGGTTGAGAAGGCCTGTCTTGACAAGAAAAAGACAAGACTACCTTTCTTTACATCCCTACATAATCCTCCCCGCACACTCAGATCTACAGGAAAATCCTTACTCAGTTACCCTAAGGTGAGAATGGCGAACACACAACAAAGGGCATTCACACCAGTGGCGCCTTCTCTATGGAATGCCCTACCGGAAGAGATTCGCCTCAGTGGAACGGTGGAAGCCTTTAAGAAGGCTTTAAAGACTCATCTCTTCCTACAAGCTTATCCTCCCAATTCCGTCTGAGACCATCTCCCCCCTATTGTCTTTGATACATAGTAATTCATGGTTTTAATAGTTTATTATATGTTATAATATGTTTTTAATCGTGTTTGAATTTACTTTTTTTATATGTATTTTTAGATGTGAATTTTTAATTGCTCCTATTGTCTGTTTTTAACAATATTGTACACCACTTTGATCGTAGGAAAAGCGGTTAACAAATAAACACTTTATTATTAGTAGTAGTAGTAGTAGCTGCTCTTTGCCACTGCATCTACCTGAGTCTTTAGTGACGGAGATGAATGCAAGAGCACATCCAGACTCTGCAACTATCCCTGTTGTGGGAGTGCAATCTCACTTAGGATCAATAAATTACCCACCTCATGGACTGGAAGTTCTGCTGTCCCACTGGACAGAAAATGGGATTTTTCACTGTATCTTTGCTGTTCTGTTTTTAAAAGCAGACTGAGATGTTGAAATAAAGCGGCTGAAGCCCTATTTGGTATTCAGGTACAATTTGAAAACAGATGGGAAAGGCTGCGCTTGGGTCAGGAAAGGCACAGAAGCAGATCTAGTAAATATGTGTATGTATCTGTGTCTCTAGAGCAACCTTGTTGCTTTGACCTCTGCTAGTAACAGCTGCCCAGATATAACTATGGCATTCACTCTGTCTTTATGACTGTCAGCTGGTGATGTGACAGTCATGGTGTCTCCTGCCTGACCTTAGGCTTTTTCATCCATCCCAAACTGCTGCCTGTGAGAGCCTAATAAACTATGTCTGCCACACATGTACCACAAGTACAGGAGGAGAAGACAGATGCAAGGTCCATGAAAAGAATGGGTGAAAGAATCAGGGGCTGATGCATCTCCTACTTGTTTTAATGGGTTAAAATGAACCTCTGTGCTGAGAAGTTGGGATATTCTGCTGCGATGCAGTTTTATCAACCACTTCTCAGAACCAGTTCTAAAAAGGACCTATCCATATATGTTGTGCCTAAAAATGAGGTTCCAACTCAGTTAAGTGTTTGCTTATTCACCTGGCCCTAAGACAGTTTTCATAACAAACATCATACAGTCGTTAAAGAGGTAATAAGTAATACAAATTCAAGAAACACATTCTCCAAGTCCAAATAGTATCCATGACATAATTCCACATTTCATGTAATCCTGCTTAATAGGTGATGAGTATTATCTGTCAGACAGTGCTATAAATCTGAACAAAACTAGAACACTTTACATATGTCAGCTGTGAGGGGCTGGGAAGGCAAGAGAGGGGGGAAGCAAAAACCTAAATAATTTATGTGTGCCGCTTATATATTCTGACATCTCTGACACACTTTTTAAAACATTAATGAAAAATCATTTTATGGACGGCTGAGTCACGACTGTCAGTCTGTAAAGGCTCCATATCTCTCCACCTGCTTCCTTCATAGGCTTTTAGCTTTCTTGCCAGAGCTAAGCTGCTGGTGAGGAACGTTCAACCCAATACAACTCCAGGAGGATGCTGAGCCCACAGATGTTCCAGTAAACAGTAGAAGCAAACATTCCGAGAAGCTGACTATAGATGGATCAATTCCTTCTTCTATGGTATTTTCCCATTTAAGCCACCAGGTCCTAATCCCGCTGCTCTTGCTTTTTCAGTCCTGCTGTTTTGCTAATTAGTTAGGCTGCAATGCCAGTGCTGCTAATTGTTTAGAAAAAAACAAATTACATCTTTCGTGTCTGAAGGGCTTTCCTTCAGATGCAGGGACTTGAGCACAGCAGCCTAAATCATGTCTGCTAGTTTATTACATCTGTAACCAGCCTGTCCATGGTTGGGAAATGAATTTGTTGGATTTATATTTCCTTATAGAAATACCCTTTCCACATTTTGGCAGCAGAACAGAATGCATGTTTCCTCAGAAATCTAAACATTGGCCAGGCTTCTGATGCATTTGGGAGAACAAAATGTACATGAAACAATGCATAGGTTTTAAAACTGCAATCATAAAAAATATTTACATTTTAAGTAAAGCACACAAGTGTGTTTTAGTCAATGCAAGAAACCCCACAAACTTACAAAAATATGTCTATAGGAAAAATGTGTAAAAACATGTCTACATTTTGCAGAGATATGCTCAATAATACACACACATTTCCATGTGGGAAAAATAAAAATAGTCTCACAACGCAATATGGAAGTGGAACAAAACAATGATTCCGGTAAGAAATATAAAGAACAAAAAGAAAAAGAAAAAAAACAAGAACGAGACTGACAGATATTCACCTCCTTATTAAGGAGCTCATGGTAACATATGTGAATTTCTCCTAGTCCAGGAATAGAACATCTGTTGCCTGCTAAACATTTTGGGCCACAACTCCCATATTCCCAAATAGTATGTCCATTAAAGGACTTTTAGTCAAAAACATTTGGAGGGCATTACATGGACTTGGACTGGGGAAGGCAATCTCCACAAGCTTTATAGGTAGGTTAACTGGCTGTGGAAATGCTTGTTACAGGTAGGAGCTACATTTGACTTGTCTAATATGCCATACATCTCATGTCAACAATGAGATGGGGAACCATAATCATTCACGCACAGACAAGCTTCTGCCAGGGTATCACGGAATCTAGCAAAACACACTTAGCAGCAACAAATAGTTTTAGTATTCAGATGATAGGCTGGTGAATCACAAGATCTACTTTCTTGTGGATCCCCACCACAAGGGAAATCGAAAATGCAAAAAAATAAATAAAATACCCACGAAAATATGTTGTAGTGAAAACTGCAAAGAGTCTTGCCACATCTTAAAGGCCAACAGGTTTTATTTAGGCATGAGCTCGTGTGGTTTGCAGGTCATTCTGGACTGTTCAAAACCTTATGCCTTTTAAACATTTGTTCAGGTCTTTAAGGTGCTACAGCACTGTTGTTTTTCACTCCAAAAAGCAAACATTACCATTTTGATTTTACCCCAAACAGTGGCAAAACTGAATGACTTCATTTAACTGGCTGAAATTCATTTAACTGAAATTCCAAAAAAGAATAGATTCATCTTTCATCAGTCTCTTTTCCAGCCTACCCCCTGCATAACTTTACTTGAAAAGAAGTAGAAAGCAAAATACTTTAAAAACAACAACACAAATAAACAAAACAAACAAGCTTCATTTATATACCACTTCATACCACCTAAGCAGTGTCTAAGCGGTTTACAATTGTAAGCTAATTTCTCCCCAACAATCTGGGTACTTATTTTAGCTACCTTGGAAGGATGCAAGCCTGAGTCAAGCTTGAACCCTTTTGCTGGTCTTGAACTCACAACCTTGTGGTTTTCAGTGAATGGCTGCAGTACAGGCATTTAACCACTGCACCACCAGGGCTCCTTCTGTTGCTGACTATTTGAACAAAAAGACTGGGTTTATACATTTATCCAACATATCCTATCACATTAAATAAGTGAATGGCTTAGTAAGCAATAACATGATCTTCAACCCAGACATGGTTTTCCTTACAAGAGGAAGGGGAATATGTAACAAGATTAAATTGGCCACTGCTTAATTCTGCAAACTGGCTTCTTTCCACTAAACACAGCTCTCCATGCCGCACAAAGAACTAGCTGCAGGTTAATGAAACTTGACTGATCTCCAGTGGGAACAAACTGTTGCTGTATAGGTCCCTGACATGTGTGGGTGAAATGACCATCTAGCCTGTCCATAATGCATAAAATCAACAACAACAAACCCATTCTAGACACTTCCTTCCTGACAAAGCTACATTTTAATCATCAATGCCAGGTTGCAAAAACAGGGCATCAAACTGAGAGCATTATTTAATTGCAGGGCTGAATAGAGTGCTTCAGTGCTTTGTATTATTTCTAATTACTTTTTAAAAAAACCAACCACCCCACTATTCTACAAAGCCATTTTCAAGCACACACTAGCCTCTTATATTAAAAGAAAAATGAATAGTTGTTACTTTCTTTTGATCGGGTGTTCTATTAAGCTAAACAACACACTGCAGAAATTAGAAAACCCAAGCATGAGAGAGAGAAAAGACCAAAGAAACAAGAGCCTTGTTATTAACCCACAAGGCAGTGTTTAAAAGCATCCCTCCAGAAAGTAAAGAGATTTTGGAGGCCTAAGTCTATTCAAGACCACCCAGATTTCTTTCATGTAATTCTAGTTAAAATGTTGACAAACGTATTCGGTCATGAAGGTAAAGTAAGTCAAACTTCTTCAACAGTAACAGAAGCCATATTGGTGTGACTCCAGTCACCAATATGACTGCCCTCAGTGATTAATATTTTTCTTACTCACCAACTGAGCCTTTCAACCATCTGTGGTGACCAGGCGATCGGGTATCGCCAAAGATCATGACTTCAAAATCATGACTGATTTCAGATTCATAAAAATGGCTTACAGATCTGGATTTTGGGGTGTGGGTTTTTTCCCAATTGACAATTAAAAATTAAAAACTAGATGGCATCTTAAGGCCCATTTATAAAAGGAGAACAGATGCAAATTTGACCTGAAGTTTCAAACATTTTCTCCTTTCATGTAAGATTGCAAGTATTTTTTGCATTTTCTAAGACTCCCCCCCCCCCAAAAAAATACTATGATTTTCTGCATTTTGGCAGCATTTTATGAAAAAAGTGGTTTGCACAAAAAGTACTGCATTTTGTACATAGTAATTTTTGTGGAAATACATTGTTCAAAATTGAATGTATTGCACAAATATGAACAAAATCAGGAAACTACTTTTTTTTTTCTTTCATTCAGAAATAAAAACTGTCAGTTGCCTATTTTTCCCCACAGGGTTTCTTAATGTGTTAAGACGCCCTTTCTCACTGAGGACAAGAAAACGTGTGAATCTACTTTACAATTGTAACAAGCAGCAGAATATAGTAACAGATTATTCCTGGGGTATGGAAGGGTACATATTTAAATGTTCCCATGGAGGTGAGATCCACCCTAATGTGTGAAAAACTGGCTTATAATAGAAATGTGTTTACTCTCATCCTTTTGCTGACATAATATTTTTCTACGAGCAGGAATTTCTTCTCCCTGCATGTAAGACTTTTCTAACATGCACTTCCTCCTCATCTGAAGCTCATCTGAAGGTCTTTACTAGGAAATTCTGTTCAACCTAATCCCAGCTTCTCATGCATCAAATGCATGAGAGACAAAGTCAACTGCAGGGGTTCTGGAAGAATGCATCAGTGGAAGAAACTGTTCAGTACACCACATCAATTTGCAAGAAAATAAAACATATATTCTCACTTGCAATTTCCTTAAACAAGATGCATCTGAGAAGACCGTTTTAGAACCACTGTCCTTAATGATAACTAGGACACAACTGAATAATTTGTTATAGCATTTAGATAATAGATTGAATAAATGACCCCTTTTCTGGATTCAGTGAAAAAAATATGATACTACCACTATAGAGTAGTCTCCATTCAAGGCAATAGAGCAAAAGAGAATAATAATTAATATTTAATAATATTTATTTGTATTCCACCTCTCCCTTTAGAGGATCAAGGCGGGTAACAGCACAAGTTAACACAAATACAAAGAGAAGATTGAGAGTTAAGATTTTAGCCATCTTGAAATACCTGAAGGGATGCAGAAGTTAGAGCTTCTTTTCTGTTGCCCCCCCCCCCCCCCCGCAAAAAATCCCTACGACATGAACCAATGGATATAGATTGCAAGAAAAAAGATTCCACTTAAAACCTTGGAACAACTTCCTGATGATAAGAACAGTTCCACCTCAACTACCTGAGATATACTCTCTCACAAAGTGGTAGACTGTCCTTTGCTGGAGGTCTTTAAACATTAGCATTTCAGTGGAGGCTATCTCTTGAGACTGCTTAAGTTGTTTATTCCTGCATGCCAAGGGTTTGCACTAGAAGGTCCTGGGAATCTCTTTCACCTCTGGGATTCTTTGATGCACAGCACTCTTGCACTCAGTGGTGTCCCTCAGGCTGGTGTCACCTGGTTGTGGGGGGTAGACAAACTGCCTTCCCTCCCCCCATGCCTGGCCAGACTGCAGCAGCCTCCGAAGGCCTCCAGAGTCCCATATGGCTCTTGCCAGGTGGAACTCTGGAGGCTCCTTCTCCCCCCCCCCCCCAGGCCTCTCCAGAGTTCGGCATGGCTCTTGTTGTGTGGGGCTCTGGATGCTCCCCACCCCCAGCAGCCACCACTACTGAGGGGGTGGTGGCACTCCTGAGGGCCCATTTAGGGTCTGGTAGGGCTACTAGTCAAACTTGAAAGTGCCCTCTCTCATTTGCCCAGTTGCTGTACTGGACCCTCTGGGTGTAGCACCCCACTGGGTGACACCCTTCTCTGGGGTGTCACCCAGTGTGGTCAGCACCCCCTAGTGACAGTACTCCTACCCCATCATTATCCATGGTTGACTGAATAGGGCCCTTGGGAAATATAGCATTGCTAAAGTTCTGCAAACTAAACATACATACACACTTGATTTATATTGTGCCCTATTTTAAAAGATTTCAGGAGGACTACAGACAACAAAGCAACATCCAACAGGATTTAAACAATTCAAAACAGTGTACACAATATCATAATTCCACACTCCGCACAAAAATTAAATTATTATAATTCACCCCTTTTGAAATCTGAAAATATGCCTAAAGAACACCACAGGAACAACCTAGTCATTTAAAGGGCCATGTTAGCCCATGGCCACAAAAGCAACAATAAATCTTGTGACAACCTGAGTACAAATTTTAAATATCTCTTTGGCAGAAGACAGAAAATTCAGTCCAATATCACTGAGACCAGGTCAAATCACCAGTAGCATTGACTATGTAGAAAGTTTTAACAGTGCTGCCAGTAAATACGTGCTGAAATGCATTAGTCATAGCAGCCACTTAAACAAACACAGGTCCAAAGCTCTCTCTTGAGTTCTGGATCCCAAGAGATCATTGCTTTACTATATTAATTACTTCACAGTTGCAGAAGAATTCTGTTGGGAATATATTCAAATTTACTCAGTAAATATATTGAAAGAAAGTACTAGGGTTTGAACTAATTTGGGTCTGATTCTCATTTTTAATTTGCCCATGACCACCTGCTTTCTTCTTATTTCCCCCCAAACTGGATACCTGCTTATATTCATCACAAACATAAACAAGGAAATTCATTCTGGAAAAATTCATATCAGAAAAAGAAAGAAGTAGAACACTTGCATGACAACAAAAACTGATCTTCTTTCTTTATGCATTTATTTATTTATCTTACTTGTGCCATTTGTAGTCTGGTGTTTCACACGGCATGTACTGAAACAAGGCTAACATTTCGTATATAATATTCAGACATGAGACACAGCAATAAGATCCATAAAAGATCATAGTATCAACCATCCTAAGGTATATAAACCCATAAACAGCCATTCTGAAAAGAAAAAAGAAAAACACATTTTTACAGACTGCCTAAAACTACCCAGAAAACAAATCCACTGAGCCTCATAGGAGGAAGCTCCACACCTGAAGCACCATTATAGAATGCTTCATGCTCCACAGCTCACAACACACACACCCCAACTAGGCTTGCCATATCCCGGTTTGGGGCGGGGCCACACGGTCCCGCCCCAGTTTAGTCCCTCCCCCAGGACCTCCCCCCCCCCCCAGCAAGGCCCTGGAGGCAGCTCCACCCCTCCCCATGGCTGTGTGCCACCCTCCTCGCCTCCCTGCCTGGCTTAGCCTAGAGAGCAGGGCTTCAAAACATCTGCCACTCAGAGCTATTGCCAGCCCACTTGGTATATATGTCTTGCGAAAGGCCTTACTTTCCAGGTTACAGTGAGCAAAGAAAAAAAGGCCATAAATCGTTCATGTTTCACTGGGAGTCTAAATGCCTCATCTTTTAAATGTCTACCGCGTCAGTATTCTTGTAATTCTTTATCACAGGATCGTTTTTGAGGCCCTAAACGCCTTTACTTGTAATATGCAAATTTCTCCCGAAGCTGACCAATGGGAAAGAAGCAATCAGCCCCCCTCCATTTGGGTTGGTTTTCAATGGCTTGGAAGGAAGAGATTTTGCCTTGCTTGTAAATAGGAAGGGCTTTAGGGTAGCAAAAGGCTGAAGAAATAGTTTGACCCCCCCCTTAAACATCCATGGCTCAGTGCTATGGGATTCTGGGAATTGTAGTTTCTTGTGGCACCAGAGCTCTTTTGACAAAAGGAAGCTGAATGGTCCACAGAGGAGGCGGGGGCAGAGCCTCTTGCCAGCAGTCTTCAGTGGAAGAGAGGAGCCTGATGGTCCTGGCCATTTCCCTTGGCTCCCTCCCTCCTCCTTCTCCTCCTCCAGCCGAGGTGAGCTTCTCATTCACTCTCCCTGGCTTTTCTCTCCCCTCCCCCCTCTGCACTTTGAGACCCCTTTAACTGCCAAGCTCAATGCTCTGGAATTCTGGGGTCTGTGTGAGGCATTTGGCCTTCTCTGTCAGAGAGCTCTGGTGCCACAATAAACTACAATTCCCAGGATTCCATAGCACTGAGCCCTGGCAGTCCAAGCAGTGTGTTTTGGACACAGAGATCCTCCTTTTGTGAGTTAATGAATGAATCCAGTCCCTAGCTTTTATATCTCTCACACACACTGCAGGAATAATAACCCACTTTGAGACTGCTTTAACTCAGTGCTAGGGAATCCTGGGAATGCTAGTGTTTGGGAGACATTGAGACTTCTCTGTCAGTGATGGCTCTGAGGCCACAATAGACTACAATTCCCAAGATTCCCCAGCACTGAGCAGTCTCAAACTGGACCATTTCCTGAGTGTGGATGCAACTGGTGAGGCATTCTGGGCACTGCAGTTCAACTACGTTTGGAGGGTTATGTGACTCCCTGTCAGAGATAGCTCTGGGGCCACAATGTACTACAATTCCCAGCATTCCCCAGCACTAACCCAGGACAGTTAAGTCACTCTCAAACTGGATTATTTCCTCAGTGTGGATGCAGTTTTGGTGAGGAACTCTGGGCATTTCAGTCCAGCTATGTTTTATTTCTGCAGTGCATTTTGGACCTGAGACAAGGTGACCAGGCATCCTCCTCCTTTTCCAGGACATGTCCTCTTCTGTCACATTTCAAAATGTCCTCCATTTGGATCATGGCTAAGAAGCATGGATTTATAATTACATGGGTGTTTTTAGCTTTTATTTTTGGCCATGTCCTACATTTTTTGCTTGGGTGCCCTACATTTTGGGGTGAGGGCTTTGGTCACCTTGGTCAGAGAGCTTTCCAGGGGTTTAACTGCCATTCTGCTGTGGTGCTGGAACAAACCACCATTCCCAGAATTCCATAGCATTAAGCCAAGACAGTTAAAGTGGTCTGAAACCAGATTATTTCTCCAGTGTAGATGCAGCCCAAGCCTTTTGCCTCTCTTATGCCTGAGATTTCAAAGCCCAGCCTTGGCACCACAACAAACTACAAATCCCAGGATTCCATAGGATGGAGTGATGAGAATGAAAGCAGTGTGGCAGCAGCCTAAGTGTGCTTAATGCAGTTCTTAAGATGGTGCACCTCTTGCCTACAGAGTCTCACAAGACTTTTTTGTTTAACAACTTGTACCCATTAACTCCATTTCATGTCTCCTTTATTTAGTGGGGAGGAATACAGAGAAAACAAGTCAAAATGAAGAAAAACCAAAGTCCCTTGACCAAAGGGTTTGGTTGTGGAATAAGCCTCTGAAATAGGCAAGAGGCAATGTTAAAATAAAGCCATGTTCAATGCTCAAATGTGCTGTTTGGAATGGGGAGAGGGGGGTGGCCAGAAAGGGAAGTACATTTCCGTGATCTGTCTACAAATAATGTCAAAATGTCCTCCATTTTGATCATGCCTAAGAAACATGCATTTATATTAACATTTCTAAAAAAGCCTGAATTTTTTGCGTGTCCCCCATTTTTATAAAATGTGTCCTACATTTGAAAATGTTGTCCTGCATTTGTCCTACATTTGTCCCGGTTTGGAGGTCCTCACTTATGGCAACCCTAACCCCAACACACATGTAATGCTATTAAAAAGAGAATGGAGGATCTCAGACTAAATATTCCTCTCCTTACTCCCAAAGTTTCCTGAAGGTGCTTAATTAAATCAGAATGTTTCAGGTTTTTAACTAGGTGTGAAGCTTTTCCTCTAGAAAGTGTGAGCTTTGGCTGCCATCATTAAGGGAAATTGTTAACAGTTTAACATGACAGAATTTGTAACAGCTACAGAAGAAATAGTTGCTCTTCTGTGGTGGTAGTAGTAGTGGTGACGGTGATAGTCTCCAATAGGAAAAGGAGGTGATTCAACTCCAGTAAATGATGGTGTCTTAAACGAAGTAAGCACCTGTGATTCAAATGCACCGTTCTAAGGTGGCATATGAGACAATGGCTTCTCATCACCACTGGCATCTTAAGTATGCTTTTTAATGACACTAAAATTCCCATAAAATTGTTGAAGAGAGGGAGAGAGGAAAACTAAGGAGATAAGATGGAATAGAAATAACAACAACAACAACAATAATTTTCCCACCTCCTTTCAAGGCTCGAGGCAGAGTGCAACACATTAAAATACAAAACACAGTTAAAAAAAATATAAAACCAATAGTTAAAAACAGTACTATAAAGCCCTTAAAATACACCCACAACAGTACATTCTTTAGAATATGCAAATTAAAAAAATAATAATTTAAAACTGACTAGGTAGGCCTGCTCGAAGAAATATGTCCTTATATTTTCAACTGTAGTGTCTCTTCTGGCAAGTCATTCCTCAGTCTTGGGACAGCAGATGCAAAGGTTCTCTGGCAAATCATTGCTGGTCAGTTAGAGCAAATATTTCCCAGAGGACCAGAGTGTACAGGGTGGATTGTATGGGAGGAGGAGATCCTATAATAAGTATATCTTGAAGACTCCATGGCCGGTAGCCACAATGAAAAGGAGCACTCTGGGCTTTTTGTGTCTTTAAGGTATTTGAAGGACACCTCTCTGCTTCAGAGGACTGAAAAGAGTCCTGTCTTAAAAACTGATTTTTAAATCCTAAAGAGATTTCTCCCCTCCAAGTTGTCCCATCTAGAAATCTATTATTTTGGGAAACACTTCTAACTGACATGTTTTATTCCAAGTAGTAGGCACATGTTCCTATTTAAATCTCCCTACCATTGGCTGGACACTTTCAATATAGATCAAAACTGATAAGTTTAGTCAGCACATCCTGTACTTTATGCTTCAGTAAAATGCACAGAAAAGGGCAAGGAATTCAGAAAGAAAGGGGGACAGGGGAAGAAATACAAATATGTGTGGTGGCTGACACATTACTGCAGCATCCTAACAGATTAGACACTGCAAAAACCAAAATTCAGATTGATCCTACTTCAGTTTCTCTTTCACTTCTTTTCATCCTGCCTCCTAATAAGTCAATAATCTGTTGCTCAGGAAAACTGCAGGATGGTAATTGAAAACAGGACTTTGTCCCTGACAGGAAATCAGCCCAGTTTTGATGTCTTTTGCAGCTCTCAGCCAATAATTCAGGACATTGGAAACCTTGGAAAATGAATATAAAAGATGACAATCTCTGAACTGAATATGGCGAATGTGCTTATCTCTAATGCCTTCATGCTGAATAGTTTCACCAGAAGTGATAACCCTTGATTAAGAAATACAGCTATTTCCTGACTCTGGATTTCACTAGGTTCCTCTGACAACATCAGTTAAGAAGGAAGGCCACATAATATGTTTTGACAGGAAACAAGTACAGCATAAGAACGCAACCCCTTCACTGGGTCACATCTGCCAGAGGTCCACCTGGCCCAGTATCCTGTTTCTTAGAAGGCTGGTTCCAGATGCTTCTGAATAAATGTTTAAAAACACAGACCATGAACACAAAACTTTTTCTCTGCCAATCACTAAGCTACCTAGAGCATACCCTTCACAAGATGATGTATGTGCCAGCCACTTATGGCTATTCCAAACAGCTTTCATGCACAGGTTCAACAATCACTCTCTTTTCAACGTGCAAACTCTTTCCAGTTAACTTACTGTATATGTTTCAAATCCATTGGGTTCTTTGAGATTGCCCAGTTCTATCTCATAACATGGATTGCACAAATCAAACCATGACTGGAACACCTGACTCTCAGAGGGTACAATTAATGGCCCTGGGACCATCTTATCTATTTTCCTTGTCACAACAATTTAGGAACTAGTGGTTGCTGGTTGTATTTATAGTTCAACATACTACTCAATGGGCAGATTACCAAAATAACCATCAAAGATGAGAATACAACAATGGCAAACTGTTCTGATAAAATACTTGGGACATTTTAAAAGACTGTATTTTTTAAAAAAGAAAAGATACCCTTCCTTAAAAAACACCAGTAAAATCTAGGCTATCACAAAAGGACTATCCTCTTCACCCACTCATTATGAGGTTGTCAGCTGTTCCTTTTACTGAAGGAAAGTATAAAAGTTTCCCATCTTGATTGTTACCATTTAGCAAGTGGTCTGAACCCATTGTGTGCAGGAGGACATACAGTGATCACAGACGTGTGTGAAGATGGGGAGGGGGCTACTTTTAAGAGGGAAAAGCGTGTTTCTGCATTCCAGATTTGAAGAGGGGCAGAAGAGACATGCATTCATTTAGTATTAAGTACTTGGTCAGGACAGTAAGTGGACATGTCTAACACAATTCCTTATTGTGTCACGCAAAACACTAGGGAGCACAACTCAGCTTTTGGGTTGTCAGCTGCAAAGCAGGTGAGAAGAAAGAGCCATGGCCTATCAGCAGGAATGACATGTCAGATCATTCATTCTAAACTTAATTTAATATGGAGGGGGATAAATTCCAGCTTGGGAGCAAGATTCTGAGAACTACATATAGATAAGATGAAGACTGAACTTCAAAAAAGCCATTTTTTAAGGAATATATATTATAATTACAGGGACTTGTGGCTCAGTATTAGAGCATATTTTACATCCCAAATTCAATCTTCATTTTCTCCAGATGTGGTAGGGAAAGGTCCCTGTCTGAAACCGTGGAGAACTGCAGCTAGTCAATGCAGACAATTCTGAACTGTATGGTCCAAGAATCTTAAAGGTATACAAGCAGCTTCCTATGTTTTGTTTGCTTGTTTTATACTTAATTTCAAAGGACATTAATCAATATCCATATAGTAACAATTCTCTTTTATGTAAAATTTGTAATTGTGTAAATTTGTAATTCTATTTTTTAAACTGTAAAATTTGTAATTTTATGCATTCTTAGCACATGAGTGAAAAAAATATGTAATCATCACTTTTAGCTTAATGATTTCAAATGATTTGGTTTAATATTTAAATGACTATTTTTTTCCTCACATGAGATATTTTCATTAGTTTTTTGTTTTGTTTTTCTGCTCATGCATTTTTAGAGTACTACTTAAAAAAAAGCATTAAAAAAGAGAGTAAAGTACATAGAAAACAATGGTGACTTATCCTCATTCATTACCCCAAGTGATCACAGCTCATACAAAAGCCCAGTGGTATCAGCCTATGCTTTCTGCAGTGGTAGAACAAACTAAATTGTGAAAATCAGTTCTATTCTATTGAACTCTTTTTCAACTAAAAATTCACCTTGTCATTAGCAGTGCCAATGGAAAACCCAATGAAGTGAGATTATATTACTGGATAACTATCTGTAGTCAAAAACACCTTTTGTATTTTACAGCCCAATATCTAAATGTTTGCATGTGGCTTATTGAATCTGCAATTAGCAATGTATAGACTGTGAAGTGTGATTATCTCTAGAGGAAATTGTTCTTATATTGCCTCCTAAAATCTGCCAGCCGGAAAAGTAAGAAAGCATCTCTTTCAATATAGACATGGCTTCTGGTCAACTGCTAGCTCACTGAATTCCATCTCACCATGCTCCTTGAAATCAGCTCAATCAAATTGAAAATGCCATGGTTGCATTTTCTCAGCCAGAAAAGGTCTAGTTCAGGCATCCATCTTAGTGCAGGTGTTTGAGCCATGAAGGCCATGAACATAAGAATAGCCTTCTATACTACAGAGTTGTGATTTGAAAGGTGGTTATAGCAGTTTATGATAACTCTGATAGATTAAAACAGTATCAGCAAATCTCAGGATGTCAATAGCGAGTAACCCTGCTGCCTTGTAGAAATACTGTGAATAGCTGTTATGTCATCTGTCATATTGTTGTCTCCAGGATCATCCATAGTACACATCACAAGTGCATCAAGTAAAGAAGTAGAAGATAACAATGCTGTGGCATTAGAGGGAATCAGCATTGCTTTAAAAGGGGAGCAAATCATGACACTAAGGGATGTTAACGCTTATAAGTGCAATAGGAATAAGCACTACCACCTCTTTCTTATACATTTTAAATTACTGTTTATGTACTTAATTTATAGTATCTGATAGATTTTTGTGAACCCAACAACCTAGTCATTAGTTTTTTGTGGATTTTTCGGGCTATGTGGCCATGTTCTAGAAGGGTTTCTTCCTGACGTTTCACCAGCATCTGTGGCTGGATGCCAGCCATGAAAGCCTTCAATTTCACAACCTAGTTATTGCAAACACATTTTTCATACAACTAGAAAGAAAGCTATATACATGGGCCTCACCAGATGGCCAACACAAAAATCAAATAGATTATACAGTCGCCTCTCCATTTGCGTGGCCTTGGAATTTCCACCCTCGCTATTTGAGAGTGGCAAATAAAGGGGGAACATAATGGGGTATGTGTTCGTGGCATGCACCTGTGCATGCCCATGGGCATGCAGCACCATTCAAACCTATGGGGCTTGAGTATCAGCGAGTTTCTGTTTTTCTGGGGGGTTTGGAATGGATCCCCTGCAAAAATGGAGGGCTGGCTGTATAATTGGAAGCAAAAAAATGATGAAGCCCTATACTGGTGGCCAAGACTAGACAAGGTGCCAACTGTAGCACAGATCACAAATTACTCATATCAAAAATAAGAGTAAAACTGAAGAAGAAAACAAAACCAGTCATCATAACAAAATATAATCTAAATAAAATCTCTATAGAATTTATTGACAACATAAGAAACAGAATAATAAGAATAAGAATAATAGACCGAGAACCAGAGAAACTATGGTGTGAAGCCAGGGACATAATAAAAGAAGAATGCAGACAGACACTTTCAGTAGACAAAGAGAAAGAGAAAAAACTGTGGATGACAGATAAAACACTACAAGCAGTAAAGAAAAGAAGAGAAGAAAAACAAGAAGGAAATAAGAACAATGAATGCAACAGTGCAATGGCTAGTGCTGAAAGATTCTGTTTCAATCCCACTTTTGTATGGTCTGTGGGTGGGCTTATGTGTTGCCTGCCCTTTCGCCTGCCAGTGATCAGAGATGAAGAATTTCCTGACTTGAGAAGATTAAATTAATCACTGGTACAATAATCAGTTTCATCTGCATTTGATTAGTCTACCCTGAATCAACAACAACAGTTTTTATTGATTAGTCTACTGACCATATCAATGATAACATACAATATATCAAGATACATACAAAGATAAAACTTAGACACTCCTTGAACTCATAAAATTAACTAGGAAGTTAAACACCTAAAAATCAAATAAAATTAAATAAGAACAGATCTAATAAAATAGGATATAGGGTAAAATACATAATGAATACAAAATATAAAATGCATACTAAAACAGATTAAAATGGGGGAGATAATCAATGAGAGTATTAGATGAACTCATAACCATGGCACAGAACCCTGTTTTGTATGATAAACTGATCTCTCAAATGAGCAGCTTTTATTATAAATTTTGCGGTACAGTGTACTAAATGTGGATTCTCTCCTGAAAGAAAATGTGACAATTTAAGAATAGGATCCCAGGTGGTCATTCTAAACAAAAACAGTTGTAAGAAGTGAGATCTATCCTTATCATATATACAACAGTCAAACAGGATATGTACAATATCCTCAACAACTAAGGCACCACAGATACAAGTTCTTTCATGATAGGGTTTTCTTGGGTTTTTTTGAAACCACCCTGTTCTTACCATGGAATTCAGTTGCTCGAATCTTTCTCTAGTAAAAGCTGATCTCTGGCTCAGTGTTAGATGTAACTTAAGGTAATTTTCTGATCCAAATAGAATTTTATCTTTAGCTAATCAATTTAGGGATTTACAACTCGCCAACGAAGCTATGTCTGATTCGGCACTAATATCCCAAAACATTTGTTTTAAGATTTCTTGAGCTGTATGACTAGCAGAAATAAGATAAGAATGAGAGAAGCTAGGTGGTGCATAAGTAAGAATAACTGACAAATCCAAAAATTTGATCGCCCAATAGCTAGTTGTTCTTCTAAGCAGAGTTTAAGGAGTCTCAATGAATTCATTCTATTGATCTTTAGCCAATAGTTAAAGACTTTTATCAAAACCTGGCACTGGGTTGAAAGGGCCCCTATACCCTGAATCAGGAACTCCCCCCCCCAAAAAAGCCCTTTTTAAAGATAATTTAAAGGGCTTTTAATTTATATTTCATTGGTGGGTGTCTGGGTGGTACTGGCTAGGCATTACTAAATGCTGTGTGTAATAAGGTATTAGCATGAAAGAAGGCAGTAATGCCAGAAAGATTACGATTACAAGGGTGTGATAAAGAATAGTAGTCCCAATGGAAAAGAAAGTGATTTCAGTGGGTAAACAGCCTGGTGTGATAAAGTCCTGTATATAAATAGCCTTATTCCCTGAGGATTCACATTCTAATGTTAAATGTTGCAGGGGCTGTTTCACATTGTGTGGCCCTATTATAACCAAAATATGTTTATGCCTAAGGCACACATCTTGACTGACTGACCTGCACTGATAACACTGCTATAGTTATTGTGAACTATATAGAAAAGTTGTCACAACAATTTGATGAATTTGATGCACAAGCCTGTACATAACGGTGTAACATTACCATACAAGCCTATAGATGTATCTACGACACATACACCCCATTGAGTTCAATAAGGTGACTCATTATGTATATGGTTGTAGCCTAAATCTTTATTATAAATGGTAGTCCTATGGTTTACTGAGAATCTTCCCACTGAAATCTTTTTGTTTCTCCCTCACATGTGAAATGGCATGCACATACACACACATACCAAACTATCTGGTAGCAGTGGATGCTAACAGCTATACAAATCAAATCTACTACAAGAAGCTATCAAGTATATATATATATATATATATATATATATATATATATATATAATGTCCTTAATGTCAAGCTCATCTACAATGAAGTTGGTAGTTGGTAGGCAGCCTTAAAAGTATTTATAGTGGTTCAAATGTTACTTCACATTAACTAACCAGACTCAAGCAGATGCAAGCATTAAGGTTATCTGTAATTCCTTTGCTGCTGTAGTTCCAGGGGCAGTCACCTCGGCTTGAATGGCTGTGTGGTAGTTAAAGCTATCCCACATTCCCACATGGAAGCATGTCAAATGCTTACCACAATTTGGCTTTCTTCCTACCACATCTCTTCACTCTCTCATCTTTGGTACAGTTAATTTGGTACGGTAAATTGAGATGTTATTTTGTCCACTGTCCAAATGTTACATTTTAGTCTGAGCTCCAAAAATCAAATTAAAAGGAAAAGAAAAGAAAACAAAGGAAAGAACTTGTAGTACTTTGCATATGTACCAGCACAGAACAGAATTAAACAATTAGATGTGTTTTAGGAAGTGAGGTTAGGTTTCTAAATTATTTTCTGACATTTCAAAATATTTTCAGCTGCACAATTTCTGACTTTTTCTTCTCCTAAGCTATTACACACACACACACACACACACACACACACTCTAGCAGAACCTTTGCAGTACCCACTACTATTTCTTACCCTGAGAATACTTATCAAATACCTCCTATGCCCAATATACACTGCAGAAATAATCCAATTTGAGATTGCTTTAACTGCTCTGGTTCAGTGCTAGGGAATCCTGGAAATTATAGTCTGTTGTGGCACCAGAGTTCTCTGATAGAGAAGACTAAATATCTCACAAAACTATGGCGTGGTACACACGGCACTAATGCACCGTGCTGGCGCTGTACTAGGGTTAACACACGGTCTCTAACTCTAGTACGGTGCAGAGCTGTAAAAATGGTGGCACCCTGAATACATGGGCACCGCTGTTGTTATTTTGAAAGATTTTGAAAGAGAGAGGTTTGTCAAAATAAATAAATAAATGTCTATACAGTGTATGTATACTAATTCTTGCTGGTGTCATTCAGAATACAGAACACAGGCTCCACAAAATCCATTTCAAGCATTCCTAGTGGCTTGATTTAACTACTGTAGAGGAAGTGCCATTCTCCACATTCTTATACAAAGACTTTCCTGCCTATCTTCATTCTGAAGACTTCTTCTCTCATATTACAGAAGATATCAGCCAATGGCATCCATATTTCCATATTGATGCATCAGCTTTGTCAAATTCCATCAAGTAGGAGCAAGAAATGCAAACCCCCATCTAGCACAGATCATAAAACATGCTGCAAATGTTTGGACAGAAGCCTGTATCTACATGCAAACTGCCATTGCTGGATCCGCATGCAAGTGGAAATAGATGAACCATAACCTTTTAATGTAGTTTTATTAAATCAATTGTTATTAGTACTATTACAGTTTTTAAAGAAGGGGAGTCCCTTCCCTTACTCAATTTCCCAATTACTTGTTGCAATAGCTATGTTGCTCATTAAAACTTCATTACATTTGACTTCTTTTTGTTTAGAATGGTAAGTATACAAGATATAAGAAAATGGGCAATTTATAATTTTTTTAAAATCCCTTTAAAAATGGCCCCAAAGTATTTTCCCTTCAAAGAACAACAAAAGGAGCAAACACGACATATAAAAGTAACAACTTTACAAGTCTTTGTTATTTTACAAAAGGACTATTATGCCCTTGTTAACTCAAGTTGTATTATTACTTGTAAGGTGTTACATCTGAGCTCTGAAACCAAGAATAATTCAATGAAACACTTTCATTGGCCTTCTTCCCACTTACAGATAATTCGGTGCCTGATCCGAATTGATGAACTGGCACAAAAATAGTTCCTGGTTCCCACTATGTTTGTGCCGATTCTGCCAATTTGAATCAGGCTCCTTGGCCTCTCCTAGCCCCAACTGTCCACAGCCCAGCCTCTTTACTGGTTTCTTCTGGCCTCCTTTGGCTTCTAACCAGCTTCCCTGGCTTCCCTGTGGCCTCCTTCCATTCCCCGTGGCTGGGGAAGCTTGCAGAGAAGCCTCCCTGGCTTCTCTGTGACTTCCTTCCAGCTTCCCCCCACACCTTCTTCCATTCTCCGTGCCCAGGGAAGGCAGGAAGGAGGTTGCAGGAAGGCCAGGTATGGAGAGGCAGGGAGGCTGGTAATGGGGAGATGGCTGGGACCATTGCAGCTGTTCCCCCTGCCACTGGCGGAGGTGGAGGAATCAAATCCGCCCTGTCTAATTCCCACTTGGGCCAGGGCAGATTCAAATCCGCTTGTGGTTCCCACTGGAATGAATCGATTTGAGAATAAATAGATTCATCCCAAAAAACACCCCTTTAGCCCAGCGTCTTTTTGAGGTGGGTTAAATGGGTAAAAACCATGCCTCCCCTTTCCGAATCACTTCACTGATTCGAATTAAGTGGGAACCATGGTGGTTTAAACTGGATCATTTCAAATCACAATCCAGTTTAAACCATAGCGAAAACAACCCCATTGTTTTAAACTATTATAGGAAGCAAGATAGAATTGTGTGTTGATATTCCTTTAAAAAGAGGAAAAAGATATTTGACATTCCTATATATATAGGTGGGTAAAATGTAATCCACCAGGAACTTCACTGCACCTTCTGATACATGCCATGCATCACACAATGGTTCATTAAAAGGGTATTTTGGAGTCTCTTGTTTTAAACCTTAACTAGCCTTTTAAAAGAAAAACATGTAGTCACATCTGGTCACTTCTGTTTTTGAAAAACATGCAGCTGTATTTCACTGAAGTCTTGGGAAGACAAAAATGGTCCTTCTGATGGTACCCACACTTCATCTACAGGACCTTCCTTTGAAAAGGTTTTCCAGGGACAACTCAAACCTGTTCTGAAAATGAACCCAATTGCCTTGAGTGCCTTTCTTTGGGAGACAGGCACACAATGGCTCCAATAAATAACTAAAATGAGTGCATGAATGTTAGCTATGACATCTATAGCTCCGAGTAACTACCTCCCAGGTTATCTGAAAGATTACCTTCTCTGTTTCACACTAGGAGGCAAACAGGATTTAAACAAGAGTTAAACGAGAGTTAAACAGGACATGCCTGGTGTGTATCACACAACATTTCCTGTTTAACTTTCATTTAACTCTTATTTAAATCCTGTTTGCCCCCTAGTGTGATAAAGCAGTATGTTAACATCCACAGGTTTTAAGAACTTTGAGAGAAGCCATCTTAGTTTTCCAATGGAAAATATAGGCCTCTTTACATAGGTAAGCCTTTAACTTACAAAGGAAACTATCTGCCTACTGGTCAATTTATTATCATTATCAGTACAGCCTACTTTTAACTTACTCTGCACTTTCTATGTGTGCTTCTTTTTTATTGTTCTTAACTGCAGCTGTGTTTGTTCCATGATGCTTGCTTTTCACTTATAGTTTGAGTCTTCCTTATCTGGAATTCTCAAATCCAAAATATGCCAAACCCCAAAACTCTTTATGTATGCAAATTCAGGTATTCCAAAATAAAAGAAAATATAAAATCCAAAGGACTTCTGGCCCCTTCAGATAAGGGTAGGCTTGCCATATCCCGCCTGGGGGCGGGACTTTCCCGGTTTGGGGCGGGTCTGCACGGTCCCGCCCCGGTTTGGCCCCGCCCCCGGGATTGCCCCCACCCCCAGGCAAGCTAAGGGAAGCTTTCCCTCCCAGCTTGGGCCAAGGCCTGCAGGGAAAGCCTCCCTGAAAGGGAAGAGTCCCTCCCCGCCTGGGCTCCGCCCCCACTGAGGGCGGGGCCCAGGCCCAGAGGGAAAGCCTCCCTGAAGGGGAGGAGTCCCTCCCCACCTGGGCTCCGCCCCCACCGAGGGCGGGGCCCAGGCCCAGAGCAAAAGCCTCCCTGAAAGGGAGGAGTTCCTGTCTGCTTGGGCTCCGCCCCCGCCGAGGGCGGGGCCCAGGCCTAGAGGGAAAGCCTCGGAGGCTCCTATTAAAATGCAGGACACAAAAAAATGTGTCCTACATTTGAAATTTTTGTCCTACATTTGTCCTGGTATGGAGGTCCTGATGAATGGCAACCCTAGATAAGGGAGACTCATCTGTATACAGTTCTGTTACTGCTTGGTTCTAATCCTTTGCATACTTACTGGAAAGTAGTTCCCACTGAATTGAGGCTTAACTCTCAGAAACCATAAAGAGCACTATACTGTGCAGGACACCTGGTACAAAAGGAGATTAAACTGAAACTGGAAATGCCAGATGAGACCTAATGTGAAGGGCAGATGGAATCTCAGGATGAACAAAATAAATTTTTTTCACCAAGAAATAACACCTTTCAATTGAGAAATATCTGTATGGCCTTTTTCATGAGAAAATTGTTTTAGAACTGACCTCCAGGAGTTATAAAAAGATATGTCTCTAAATCTTGCCAATCACACTGATAATTTAAGAATAGAAGGTGAACTAGAGCAAACAACTAATGTATAATATTAATAATACATTTTAAAGTTATCTCAAGAAGACAGTATTTTGTCAATTGATTGTGATGGAGATACAAGCAAACAATCAGACTTATTTTAACTTCTAGTTTATGATTTTTATTATTTTTATGTGAAAAGTGATGTTCTTCATGAATTCACAAGGATTCAGTGGGGTGAGTACTCTCTCTCTCTCTCTCTCTGCTCATCTGGTTCCATTTAGGTTTACATTTATTATTATTTTTCTTGAATCAGTAAGTGCAGTTCTAGCTGTCTGACGCAGAGGGCTTTATGTTATCTGAATATGTTACTAATTATAACAAAGTCTACTGTCAAAAGAACATCAGAGGGCAATGAGTTGTGTTAGCAGATGACTGAAAACTGTGTAAATATTTTGAAGAGCTTTTAATAAGGTGGTATCTGATTATGATTTGTGACAAATCACTGAAAACAATTGACACAAGATGGCATTAAGCCTTCTGGAACAGTAATAGCTTAGTAGAAAAAGAGCATTCATATAGACACAAACAAACTGAATTTCTTAACACATCTGCTTCTTAGCTTATGATCTAGGGACAATTGAGACACAAGTTAATTAAACAGGCAATCAAGAGGTGTTCCTATTATGTATGACTCTATACAACAGGGAGATTCATATTCTGGAAAATTATTCCTGTAACGTTAACAAACAAAACCACTTGGCCCTTTTTACATTGCATTCCCAAATACGTTTCTCCAGAAGGCAAGTTTCAATTAAAACAGTGAGATTTCTTTCAAGGTAGGCATGTATAAGATGGGACTATCATGCTTCTGTAGCCTAAATATTTCCTCAATGCAAGTGTGGAAAGACAACACCTTTATCAATTCCAGTTAGGTCATTCCAGTAGACATGTAAATCTTTTATATTGTTGTAGAATAATTTCATAATAACCAAAACAAAGATTTTTTTTAAAATCTATTACATCAGATCAGAGATCAATAGTACTTCTGCCTATGATGGCCAAATGGATGTTCCAAGGAAGCCTGCAAGGATAAAAAGAAATTGGTATGCAGTGGCTTAATGCTACTGATATTTTAAGCATTCACTTAAATCAATGTTACAGTTACATTTGCACACATACTGTTAGGAAAGCAATGTGGCACCAACCATTTCACAGGGAAAAGTGTTTCTACAGAAAGTATGCTTAGACTTTTGCTATGTTTGGCCTGCTAGCATATATGAATACAGTATATGAATACGTAGAAAGGCAGGCAAAAGTAACCTATATATACTGGCTGGAGCCCAAACATTTTGACTTATCAAGACTGACTGAAAGGATTCTGGTAAGTAAATTCTGGTGGCCCCTCATCCATCAGTGGGCCCTGCTGGGTTTACTCTGCTTGAACATAGCTGCCATTTCCATTTTTCACAATGTTATGTAATAATAATAATAATAATAATAATAATAATTTTATTTATATACCGCCCTTCCTACGATCAGGGCGGTGCACAGCAAATCAAATACAATTTACAAAATACACATACAAATACAATAAAACTATTAAAACCCGTATTAAAACCCATTCTAACCAGCTACCACTGCTGTCAGAGGGGGGGGAAAGACTAGCTGGAACTTGTGTCTGGGAATGCTAGCTGGAACAGGAAGGTTTTTAATTCCTTCCTGAGCTGGGTCAGGGAGGTGGCCGAGCAGAGCTCTATGGGCAGCGTGTTCCAGAGGGTCGGGGCAATGATACTATATGACCTCCTTGCTGTGGAGGCTAGTCTAGCCCCTGGGACCCTCAGTAGTTGCTGCCCAGATGTTCTGAGGGTGCGGGGCGGAATATATGGGGAGAGGCGGTCCTCTAGGTATCCTGGGCCCAAGCCATATAGGGCTTTATAGGTTATAACCAACACCTTGTATTGCGCTTGGAAGCGAATGGGCAGCCAGTGCAGATCTTTAAGTACAGGTGTAATATGACTGGCCCTGGATGTACCAGTGACCAGTCTGGCTGCCATGTTCTGTACCATCTGTAGCTTCCGGGTATAGTACAAGGGTTGCCCCATGTAGAGCGCATTGCAGAAATCCAGTCGAGAGGTTACCAGAGCATGTACTACCGTTTCAAGGTCCCCCTGGCCCAGGTATGAGCGCAGCTGGCGGATAAGCCGAAGCTGGTAACAGGTGCTCCTGACCATCGCATCCACCTGAGATGTAAGGTGAAGCGACGAATCAAGGAGCACCCCCAGACTGCGCACAGAGTCCTTCACAGGAAGCGTGATCCCGTTCAGGACAAGTGGAACCACCGCCATTACCGGACCAGGGGAACCTATCACAAGTACCTCCGTTTTCTCTGGATTCAGACTGAGTCGGTTTTCCCTCATCCAGCCCATTACCGACTCCAGACAGGCCACGAGAGGAGAGATGCCATCCTCAGTCACTGCATCAGTCGGAGACATAGAGAAGACTATTTGGGTGTCATCAGCGTACTGATAACCCCGCGCCCCATGTCTCCAGATGATCTCTCCCAGCGGTTTCATGTAAATGTTGAAAAGCATGGGAGACAGAATGGCTCCTTGAGGGACCCCAGTTGTGAGGGCCCTCTTATCGGAGCACACGTCTCCCAGCTGCACCATCTGGAACCTCCCAGAGAGGTAGGACCGGAACCACTGGAGCGCAGTGCCCCCGATTCCCACCTCTGCCAGGCGCTCCAAAAGGATACCATGGTCTATGGTATCGAAAGCCGCTGAGATGTCCAAGAGCACCAACAGGGACACGCTTCCCCTGTCGATGCCCAGACGGAGATCATCGACCAAGGCAACCATGGCCGTCTCAACCCTGTAACCCGCCCGAAAGCCAGTTTGAAATGGGTCCAGATAATCCGTTTCATCCAAGATCGATCGAAGCTGGATTGCAACCGCCTTCTTGATCACCTTCCCCAAGAATGGCAGCAGCGAGACTGGCTGATAATTTCTATGTATCAGGGGGTCGAGGGAGGGCTTTTTTAACAGCGGTTTTATAGTGGCCAATTTCAAGCTGGATGGAAATTGCCCATCCCTCAGAGATGTATTAATAATCCGGTGTAACATCGAAGTTACCACCGGTCCCCCCTGAGCCGCTAGCCATGAGGGACAGGGATCGAGGGAGCAGGTTGTCTTCCGAACGCTTCCAAGGATCTTGTCCACAGTGAAGTTACAACACACACATTATGGAAAATTTAAATGGCAGGCAATTTAAAGGGGTCAGTAGGATAGGAATCAGGGATAGGACTTGGCAAGAACAAGAAACTAGGGGTCAGGTGGCTGCACAAGGAGGTATACCCTCCAACTGTCCTAATTTGGCAGGGACAATGCAGATTAATCCTCTGCCATCCCACATTTTCAGCTTCTTTTAAAATGTCCCCATTTCTCTATTTTTCTCCACTTTACCCCTTACTTCAATGGCTGCAAACTGAGTTCAAAGTGCCAAAGTAGTTTGCAGCATCTCCTAGATTGTGTGTTATTCCTCATTAATAACTTCTGCCACCTTGGCCTCACTCTAAGGTTCCTTGGCTAGACATATCCAAGTTTTCATCTCTGAAATGTTGGAGGGTTAGAAGATGCAGGGTGCTGGAAATGACCCAGAAGTTAATCCTTAGTTCGGTATAACCCCAGTTCTGTATAACCCCATTTTTCTTTAACCAGCTGGCTCACATGCCACATCAGTCTGCTGAGACTCTGTAATTTCAAATTCAGTTTGCCATGATACACAGAGGAGCTATCCCCAAGAAAAACAAGTTTAAACTCTCCTGGGCTGACAATTGATTTTGTTCTATTACATATCTTAGTTACTTTGTATAGCATTGAGACTCAGCTTCTGTTCAGCCTCATCTTAATTTCACCAGTGTACAGTCCAAATGCTATCATCATAGCAATGGAATCACTAAAAATATAGGGTTGAATTTCAACTTCATTGTGGGAATAGACCAAACATTTACGGTTATGAGACATAAGTTAGTTTTGAATATGGGGGAATAGCAATATACAGAAATGTCTTTCACTAACAAGTATTAATTCAAAATCTCCTAGAACAAGGAACTCAAAGAAATGTAACAAGTCTTCCTCACTAGCTAATGCAGCCATATCCTGGCCACTGAGGAAATGGAAGATCCCTCTCCGCTGTGCTTCTACTAGCAATGGCTCAAAACTGAAAGCTAGTATAGTCTACTTGCACTGAAGCCTTATCTTCTGATCTCTTAAAAGAGGCAGTATGCAACCATGTGGTGTAGTGGTTTGAGTGCTAGATCATGATTCTGGAGATCAGGTTTCAATTCCCCACTCATCCATGGAAACTCACCGGCCAACCTTGGGTGAGTCACACACTCTTGGTTCCTAAAAACCCCATGATAGGGTCACCTTAGGGTTGCCCTAAGCTGAAGGCTGACAACAACACTGTAACACAATGTGATCATTTTGTATGCTGCATTAACCAACACTTTAGAAAAAAAGAGCCTATTCATGTAATAATTGTAAATAAATAAATGACAGTTGGTGTGTTCCACTCACTACCAATAAGACTGCGGATGCCATGAATAGGGAGGAGAGTGACATGTTTCAATAGAAAGGTGATATTTAAAGTTTAGATAATAAATTAATAATAAATAAGAAGGTGGGGAAAATACAGGAGCTGGCCTGAGTACAAAAGATAAAACTAAAGAAAGAAGCTAAATGAAGGAGGGAAACATTTTAAAAAATAGAAGTTTGATCACAGATATATTACAAATGCATTTAACCAGTTTTTAACAGCATGCTGATCATATAATTCTCAGATCACAAGGGCCATGGTTTATTAGCACTACAAGTATTTTTAGGACTATTTCACAATACCTTTCATCTAGAAGCAACCTCTCTGTAAAGCATGAGTTACTTTGAAATTGGATGGGACCATCCTGCTGCTTTAATGAGTACTTGCAACTGCACATGTTGAGCACCCATGGTAACCAGAAACATTAAGCACTAGCCATTCATTTAGAAGTGATGAAGCAGATGCAGTAGCTTTAACAAAATGAAGAAGTAAAATGCAAGCTATTTCTGTTCAGGATAATTATGTGACAAATTCATTAGTGCCTTAATAATCAAGGCTATGGAATATTTTAGAAAAGGCTAGCTGAAAATTTGCTGATTAATCTGCAATTGAAAGCCTTTCCCATTATGGTAAATGTGAGAATATTAATTTGTCAATCTGTGTGATTGATCAGATCATAAATAATTTCAATTTAAATTGTCAATCTGAAAAAAAACACCAATCAATTCAAATGTATATTTTTCACATACACCCTTAGCAGAAGCACTCAAGGATCTGTTTAAAGAGCCTTGGTCCAAAACACACTGCAGAATATTCTGGTTTCTCTTCACATTGTATAAATCTTTCGCCCAAAACACGCTGCAGAAACAATCCAGTTTGAGACTGCTTTAACTGACCTGGCTCAATGCAAGAGAATTCCGGGAACTGTAGTTTTGTGAGACATTTAGCCTTCTTTGTCAGAGAGCTCTGATACCACAATAAACTACAAATCCTAGGATTCCTTAGCACTGAGCCAAGGCTGTTAAAGCAGTCTCAAACTGGATTATTTTTGCAGTGTTTTTATGGACCTATGACACAACTCTACTACCTCCTGGGCTGCTGTTTTGGCCAGAAAGATGTTAGGATTGTAGAATATTTGTTGAATTGTCTGAAGTTTTTAAAATCCAGTTCCTTCCAGTTCATCCTCAACATTCATCCTCAATTAATTTTATAGGAATAATAGAATGTCTTAAACAGAATAAAACTGTTTGTTCATCTAGCCTATTATTTCCTACTTTGACTAGCCATGACTTTAAAATTGATATTTGAAAAGATAAAGCATTACTTCATTAGTTATCATGTTACTTATTACTTGCAAATCGTACATATATATTTTAAAAAGCACTAATTGAAGGGGATACCAAAATCTCTCAACACCCCATTAAAAAATTCCAAAAATGACTACACATTGCTTTCCTGTAGAAGGAAAACTAACATTTTTCTTGATTCTATTAAAATAGTTAAAAGTAACGACACTGATCTTTGAAAGTAACAAATCACAGAAGTGTTTTTTTACTTGCTGCTTCTAAGCTCTGGCTTCTCCTCACACAGTTCTATGTCCTGTTACCAGACCTTTTTATCTCATGCTGGAAATTACTGAACCCAGGGACTTTTGCATGCAGACAGGTAATTGTTCTTCTACTGAGATGTGATCTAGCTCACGTTTCAGTGTTGACTGTATGCAGGACTGAAACTTAGCACATACATAGAGAACTACCTACACAAGCAAGTGGAGTTTTCTCTTGAAATGAATTATGTGACAAATTAATTGGTCTTAACTATTATGTTTAGGGAGTTTAAATAAAACAAATGAAACTATGAATATAAAACCCATTGCTTAAAACATAAAAGAGATCAAAAATGAAATTAAAAGAGAATCAATCAAAGAAAGATCTAGGATCTACACAGTAAACAATTACTTCTGCAGCAACCTGGCTTACATTTGACCTGCCTGAAAAATTAGATATGTTCTCCTATAGAACAATAGGGAGGAGGCCCTTCTAGCTTCCCTTGCTATGGCATTCAGAACATTTCTTTAAAGATAAATGTAATTGGTTTTAAACCCAGAACTAACGTTTGCATTCTCCTCATGTTTCAAGCTCTGTTTCAGAATGAATGCCCATCTCTCCATGAATTCAGAAACCTGATGTGCATATCTGATTAAACATTCACCTGCCATCTTTAAAAGAACACACAGCCATTCCTTGAGAAACAATGCTTTCAGTGGAGAGAATGGCATCATGATTGTCAATCAATTCATGGAGATATAAGGGAATACTTTCAATCTTCTTTTTTTAAAAACATAATCAAAGAAAATGCAACCCCACCCAGGTAAAATTCCCATCAGCAGCAAGCAAGTTGAAAATTAGACATCCTTCTGGGCAGACAGATGAAGAATTGCACTGACATAGTTGGATCTGGCATGGTTACCCGTCAAGCATGGTTACCCATAACCTTTTATTACTTTTGATTTTGCATGACAGCCAGTATTGTGTAGTGCTTTGAGAATTTGAATAAAACTCTGGAGAATAAGATTCAATTCCCTGCTCTGCCACTGGGTAACCTTGGGCAGGTCACACACTCTAAGCCCCACAAAACTCCATGATAGGTTCATCACAGGGTCACTGTAAGCTGGAAATGACTTGGAGGCAACTACAACAATGCAATAATTACGATTAAAAAAAACAGCTGGATAAAATTATGCAAATGTTCAATTATTTCCAATGGAAATAAATGTTATCAATAAATTTCTTGGAATGTGAAAAATTTTGTAGTTGTTGACTATTTTTTCAACAGGTTGTCTGAATTTGTGAAAATAATTTTTCTCGTCAAGAATGAGAAAAAATAGGGCATTTGTTACTTCCTTAACATACCTGGTGGTGCAGGGGTGGTCAGATGCACTCCTATCTGTCTCAATTTTCCCAACCTATAGGGAACAAAGGGAGGAAAACTCTATGTCTCCCAGAACAGGCTATGCTTAGAAACTCTAGTCCCCAGAAGTGTCAGACTACATCTCTGGAGAGCAGTTATGAAAAGTAATGGAAATCAGCCATGGAAAGTAATTGGCTGACATTGCAACAGCAAACCCACTCTTAACAAATCTTGCCAAGAAAATGCCAGGATAGATTTTATGGTGGCCATAAACTGGAAATGAATTAAGGACGAACAACAAGAAAAGTAACTTTTTTGAGCACTGAACTTCTCCATCCTTATCCTGTGCAGAATCACACATGGCAATGGACTTGTCTACCTCTCCATAAGGGCAGGCTGTTCATATTTGTCTATATAATTTATTAACCTTCAGGGAGAAGTGGGGGTTCTGTTGTTCAGGAGATGAGGTAGAGAAAAGGATGCAAAAAGAGGTAATAAAGGGAATGAATGGTGATAAATAAATGAATAAATGTCAATAAGAAAAGTTTTCGTTTCTTTCTGATCCCTTCTTCTAACTGGCTTGTTGACATTATGAAGGATCATATTGTTTTCATCACCAGATGTCCCTCTTTCTTTTAAAAAGTTGTTTTTAAAGTAATATCCATTGTGGAAAACAATGGATGTTCCTGTTCTTAGATTTCTACTAGCTATCAGAATCTGGCAAGAAATGGTCTTGAATCAGAATAACAGGTGGTTTTGCCTTTAAGTATCATTGAGGCCAGGAGGGAATCAAAAGATGGGGGAAAGCAATCCAGAACATTACTGACATGAAAAAGTGACAAACAAGCAAAATTTCCTATTTCCAAGGTGGATTTTTAGTGACTTTTAATAATTTATCTGAGTTCCAATATAAACTTGGATTGATGTGATGGTATTTAGATAAAACCTGAGCATCCCAAAGGGAAGCAGAAACAGCCTGACATCTCAATTTTACATCTCCATTTTCCAAGTCAAACCAAGATAATCTTCTCTTCACATTACTGTTACATTTCCTATCTAGAATCTCTTCCTTCCTCTCATACAGAGGAAAGACAAAAAACCTGAGTTGTTCCATAAATACCTTTTGTAAAATTAAGTACTGAAGACTTGTAGTAATCTTGCCAGAAATCCTGGATGTCTTGGGAGTGTGGCCAGGATGAAATCACTGGAGCAATTGTTCTTCAGTTTAGTTAAACACAGAAATATACTGTAGCATCTCACAGAAGTACCAAGCTGTAAAATGGGACTTGGGTACATGTTTGTTTAAAAATTACACAACAAAGAAAGTAGGTTTGTGCTTATAAAAGTAACCAAATTCCTTTTTTATCTCTGGGGTATTTTTAACAACCAAAAATATGACTGAAAGCAGGACTGCAACGTTAATCAGATCAGTGAAAGCTTTGGTTGATTAATTAATGGGGAGGGGAATATTTATTCAATTAAAACCACTTTTAATCAGTGCAGCTGAGAATGAAAAGCATACTTGTTTGTTTTATTAGAGGCTGTTTTGTAACTGCACCTGACTACATACTTAATAGTTATAGGAAATGACATATAAGCTTACTTTGCTTATGCACTGAAATTAATTTTAGCCCTACATAGCCCTAGCAAGATTACCAGGCTTGCCAATGGCAGTCCCCTAAAATCTGTTGAACTACAACTCCCATCTTCCCCAACCAGCATAAATGGCTGGGTGGATGAAGCTATTGTCTAGCATATCTGGAGGGTGCTGTGTCAGGAGAGGTTGACATGTATCTATAACCCAGCCTTTCTACATCAAGAAAGAGCTCCAAAATGGAGGCAAAGGGCATCTTTTGGACATAGAAAAATCAGCACCAGCAGTCTGCAGGTATGGCTGGGACAAAGCCCTGCCTGAAACTTGGAGACTCACTAGCAGTTAATGGAGTAATGGTGTATTGCCTCCACTCTGTCTATTCAGTCTGTCTACTGATAGTCAGAGCTACAGGAATCAGAAATGTGATGCAGACAACTTTTCTTTCTACTTACAGATCCTAAATAAAGCCATTATTAACTTTCAGATCCAGGGTGCATGTAAAGAAAATGCAAGTTTACCAAACATAACAAAAATTAAAAGTAGCAGATTTGGCTTCTGAGCATCTGGGTTCCTAGTATATTTACTTACTGCTATAGAAATGTCCACAAGTGTCAGCACCAAAATTAACAGAATCAACATAAAAATCCTTCTGGCACAAGGAATGCCGTAACTGCTGAAGTACAGACTTGTCCGGAGGAGCATCTCCTCATTCATTCATTTTATAGGCTCTGACTTATCTTTCATCCAAGCATCCAGCACACCATTGTTTAATTTGTTATTGTCGTAGGGCAGAGGAAAGAAAGATGGCTTTGCCATTTGCTGCCTCATCCTGGACTAACAGAGAAAGTCTTCAGCTGGCCCTGCTTAAGTCTCTGTGTAATGTTCGTGTTTCTATACAGTTAAGAACCTCTGATTCCCCAGAGTACATCACTAATCAAAGCACGGGTAATTTCATCTCCTAGCTAAGGATTTTTATATGGCAGAAAGGACAACACCATTGGTCCCAACTCAAGATCCTTCAGGCTGTTTAATATGGCTCGAAGTGCCTAGCAGCAGGAGTGAGAAAGGGGTGTTTAGCACATTAGGCCTGTCAGATTTTATCTCTGCTTGCTCCCTTTTCAGGTCCAGACAGCCAGACCTTCTGGCTCACACCAACTGGTATGTGCTTTCC
Source organism: Sceloporus undulatus (assembly GCF_019175285.1). Taxonomy (NCBI): domain Eukaryota; kingdom Metazoa; phylum Chordata; class Lepidosauria; order Squamata; family Phrynosomatidae; genus Sceloporus; species Sceloporus undulatus. The sequence goes on from NC_056522.1 coordinate 238,268,571, forward strand.
TAACTATCACCTACTCTGCCACATGGCACTACCTGATAAGAGTGTAAAACAACTAGAATAGAAGACCAGTCACCCATAACAGGTTCCAACAGCAGTGAGTAATTGTGAAGAAAATGCATGGTTAGCACCCTGTGCACAGATGGCTTAACTAAACTTAGCAAGTATTGCTTTCAATTTGGGGTACCACTCTTTTAAAGAAATTAAATGTAAGCTGGAGAAAATTCAAAGAATAGGTTCAGCACATCAGGCATTTTTAAAGCCACTTGAAAGGAGCTTCATTTAAGAGAACAAGTTGAGGCTTAATTTAGGAAAGCAACCACACTGTTTACTAAACTGTGTTTTGATTGGTCTTATTCCCTAAACTGAAATTCATTTGAGCCTTACATTTGGACTCTAACCTTCTAAAACCATTCTTCACACTGAATTTTCTCATCACCCCTCCATACTCCTTAAAATTGTCTTTCCCAAACTGGTTGATCTCTAGATGTTTTTTGCTACAACCTCCATTGAACCCAGCCAGCATGGCCAGTGGGCAAGGTCAATGAGACATCTGGAAGGTGATGCATTAGAGGAAACTGCTTTAAATGTATGCTATAAAAGTACCTGTGGCAGAAAAAACAAATATACAGAATACTTCTGTATGTTCTCATATTTCTCCTAATCAGTGCAACCACTTTTTTTTTTAAAGTATTATTAGGGGTCAAAAAGTGACAACTTCTATCACTATTAATCAAAAGGCATTGTATAGCTCTTCTGTATTTCCTTTGTCATTAAGTTTTTGTATGTGCGTGTCTGTGGGTGTATAAACACACACACATACATATGTGAAAAGTGCTGGAACAACATAAGGGAGTTACAACAATATATGGATACACCCACACACACCTTGGTAAAAGTCTCTATCTGAGTCTGGATGTTGTGCAATAATAGCATTGTAAAGAAGCACTATAAGTCTGCTAGAGCCAAACGTTTTACTTCTTCATTCCTTTTCTTCCTACAGGTGTATTTACTGCATACAAATAATATTCCTGATAAGAAAAATAGTGAGACAAGGAAATAAATACACCAGCATTCAGATCCCCCAGTTTTGATGCTACTTCGGTAAACTAACCACAACATGGTAAACATGTATACAGAGAAACACCACTTTGAATGTTAGACTAGGCTACTGAAAGATCAGGGTTCAAATTCCCACTCAGCCATGGTAACCCACTGGATGACCCTGGGCAATTCAGTCTCAGAGAAAGGCAACAATCCCAGTCAAGAATTCTATGATAGGTTTGTTTTAAGGTTGCCATAAGTTGGAAACATCCTGAAGGCACTGATAAACAACCACAAATTTATATGAACAGTATATTATAATAAGGCAACTTCATGCATGCATACACAGAAATCAAACTTTACAATGGGGTACTGTATATTGAATTCTTTGTCAGGAAAGGCTGGATTCCATAACAAGAGAAACATTTGTCTTGCATGTTATTTTTCTCCTTCTGAGAGTCATAGGCGGGGTACAGACCACCGCTTTGCGGCGGTCTGCTGCCGCCGCCAGTAGGTCCGCGGGGAAGCCGGAGACTTCAGACGGCCCGACTCCCGCGCGGACCGAAAAAAGAAGCTCCAAAATGGAGCTTCTTTTTTCGTCGCGTTTGCGACGTAGCGAGGCGCCAGGGGCGCGCTCGCTACGTCAGCAGCGGTGCGACGCGTACGGACGCTAAGCGTCCGATACGCAAAGATGGCGCCGGCCATGTAGAAGGGCCGGCGCCATCTTGTACGGACAGAGTCCGTACTAGGCCATGGGGCGTCTAAAAGAGACGCCCCTTTTTTAAAATGGGACGTCCTCCGGACGTCCCAAATGGCGGTGCAGAAAGCACCACAATAAGACTTTGTGTAACACTCATTGTCTTCAATACTGCCAGTGGCTAGAAACAGACATCAAGCAGAAGCTGACACAAAAGAATGATAAATCATTATGGTGCAGCAGCAAATTATTTAAATACAATCCATCACAGAACAGAACAGAAAAGAAATTCATGCATGTTCCCAGCATCAAAGTCCTATATGTAGTCTCACCACATTACCGCACTACACTCTTATAGCACTACTATTCTACTATTACTGCTGTGGCTGCCTCCTGTTGCATTCTGAGGTTTGTACTTCAGTGAAGCCTAAAAGCTCTCTGGCTGAGAATTCTAAATGCTATGCCTTAAATTGCAAATCCCAGACTGCAACAGGAGGCAGAGCAGTTAAAGTAGAATAGCAGTGCTATAAGAGTGTAGTATGGTAATCTGGTCAGACTTATACCTTCTTCTATGTACCCTATAGATATTTACAAGCAATGTGGTCAACATAGAGAATATTTGTATGTGCTTCACCCTTGTGTTTGTTCCTATTAAAAGAAAAAGACTGAATGATCTCTGTATGTGAGGCTCTTGTATTACATATTACGTTCTGTACAAGTCACACACTCTCAGCCTCAGAGGAAGGGAAAGGCAAACTTCCTCCTCATAAGAAAACCTCTAGCCTTAACAGGTTGCCATAAGTTGGAAATGACTTGAAGGGACACACCAACAATAACCATGTCCTTTCATGATGTTGCATTAATCATTGTGTCAGCAGAAGCCTTATGTATCATTGATCTGACCTGCCAGCATTGGTGTTTCTTGTGGGGTATGATGATGTGGACCACACTGGGTAAGACCCCAGAGGGGGGTGTCACCTGGTGGGATAGTACACCCCAGTGAGGGGAAGGTGGGTGGCTGCCTTCCAGGTCCCAAGTTGCCATGGCCACGTGGTACTTGGAAGGCCGGGGCAGGAATAGGCTGCTGTTATGTCCCTTCAAGTCATTTCCAGTTCATGGCAACCTGTTAAGGCTAACATATTAAGGGATTTGCTTGTGACTTGAACAGAACATGACTACACAAGATTCCGAAGGCCAGGAGGGGGCTGCTGGGATGGCCAAGCATGCCCCTCCCCACTGCCACAGAACCATTCCAAGTGCTGTGGCAGCGAGATAGGAGAGTGCCTTTTTTTCCCACCCACCCACCCACCACACACACACACACACACACACACACACACACACACATACAGCAGGTGACACCCTGAGCAGGGATACCATTGCCTGTCAGTGTGGAGTGACACTGGAAGAATGGAATGTTCAAAACCATCAGAGACAGGCTGGCAAAAAGGTGTGGATCTACCTGATGAGCAGCTATAAAAATGGGGAGGAGCTGTTAAGAGGGATGAGTGTGTCATAACTTGCCAAGAGTGCAGATGGGAATAAGATTCAGACTCCCATATAAGCAGGAAATATTTTAAAAGACAAAGGAAGTCCTGTGAAATACGTTAAAGTACTAGCTTCATTGAAAAGTGGCAAGCCAGTTAAGGGGGCATTCATATCCACCTTATTCCATGGAATTTTGACTTATAAATAGAACTAAACTTTCACAGGATTTATACTCCTAATGAATGAGCCTTAATAGATGGTGTGAGTGTGAAAAGAAAGAAAACACATTTTGAAATGTAACTGAAGTCATTAAGTGTACTGGATCAAGGTCGATTTGTAACAAGCGAAGTGAAGTACACGTTGTAGCAACAAGCCTTGAGGGCCAACGGCCAAAAGTGACACAATCATAACTTCTGTCTGGAAAGAAAAGTTATTTTCTTCTTGTTCAGAAAGGAGTGTCTTGCTGTGATTTATATGTAACAACATCAAAACACGCTATCAAAAAATATTAAAGCACTTAATAGAGAGAGTTACTGGGAGACAATCCCTAAGTCACTTAGTAAAAGGGTGTATTTAGAAGAAAACTGGGACCAGTGGCGGGACCATGGGATGAAGAGATAGTTCTGAGGGAAGAGAAGCCTCAAACTATATGTTATAAAACAGGAGAAGAATCCTGTGTAACCCAGTGGTCACTATGCTACAACCGCCATGTATCTGAGCAGGTAAACCAAGTCTGAGGCCCGTTACAAACAGGCCTTTAAGTACGGACTCAGTCCGTACTAGGGTTAGGAAGGGGCGGTGCTTCCGCACCCCCCTAACCCTAGTACGGACTGAGTCCGTACAAAATGGCGGCGCCCATTCCACATGGGGGCCACCATGACGACATCACGACTGCGCCGCCTCTATACGGGGTGGCGCGGACATGACATTGTCGCTCCGCGCGAGGGCGCTTAATGTGCCCTTTGCGCGGAGCAGGAAGGAGCTCCATTTCGGAGCTCCTTCCTGGTTTGCATCGCTGGTTTGCATCGCTGGGCGCAGCCTTCAGACGGCTGCGCCCAGCAACACAAGGGAGAAAGGGGCCAAGCGGCCCCTTTCTCCTCCTCCCTGCTGCTGCGGGGTGTCCTTGGGGCTTGAAGCCCCAAGGACACCCCTTTCCAGGCTGCGGGGAAGCGGCCTTTTGCCGCTTCCCCGCGGCCTGGAAAGCGGCGGATTGGGGCTTCAGCGGCTGCCATTCTCACCACTGAGGCCCCGATACACTGGGGAAAGGTGTACCTACAGGCCGCCCCAAAGGGGCGGTCTGTAACGCGCCCATGAAAGTTCATGCCCCCAACTTCTTTCTTTTTCTCCGTCTGAAAGGTGCTACAAGATCCCTTTGCATACGGATATTCCAGACTAACATGGTGATGTCTCTGAATTCTAACCACAGTTGAGGTTGCGTATTAAAAACAAGTAGATGGTGGTTAGGCAGATAATTGCCATGTTCCTTACTAATTCTTTCCTACCTGTAGACAACTCCTTTGCCTTTTTACTTCAACTACTGCTCTGGGGCTAAAACATGCTTTCCATACAGAAGGCATCAGGTTCAATAGCTGGCATTTCCTGTTCAAAAGATCAGTTAATAAATATGAGAACTCTGAACTCTGCTTGAGAACTTGGGGTACTTCTGGCAGTGACAAATGATAAAAGTAGGCTTGATAGGCAAATAGTCTAGTCTGGTAACAAGGAAGCTTCCAGTTGGGAAGTGCAACCACTGTCCTCAATTCAGAGTGGCAGCATATGAACAGAAGAAGAGCCTGGCTTGCTAATACCAAGGATTTATCTAGTCCAACAATCTATTCATGCTAGGGATGGAAAGAATATTCACCTGAATTTTCCAACGCTTGGGAAAACCAACTGGGGAAAAATGACACAGAGGCAATAATTTCACATATTTTTGCTCAAAATCCAAACATCCCAAAATGTTTCAGGAAATTATTCTGTGGATATTTTTGTGCAAAAATCATGGGGTTTTGTGCAAGATAAACCTGTCTCCAGAAATGGGAGGGGGGAGGTTGGTAGAAAATTGGTATGTGTGGTTCTTTTTGTGTGCAAAACCATTAATTTTGTCCCAAAAAAAAAAAAAAAACCTCACATGTGTTTCTGGAAACCATGGGGTTTTGTGTGAAAAATGCATCCCAGAAGACAAGATCAAAATTCAAAATGACCTGAATAAACTCTAAAGCTGGGTCAAAGCCAACAAAATGAAATTCACACAGATAAATAAAAGGTACTGAATTTAGGGCAGAAAAATGAAATACAAAGATATAGGATGGGGGACACCTGGCTGACTGAAACTATGTGTGAAAGGGATCTAGGAGTTCAAGTAGACTACAATTTGGTTATGAGTTAACAGTGCGATGTGGCAGCTAAAAAGGTCAATGCAATTTTAGGCTGCATCAATAAAAAATATAGTGTCCAGATCAAGGGAAATAATAGTGCCACTCTATTCTGCTTTGGTCAGGCCCCACCTGGAATACTGTGTCCAGTTCTGGGCACCACAATTCAAAAAGGATGTAGAGAAACTGGAATGTGTCCGAAGGAGGGCGACTAAAATGGTGAAGGGTCTGGAAACCATGTCCTGTGAGGAACAACTTAGGGAGCTGGGGATGTTTAGCCAGGAGAAGAGAAAGTTAAGAGGTGATATTATAGCCCTGTTTAAATATTTGAAGGGATGTCATGCTGAGGAGGGAGCAAGCTTGTTTTCTACTGCTCCAGAGAACAGGACCCGGAACAATGGATGCAAGCTCCAGGAAAAGAGATTCCACCTCAACATTAGGAGGAACGTCCTGACAGTAAGGGCTGTTTGACAGTGGAACAAACTCCCTTGGAGTGTGATGGAGTCTCCTTCTTTGGAGGTCTTTAAAGGGAGGCTGGATGGCCATCATTTGTATTCACATTCAAAGATAAGATAGTCAAAGATATCCATCCCTAGGTCACATAGTGGCCAACTAGTGGCTACCCATAAGCAGGAGAGGAATGCAACAAAAGTGCATATCTGAAGGCAGTATGTGTGTATATGCCTTCAAGTCCACAGGTAGGAAATTCCCTGCTTTCCTCTTTGTACTACATGTTTTCTACCTAACATGAGGAGTATCCTTAGATTACCTAGTGAAAAGGCAGTCCTGTTGATCATGAGATTCTACAGTCCCAAATAGGGGAAACTGCTGTTCCAAAGGCCTAACATACATGTTCTCATTACTCATCTTCTTGGAGTCATCCAGCTGTCCTTAATAAATTTTGCATTAATTTGTATTTGTCTCATTTTATTAAGCCTGCAAGGAAAATAGATATGGCGTCTGAAACATTATGCTAATAGTAATCTGTCTTCCCCAATAAATATTATTTTGACATACTTTCAGAAATATCAAAGCTTTACCACAAAGGCCTACAAAGCAAGATTATGTCTCTTTTAAAATAATTTCATCCTAAAATTCCATTTACTTTGGATTTTTGTTTCAGACTTTTATGTATGCTCTGTTATCAATTTAAAAGCTCAGCTGGGATTTCACGTAGTTTAAAATAGAGACAAAAAGATTATATGTTATGCTGATTTGCTTTTGGGTTTTTGTTTTGTTTTGTTTTGTGTTGGAATCTCTGCTTCTTCACAGTGATCATACTGCCAATTGACCATGTAGGTCTGTTGGTCACCAGTATATTCCTCATGCTACAGTAGTTCAAGTGGACATCTCTGTCATAATGGCTGTGCTGACTGGAAACATAAAAAGCAGATGTGCATCCCCTTTTTTCTGGTTGTTAGAGAGACAGAGTGGTGCAACAGTTCAAGTGTTGATTAGAACTTGAACAATTTAAGTAATTCACTGTGGAGATTATCACTCGGAGGTGGGATGGGGATGGGATCGCCCTCCTGTTCTTATCCCATCTTCATTGCAATCACATGAAAGCATTTCATAGATGTCTCACTTATCCTGTCATTATCATGTCATTGAAGTAGAATAGTATTAATGAAAACTCCTGTTAAAATGACAGAACCATTCCACTTCAATGATGGGACAATGAGAGGGTAAACGCAACGTCATATGAAAATATTTCATGATCGCGTCACAAGGACAAGACAAGGATGTCCTTTTCCCTGTCTGGTAATCTCCTAAACCATGAAACACACTGGATCACCTTGAGCCAGTCCTATTTCACAAAATGTTGGGAAGACAGTGTAGTGAGGAGGAACACCATGTATGCTGCCTTGGCTTACTGGAGGAATGTTGAGATATAAGTACTATATATACTCACGTCTAGAACTTTTAGTTGAAAAATTGACGCAAAAAACTAGGTCAATTTATCCACATGTCAACAGAGGTACTGTACCTTAACTCTTATCAAAAAAGGAACTGTCCCCTTTTCTGAGTAGAGTGGTAAAAGGCAAGAACTTAGTCCAACCTGTGAGAACCTAAAATAAGCTCTGACCTGCTCTACCGTCTCCATCAAAGCAAAGTTTCTGGCATTTTTGAATGCCTAGCCGGGGAAATGGTGGCAGTACCTCTTTAATGCTTTCCCTCAAAGGAGTGCCAAGGGAGTAGAAGGGGTCAGTGATTATTTTGGGTTTCTTCCAGGATAAACTAAACCCTTACCTCCCCCCACTCTACTCAGAGAAGGGAATTCCAGCAATGTTATTCCAGCAATAAAGTATCAGATTTAGAAGGATATGCATAAGATATTTGTGTATCTTTGTCAGCTTTTCTGGGTTAAAATCAGGCATGGGCAGACATGGTCAGCTTCAAGATGCTCCAGAGGTGCACCATTTATATGTCACACGCTGCTGGAGCATCTTGAAGCCAGCTTTGGGCTTCGGCTGGTCTGAAAAAAACAGCTATTTTCCAGCCCAAAAAGGAACTGATCTTTTCTGCATCTTTTTGGGCCAACTTCAAGGCAGATTGGGGCCATGGTATGTAGTTGCCATGGCACCAATCTGTCTTCGGAAAGGGCAGCTTCAAACTGCCCCTTCTTGCTGGTCTGTTCCAGTTCTTAGTCACCATTTTCTTTGCTTTGCCTTTCCAACCTTGTTGACATGTGCACATTTTCTTAGCCCCACCCACACCTGGTCATTTCCCACACATAACACAGCCACCTTTTACCAGTTCCCTCCTCATCCATCCAGCCTTTAGGGTGCGCACAAACAGTTATGTCTGTTGGAATTTTGTAAGTCATTTGGCACTGTTTACTTTTGCTTTGGCCTTGTGAGATTTGGAATCCTCTGACCAATGATCCACAACCAACTTATTGCAAAAACAAGAAAGTTTATTGTAAGAGCACAGCAGAAGTAACCACAAGCACTTTTTTGCAGAATCTGAAGGCACAGGGAAAATGTTCCCACTTTAAAACCAACCCCTCCTTTCCCACCCAGATGGTTTCCACACCACACACACCCATGGCTAAATCACCACGACAACCAGGCTGCTCCCAGCCACCTTAACCTTGAAGAACCATTACATTCTCACACCATTATCTATCCCACATTCCAAACCCGTTAGCAGGGCTCCATCACCATGCCAAACTTCACCCTTAATATTTAACCTTACTTTTCCCCAACACCCATCACTATCCAATCCTATAACCCCCACAGTACTATATAGATCAAAATACATATTAAGCATAAGACAGTGGTTATATATGAACTGACTACATGAAGTGAATATGAAATAACTGGACACAGCTAATATTTCTGCACTCCTTTTTTGCAGCGCGGAGGAGTCGCGTGGTTTGGCTGCTGCGGCTCCTCCGCGCTGCAACTGGCAGCGGCCCAAGACCGCCCCTTTTGGGCGGTCTGTAATGGGCCATAGTTTCAGCTCTGCTCAACTGTAAACAAGGCTGAGACTCTTTGTTAATGTTCATCACCCAACCCCATCTACCTCCTCTGTTTGCTATAGCTCATATCCATATTCTTGTTTGCTTGTTCTAGGAAAGCTATGCCAACTGGAGCAGCAATCTTATCACCTCAACTTCCTACAATCACACTCTCAAGTTGGACAGTCCACAAGTTTCTTGAATGGAGCTATCACCAACAGGAAATAGGCTAATCTGGAAATTTTGCTCCCCCACCCCCCACATTTGCTTTAAAAAAAATCTCAGATTCTATACATTCTCTTTTTGAAAACCTGTAATTAAAAAAAATCAGCACAGCTATTTTGCTTATGAAGAGAAATATGCTGTACCAGTCCACAATTTAATAAATGAGGAGCTGGTTATTAAAAACAAACAAATAAACAGACAACAATAATAAACAGTGGAGGCAATTCTGATTTAGCACTACAAACATAACTGAGTGTATAAACATTCAAGTTCTGCCTAGTTATATGAAACTGTGGATGGCAATAAATCTCAAGTTCTTTCTGTTATTAAGAAGTTTTTAAATTTGATAGTTATATTTTAAAAAACCAACAAACTAAATTCCCACCTATTTATATCTCCTTACAGCTGTGTGACAAGTGAAAATTCAACAGGTAAAGTATTCAAGCATTGCATGCTGAGGGGAGAAGGAATTCATCTGTTGAATTTTTGCCTGCCGGGGACCTGCTAACATCACAGGAACCAACCAGGAAAAAGAAAGACCAGTTGATTCAGGTGATAGCTATTGTGTCAGAACTTGGCAGGGAGGAAAGGTTTTGCTTTAATATCCAGGATTTCATCTGAGAGAATGAATGTTAATGGCAGATGAAGCCAGGGAAATGATTTATCTCAAAAGTTCAGGAAATGTGGTTTAGGTAAATGAAATTGTAATGCAGACTACAATCATAGGAGACTTCTGAGTTTGATCCTTATTTTCCCAGCGCCCAGTTTTACATAGGACAGTTCTTTGATGGATTATCTTGCATAACAGTTGCTTCTTTTAAAAGCTGCAGAGTAAAAAAATAACAAAGCCAAAAGGCCACACAAAATCACTGCTGGGCCATCCATCAAACCCTGTTCACTGTCACTAAAAGGTTATTACGTTCTTCTAAAATTACTGTGGACTGTAGGAGGGAAGGAAGGAGGGCAGGGCACCAATACACAGACAAGGAAACCTCCAAGTACTGAGGAATTAGGCCTAACACATTGTGAGCAAAAACTCTTTGTCCAGGCACTGTGTTCTGTATATATTATCAAACACTGTACAAAACAGGATGCCCAAACAAAGCGTTTAAAATCAAGCCTAAGGAACTAGATATGATTAGCTCACTTTACAGGTTCTTTTTTCAGGAGACTGTGGGCTTGTCACAGAAGTAGCAAGAGTGCTGTGTGTCAGAACAGAGCAGACCACCTTAAACCTGCACCCTCCAGATATGTTGGGCTACAACTCTCATTATCCCTGGTCAGTGTTGTTGGTATCAGGGAACCATGTCAGAGGAGCAGACTCTAAATTTTAATTCAGACTTTAAAGAAATTATCCAAGATGTTGAAATTAATTTGGGGATACAATTCAGTACCTTGGCTAGTTCCCTTAAAACCTAGACAACGACCTGGCATGGAAAGTTGGGGAAGGCCAGAGTGAGACTTCAGAGTAGCTACATTTGTCTTTTTCCTATGGAGAACAAGTGGTTGGATAATCCCCAAAATGTGCATAGACCACAACAATGTTAAAGCCTAGGCAGATGTGTATGTGTGGACACACACATGAATGTCTGACTTATCAGGGGCCCATGAATTTCATAGGGCTTCTATAGGCAAGGAATACTCAGAAGTGGTTTGGCACTACTTTCTTCTGGAACATAGCTTACAGCACCCGCTATTCTCTGGCAGTCTCCTTTCCAGTTACTAACTAGCCCTGATCCTGTTTAGCCTCTTAGATCACATGAGATCCGGTGCCTTCAGGGTATTTAGGACCCTTGGACAGATGTGAGACTACTGTAAAAAAAAAACAACAGCCCAACTCTCTTCCTCTACTCTTTCCCAACACTGTGTTGTGATATAGGACATGTAACACTATTGGGGTGCAACTTTCTCTACTTCATAGGCTTCTGTTTGCAAAATGGAACATATTTTAATTTCTCAATATATTTACATGGTTCAAAGGAGGCCTGGACCTGCCCTATTTCTAGTTCCAGATTAAGCCCCAAAATTTTGCATTGGTAATGGAAATTGAACCTTCTTTAGGACAGTAGTTTTCAAACCAGAGGGGGTGCAATTTCACATCAGGCTCTGTAGAAAATGTGACAGGATACTAATATCAGGACATCAGAATCAGAACTAGACCTTTAATACATAGGTTGAACTTGAGCTGAAAATGGGTCTGCATATGCAGCAGAAGAAAGGAGATAAAACACACCGTGCCACTTCAGATCACATTTGGGGTCATCACTTTTGAATGTTTCCCCCATAAAGAACTGTGACAATGCGCTAGATTTCTTCCTTCTCTCACCAATGAACCTTCTTCAGAACTGACTACTCATACGTCTCAAGGGAAAATTAGGTGATCGTACAATACTGTATATAGGTATACAGGTTCCTGTGTCTCTGCAGATGCATGGTCAATATGTCTAAGTCTCTTGTGAAAAGCAGGTTCAGGCAGGGACTCAGCAAAGAAAAGGGGAAGTTTTTATTTCAAGGCTTTTAAACACACACAGGCACACGTGTACGCACACACAGCAATGCCACATTAGTTCTTCCCAGCTCCCCCATACATCTTTGCATCATTTCTTTGAACTCATAGCACTGTCTCCAACTACCCATCTCCCAGCTGGCCAAAACCCTAAATTGCCACTTCCAAATGACAAAACAGTTCCTTCCCTTCACTCCAACTCCACTTCCACAACACTCCATTAGATCTTATTGCTTGAACCCTTAACAACATTTTATTAGATTATATTGGTGAGGTCCAGTTCTACCTGTTATGACAGCTTGTGCCAAATAGAAAACCAGTAATTTGTATTTTTTTACTTATGGCGACCATTATTATTATTATTATTATTATTATTATTATTATTATTATTAATAATAATATCCTGCCCTTTTACCAAAACTGGGTCTCAGGATAGCTAACAACATTAAAAAATAGTACAATTAAAAACATACAATAGTACATTAAAATATAATTAAATTATTACAATATTAGAACAAGTTACATTTTTAAAAAATAAAATACAATTAAAAAGATATAAATGTTAAAAAATACTTTAAAACAATACGACACCATCCCATGTTTTAAAAACTTTCTGTTTTAAAAGCCTGTCTAAACAGGTAGGTCTTAGCCTGCCAGTGGAAGGCCAACACAGAAGGGAACATTCTGGCCTCCCTGGGCAGGGAGGTCCACAATCCAGGGGCAGCCACGGAAAAGGCCCTCTCTTGTGTCGCTGCCAACCATGCTTGCGATGGTGGTGGGACTGTGAGAAGCTCTCCCGAGGATCTCACAGTCCGGGCCGGTTCATACACAGAAATACAGTCTGCTAAATAGCCTGGACCTTAGCCATATAAGGCTTTATAGGCCACAACCAGCAGTTTTAATTGTGCCCGGAAACAAACTGGGAGCCAGTGGAGCCGTTTCAAGAGGGGCATAGTGTGTTCTCTGTAACCTGCCCCTGTTAACAGTCTAGCTGCAGCTCTTTAGACCAGATGAAGTTTCTGAACACTCTTCAAAGGCAGCCCTAAGAAGAGCACATTACAGTAGTCCAAACAGGATGTAACCAAGGCATATACTGCTGAGGCCAAATCTGGCATTTCAAGGAATGGGTACAGCTGGCACTGCAAGTTTTAAATGTGCAAAAACACTACTGGTCACTGCAAAGACCTGGGCCTCCATGTTCAGAACCTGTGTCTTCAGAGGAAGTGTAACCCCATGTAACACAAGCTGGATCCCTATTCCTTGATCTGACTTCCAGCTGAGCAGGAGCACCTCTGTCTTGTCTGGATTAAGTTTCAATTTGCTTGCCCTCATCCAGTCCATTACTGATGACAGACACTGGTTTAGGATCAGGACAGAAAGGAGTGTATATTGATTGCACCTCATCGCAAAACTCCAGATGACCTCTACCAGTGGTTTGTTGCATATGTTAAATAGCATAGGGGACAACACAAAACCCCGAATATAAGTCAATGACCAGAGTTTGCCCCTCCAAGAAGGAACAGAGTACCACCATGTCCCATCCCAGAGAGGCGGCCCAGAAAAATACCATGGTTGATGGTATCAAAAGCCGCTGAGAGGTCCAGCAGAACTAGAAGGGACACACTTCCCCTGTCCAGTTCCCTGTGTACATCATCCACCAAGGCAACCAAGGCTGTCTCTATTCCACAGCCAGGTCTGAAACCAGATTGAAATGGATCTGAGGTGCTTTCTGCACCGGCATTTGGGACGTCCTCCGGACGTCCCATTTTAAAAAAGGGGCGTCTCTTATAGACGCCCCTGGGCCTAGTACGGACTCCGTCCGTACAAGATGGCGGCGCCCCTTCTACATGGGCGCCGCCATCTTTACGTACTGGATGCACAGCGTCCAGACGTGTCGCGCCGCTTGTGACGTAGCGAGCGCGCCCCTGGCGCCTCGCTACGTCGCAAACGCGACGGTAAAAGAAGCTCCATTTTGGAGCTTCTTTTTTTGGTCCGCGCGGGAGTCGGGCCGTCTGAAGGCTCCGGCTCCCCCGCGGAGCTACTGGCGGCGGTCTGTACCCCGCCTAAGTAATCCATTCATCCAGATGCCACTGGAGCTGGGAAGCCACCACACGTTCCACTGCCTTGTCCAAAAATGGTAGGTTGGACACTGGCCAATAATAATTCATTATAGCAGGATTGAGGGATGGCAGGATTGAGGCCTCATAACTGTCTCTTTTAGGCAAACATTCCTCTAGCCTGTTTGATAAGCCAAGATGAACAAGGGTCTAAGACACATGTGATGGCTTTCACCTCTCTAAGGATCCTGTCCACATCATCAAGCTGCGCAAACTGAAAAGTATCCATAAACACTGGCCAGACAGGTAACAAGGGTACATCCACTGGCATTGTATCAACTATTGTATCCAAGTCAGAGCAGATCTGAGCAACTTTATCTGCAAAGTGCTGTGCAAATTCTTCACAGTCATAAGTCAGACCTATCATAGGGTTTTCTTGACAAGTTTCTTCAGAGGGGGTTCGCCATTGCCATCCTCTGAGGCTGAGAGAGTGTGACTTGCCCAAGGTCACCCAGTGGATTTTTAAGCTCACACATCAGCGCAAAACTCTGAACTAGCCCTCCAAAATAATTCAATTTCAAGATTTTTTTTTTGTTTGTTTTTAGACATGGTAAACATTTAAAAATGTGATCTGCACCCTTCTATACTGAAGGGTCACTTACATGAAAATGTCTACACTTCATCCATTCTTCAATGATTTCAACATTTCACTCATATTCTTTTTGAACAACTGGGAAGGGATGGTTTGATCTAAATATGAACTAATCACATGAGTTCTGTTCTAACCCAAAGAAGCTTTCTAGTCTTGTTTGATGGCAAATAAGTGAAGGTTGTTTTTTAAACAGCTTTCTGTAATATCCATTCCTGCTATACAGAACTGCCAGGATAAATGGAATAAAAATGCAAAACTGAGTAATTTTTAAATTCTCAGAAAGGCTATAAGGACAGTGAAATTTTTTTAACTATTATTGTTTGCATTCCTTCCTACCACTGATCTACTTAGAAGAAATGTGTCGCTTACATACCACTTGAAGTATGATGTTTTGTTTTTCAATGAAATCTCTTGCAGACTGCCTTTAAATTAAGTTTCAGCAAATATTAGATGAAGAGCTGAATAGTTTAATAGCCGCTTGCAGTTACATCTAGAAATGTTTAAAGAAATTCTCCCCACCAGGCCTTTTTAAAATACTGTTACATATGAAATCTTTCATTTTTGTTTGGCTTACAGTGGGTGAATAATGCTTATTTATAATGCCTCCTAAAAAGTAAACACAGTGAAATTAATTAAATTTACTGATATTACACTGAAGCATTTTTAGAGCCCAAACACATTAACAGAATAGCATACAGTGTGTACTTTCAACATTATGATGTAAAGTCAAGATCCAACAAACTTACAGTGTGGTGTAAACATACACCAGCAGTTACTCTAGAACCCAATGATAAACTTCCAGTCATGGAACAGGTGTCACAAACTTGCACACCATAAAGCAATGGTTACTTAGCTCCCAACCCATCAAGTAAAACCTGTATGTGTGAGAGAAAGAATTGTGTGTGACTGCCTGTTGAATGATCAGCTGCTAGCAACTGCACTTACATTACTTCTGAGAAAATGCAACTTTGCTCAACCATTTTTACACTAGCATAGTGCCCCAACAGAATTTCAGACTAAGTATTCTGGCTTGATATAGTTTGCATAGTTTTTTTTAAAAAAAATTCAGCATATAAGTTTCCATTCCCCACCAGTGCAGCAATGTACGTAACAGCTCTGCTTCCTGTTGTCTGAGATCCTCTGTGACCAGATAGGTGTAAGAAACCTGAAGCTGAATACAAAGACTGAAACAGGGACTGCCAACAGAATGAAACAGGGACTTGTGACTTGAGGACTAAGGAGAGATAACAATGGCCACAAATGTGAAGGACAGCTTTCTTTATTCTACAAATACAGTGGGGCTTTGTTATCCACTGGGGTTTGGTTCCAGGACCCCCCGTGGATAATAAAATCTGTGGATGCTCAGGTCTCATTCAATCCAATGGCATAACAAAATGGTGTCTCTTAGATAAAACGGAAAGTCAAGGTTTGCTATTTGGAATTTATACTTTTTCTGAATATTTTCAAGCCATGGATGCTTGAATCTGTGGATAAAAAAATCCATAGATAAGGAAGGCCAACTGTAAACCACTTTGGGATTTTATTTTTAGACTCATCACTGCACCTGGAAATTCAAATGGGCACTATTACCCATGATGAATGCTTTTAGCTGCAACTCAATCCAATAGGAAAGCTACCTTATCAAAGGCAGAAAGAAGGAATATGTGAACTTCCAAATGCTGGACAGCAACTCCCATCATTTTTCATCTCCCTTTACCTCACCACCCCTACTACTGACTGCTCCTACCCTGTGGAATTCTCTTCCAAGTGAGGCTAAGCTGGCCCTCTCTACTCTTCTTGTGTTGACAGGCAAAGACCTTTTTTTTTCAAGAAGGTTTTTAATGAATAATTGCTTGCAGGTGGACTTCTTATGCTCTATTTTTAACTTTTGTATGCTTTTGAATGATTTTATACAATATATTTAACTGTATTTAAATTTTATTGTTAGGTTTGAGCCAGTTCCTTTTGTGAGCCACCTTGGATTCCATTCCAAAAATACAGCAGCATATAAAACAAACAAACAAACAAACAAACAAATAAAATCAGCTATCCAGCCTACAGCTATTGGGGTAACCATTGGAGGGCCACATATCCTTCATTCTTGCTCTAAGGTGGAAGTGCAACATGCCGCCTGTGGGCCCACAACTTTCTATGGTCCACAGATACCTTTCATAGGGGGAAAAAGAGTTTTTAAAAAGAGGGAGAAAGGAAATTTTTTAAAAAGCAGACTGACTCCTGGAGCTCATCTTCCTTTAATCTAAGGGGGGGGGGGGCTGGTTACTAAATCCATGTAGTACTTCAGGGCTCTAGTGGTTGATATCTACATATAATGCAAAACCTTGTCATTACAATATAAGTGGCTTGGAGTGCTGATTTGTGAAGCCACCTCATGCTCTATATCTTCATGTCATCTATAACCAGGAAAATATTTTGGGGGATGGCATCCATACATCACATCTGCTCCCTGGAGACCCAGAGAAGATACAAGCCTTTGAGAACTGCTCCACATTTCATCATTGTGTGACTCCTTCTGTACAACACGACAATCCAACCATCTTTTAGATACCCTTTAACCTTCCATCACTAAAAGTAATACAGAGATGCTCTGACTTTTTACTGAGCTCAAACCAAAAGCTGTGAAATGAAAGAGGAGGATTTATTTTTGAACAGCTAGGGAAGCCTTCTACTTATTCTCCATTCATTCATTTCAAACAGGAAATCACATGCTCCTATTAATATTTATCACCATGTTTTAATGGTGAAAGCCTACTCGTTCATTTCCAATTGAATTCATAGATGTTTCATAAGAGATTAGCATAACATAAATCTACTTACCATTTGCTCTGTTTCACTGATTGCAATTCATGACTATCTGTTATGCTAAGAGATGCATTATGAGATCAGTGGTTTTCAAGAGGAAGAGCCTCTTCTCCTCACTACACTCCTGTTCCCCTTTTCAAAACAAAGACTCGTGGTAAATAGATGGAGATGTCCAGCTAGGCACCTTTTTTTAACTGTTTCCTATCCTGTGCAGAAAACATGAAATCAAATGTTTCCCCAAGACAAATATCAAATTAAATGAATTAAGCTTAAAAGGCAAACTGACTATGGAATATTAAGACCCAGGAGATTTTGCAGAGCTAGAACTAATTCACACTCTGTTTTCTGCCACCACTTTCTTTAATTATCCTTAAACAGCTTGGATTTTTTTAAAATCCCTTGAGTGGCCATATGTGTTAATACAGATATATCTGGCACAGGCCATGTCCTTTGAAAGTCAGCTGCTATGCAAAGAAAAACTTTAAACCCCATGATCCATTTGTATCCCTTGAGATTCTATTACAGACTTATTATGACTGGATGCTGCAAAAGGTTTTCAAAGCTTTGGGACTCAGCTCAGACCTATATATTTGCAGCAACCCACATTAGTGTCAAATGTTTGAGCTGAAGTGCACATCAAATTGTCACAGGACAAATGGGGGAAGATCCAGCAGAAAACAGGAGATTCCCTCAATGCCTACTCTGCATCTGGGGCCTGAACCAGACAGACCAAATTCACTGGCTTCAGGCCAATCCAGGGGTGTGCCGTTCAGATGATGCTCCCCAGATCAGGCTGAAGTTGCACTGCAGCCCCCTAGGCAGCCCAAATCTGGCCAAAAAAGGAGCGCAAAAAAGTACTCCTTGCTGGCGGTCCATTGTGGACCATTGTGGACCACGGCGGTGGGCAGCCTTGGGACCACGGCATCTGGTCACCACAGTCCAGGGTGCACTCACAGCTGGGGCAGCCATAGGCCACTCCAAGCCACCTGTCTGCTTGAGGTCTGGGATAAAGCACAACAACCTTCCAGATGTGTTGGACTATAATTCCCATAGCTGGCTAGGGGATCCTGAGAGTTGGAGTCCAATCTATACAGGGTGATGTACAACTGAAGTAGAGGAAATAAACAAGGCTAAATGTTCCCCAGTGTCTTTGACCCCATGTCATGGTCTCCACTGTATATGGTGAAGCTACTGCCTCAAGTTAAAAGCAATATTAATCTTCTGCTTTGGCCAGGCTACACTCTGAGCAGCAATTTGCTCAGTTCAGTCCTATTTATTTGTTTGTTTGTTTTATTTTATGATGCCTTTCTCCCCAAAAGTGGCTCACAAGATAAAAACATCTGTAAAATACATTTAAAAAAACAAATTATAATAATCAAGTTAAAACAGTATCAAATTAAGACTGAAAACATACAAAAGTTAAAACACATAATCTAAAACACCTACTCCATATAAAAGCCACCCTGTCATGTTTTTAAAATGCGTGCTTGAATAAAAAATTTTTTACTTGCCAGCAAAAGGCCAGCAGGGAGATGGCCAGCCTAGCTTCCCACAGAAAGAAATTCCAGAGGGTGCAAGCAACCACTGAGAAGACTCTTTCTTGTGTCCTCACCCAGCCAGCTTGTGATGGTGGTGGTACCAAGAGAAAGCCTTCTACTGAAGATCGTGATCTCCTTTTTCTACTGTTACCAGAGCCCAAAGCAAAAGTGAGAGCTGTAGTCCAATACTTTTGAACTGCAACTTCCATAATCTTTGCAATCTAGCAATAGTAATAGGAAGTACATTTCTATACTGCTTATCAGTGCACTTCAGCACTCCCTAAGCAGTTTACAATGTGTAAACTAATTGCCCCCAACAAGCTGGTTACTCATTTTAGCAACCTTGGAAGGATGCCAGGCTGAGTTGACCCTGAGCAACTAGCTGGTATTGAACTCACAACCTTGTGGTTTGTGAGTGGTTGCAGTACAGGCATTTAACCAGTGTGCCACCAGGGCTCCCTGGTTTTTATTTATTATTATTATTATTATTAACCTTTATTTATAAAGCGCTGTAAATTTACACAGCGCTGTGCATACAATCTTTTTAATTAGACGGTTCCCTGCCCTCAGGCTTACAATCTAAAAAGACATGACATAAAAGGAGAAGGGAAAGGTGGTGGGGCTAGTAGGCTAATACATATAAAGTACATAGCAATACAGGAAATGGTTCAATAAAACAGGCATCAAAAGAACATCAAATAGCAAGCGACAATTATGCAATGCCTGGGAACACTTCTCTGAACAGGATGGTTTTCAACTCCGTTTTGAAGCTGGTTAAAGAAGTGATGGCTCTTGCTCGCGGAGGAAGAAGGTTCCAGGAGTGAGGGGCAGCAAGTGAAAAGGGGCGAATCCAAGATGGGGCAGAGGAAATCCTGGGCTGGGACAGCAGACCTTGACTACCAGAACAGAGGGCCCTGGTGGGAAGGTGAGGAAAAAGAAGGTCTGATAAGTAAGGAGGGGCCAGCCCATGGAGGGCTTTAAACGTTGACAGCAGGAGCTTGTACTGAATACGGAAAGGGAGGGGAAGCCAATGAAGGGATGCCAACACAGGAGAGATGTGGTCAGAGCGGTGGGCGGATGTGATAATGCGTGCAGCTGAATGCTGGACAGAGATTAAAGGACGGAGGTGAGAAAGAGGAAGCCCAGTCAGGAGGACGTTACAGTAATCAAGTCGTGAGATCACTAGGGCATGGACCAGGATCTTCGCAGTAGAGGCGGAGAGATATGGTCGGATTTTAGCAATATTGTACAAAAAACAACAATGCACAAACTATTACTATGATTACTGTGTAAAGTGCAGAGTTGCTGATACATAGTAGCTCCCCACTTATAGCCCATTGAAAGTCAGCTGATTTGCTAGCATCTGTATCATTCTTTAAACATAGCTATAGATTGTCTGCTCCTTAATGAGATTTCCTGTATTTATTTTTTGGTGGTAACTCAATTGAAATACTTTTTTCTTTCCTTGCTGCTCCCATCAGTCTCTGTCTCTTTGTTGGTCTCTCTTTTAAACCATCTCCCTCAACAGAATGGAGAAGATTTTAATCAAACACTTCTGTCAGTGGGATTTTGTATGCTACTAGTGAAGAAAGGGGCCAGCCAATACAACTGGCACTTTTATCAGCCCCAAAATATGTCTTTCTGTCAAGCTAGAAGGTTGGTTTCTCCATTTATGAAGGAGGCTCAGGCTCTATGTTGAAAACCACATTTGACATACCCTTCTATTTTTACAATATGTTATTGCAAGCTATCTCAACTGTAAGGCAAACCATTTGTAAGGCTTGCTCTTCAATGGGCTTCTTTGCAAAGCTAATTAAGACACATAGTAGGCCTGCCCAGGGGTGGAGCGACCACACGCCTCACAACCCTACTATGTGGTGGCAGCGTAACAATGGTGGTGCCCCGTATACATGGGCGCCACCATTGTAACGTAAGCGCCTAAGAACCATTAGCTTCTGCTATGGGTGGAGATGGAAACTTTGAAAACTAGACTGCTTATAACCTTGGTGGCACAGTGGTTAAATGCCAGGACTGCAGCCACAAGGTTGTGAGTTCGATCCCAGGGATTCCAAGGTTGACTCAGCCTTCCATGCTTTTGAATGTTGATAAAATGAGTACCCAGCTTGTTGGGGGCAATTAGCTAACATATTGTAAACTGCTTTGAGAGTGCTGATAAGCAGTATAGAAATGTACATGCTATTGCACTCTCCCCTCCCTTTCCCTCTCTCATATATATATATATATATATATATATATATATATAGACACAGCTGACTCCATTTTGGATCCTCCTTGGCATATGGAGATTGTCATGATGAAGACCTAGCAACTGTATCACTAGTTTTGTCCTAATTAAGCCTACAGTGGGCTACAGACACTACACTTTATCATTTGTCATTACCCCCATCAATCCTACCTTGCACCCTATTATAATACCTCTACATCACTTGGAATTAGATTTGGAGCTACAGGTTTATCCATTCAACGAAAAGACACTTATCTAATCATGATGTCCCCATACAGTCTTTTGCACAACATTTCACAATGGCCAAGATGTTGCTCTCCTTCTTTTTCATTTGAATATACTTTATCCTGATAGCACTCAGGTATTCCTTGCCTAAGAAAACCCTATGGAAATCTCAAAGGCACACACATACACATACACATCCAAATCTACCTGAAACAGCTAAGGCTGGAGTCCAACAAAATGCTGATGCTTTGAGCAGCATTGCAATGGAACTATTTTTAAAAGCTTTACCTTTTATTATAAGCAATAAATCCTTGCCAAGAGACAACTCTCCCTTCCTTCCCTGCCTTTCTGGTTTCCTTAAGTCTGAACTGAAAAGCATTTGGCCTTTATAAGATGCAAAGTTTTTATTGTCAACCAAAACCTGCTGCTCCTCCAGTGCTAATATATTGAAATTCATGGCCCATAATAAAAGGAGATCTTTTTGAGTCAGAGCCCTCCTGTGAAGCACTGTTTTTCAGGGTAAAATAGCGGATTAAATCACTATGCCACCACATCAATTCACCCATTTGCCCCAACTGAGACCTCTTTTATTTATTTGTCTTACTGTATAAGCCCGCTACCCCAAAATCTCTCACATGCTGTTTACAAAGTTGGTGAACTGAGGATGCCTAGACAAAGCCTTCAAACATAGTCTGTTAAATTTTAATAAGGTTTATTATTCATTCTATAGTTGGACCTGTTATTAGGGCTACGAAAACGTGGATTGTACACACACAAACTCACTGTGGAAACTAATAACCTAGTTATTTAGCCCACCTCAAACCAGTGATAGTGAGTAGGGAAGGTATAGTGTTGCTCCTGATTAATGCCAAATACAAAAGATATGATTCTATCAGAATGTAAAGAATATTTCAAATGTTTCTTACTCTCACCAAGAAAAACCATCCTGATACATTGTGACAAATGAACATCAAGAATGTAAAGTCGCAGGCTTTCATGGCCGGCATCCATAGTTTTTTGTGGGTTTTTCAGGCTATGTGGCCATGTTCTAGCAGAGTTTCTTTCTGACGTTTCGCCAGCATCTGTGGCTGGCATGTTCAGAGAATGCTTTGCATGGAAAATTGGGTGTATATATACTGTGTGAGCCTGGGAATGCAAGGATTGGATTTGCATGTGTAGTGTTCTGTGCTGATGGCTGGCCTGAGCCTGGGAGGCTAATGCAATGAGGACATTAGCAGACATTAATCCTCTTTGGCATTAGCCACCCCCAGCCTGAGGCCAGCCATCAACAACAGAACAATACACATAAATCACTCCTGCATTCCCAGGCTCACACAGTATATATACACCGACTTTTTCCAAGCAAAGCATTCTCTGAAGATGCCAGCCACAGATGCTGGCGAAACTCAGAAAGAAAGAAACTCGCTAGAACATGGCACACATAGCCCGAAACAACCCACAAAAAAAAAAACAAAACAAACAACAACAATAAAAGAAAAAAATCGGTCAACTTTACAAAATTGTTCACATTTTGCATCTATGTGAATTTTTTTATATATGAAACCCAGGGTTTTGCAAAGAAAACACCATTTTCTCCATAAAACCTTTTTGTGCAAAAATCAGAGGATTTTCCCCACACACTTTTTTTTAAAGTCCCAAAACTTTAAAATGGTGATGGGGAAATGCATAAAAAAATCTTGTAATCTGCCACTGGGCATAAATTGTTTGAATTATTCAGTGCAAGTGAGAATGAAATAAGCAAAAATTTACTTCTCTAGATTCTGTTCAGGAGATTGGAGGTGGAATACTATTATGATGAACAGGGATGCTTGCTCTTTCATTATAGTTTTTTCTAAATTGACTTAGACTTGATGTCTTTGCATAGCATCTGAGAAAAGGATTTTGAGGTGTTTTGCTTTTACCACCCACACTTCTCTAAGTTAAGAACAAAATTAACTGAGTTTGGGACCCAAACCATAGAAATAAGCCAACATATGATCATCTTCCCCCTCAGGAAAGAAACATAGCACTATGAGATGTACCCATGTGCTTACCTAGCAATCCTTTCCAAGTAACACATATGCGTTCTAATCTAAGAGAAGAAGTGCATCAGTATAGGAATTATATAGAGAAGTCAAGCTTGGTGACATATAGAATATACCAAATCTGTGAGCCAACAAGCCACTATGGTTAGAGATGGACTAGGAGTGGGAGACGGAGGGATCTCCAATCAGACTTGATGCTCACAGGCTCTCCTTGGTCAATTATCCTCATAACATAGCCTCTATTTCAAGATGTAATGATGATAAAATGGGGGAGGCAGTTATGCATACCATCTTTGAATTCATTGAGGAAATGGGAGATATATATGAATAAATACAGTAATGGATGAATTCTATAACACGATTTCAAGTAAATCCCAGTAACACCAGTGAAATCTGTGCTGATCATGCATCATGCAAATCAGAAAACAGCAACTCATAAGACAAACCCTCTGAAATCAGCGGAACTTACTATCATATGAACTTGCCCATAATTTATGAACATCACTGGAAACCCTGCTACCACTGAAATAGCCTATGTTGGCAGCTGCTCAAGAAAGACCCTTTCCAGGGCAGCAACTCAATGTGAAACTCTTCTCAGGAGTTGGCTCCATGTTACTGTGATTTACAAAGGCAGCACAGGCTGTTTTGTCTGTTATACTTTTAATGTGCCTAATGTTGTTTTATCTCACTAACATTCATTCTAATTGGATCTTTCTGAATCAGTTTTATTCATGGCCATGCTCCTGTGTTTTGTTTTATAATGTGATTTTTTATTGGTATTCTTACTGTATACCAGCCTATGAACCTACTACTGAGGGCAGGGAACCGTCTGACTAAAAAATTGATGTACAGCGTGTGTAAACTACAGCGCTTTATAAATAAAGGTTAATAATATAATAATAATAATAGGTAAAAGTACAATTCATGAATGTATTTGTTCATCGGTGAATAAATATAATACAAAATATGCCAAGGACAACAGCCTCAGAAGTGAGGGCCATCAAACATTTCAGTAGACCTGAGAACCTTAACCATGTTCTTTTAAGCAGCCATTTAGAGCAGTACTGCCCAAAGTGTGGTCCCTGGACTGGTTCTGGTGCTCTGCTGTTGACTGGTGGACCACTGACGAGTTCCAGGAAACTATAGCAGCTATAGCAACTGGTGCAAATATGGTATCAGGTTTGAAATATCATGTTGCAAGTGAGAATGAAATTAGCACATTAGGAAGAGGAAAAGATAGATGGAGAAGCACTGAATTAAATATTGTGGTGGGAGGGGTAGCAAAGAAAGTAGTGAAGCCCCTCAGTCTTTGCAGCGAAGAAAAGGACACTTGCACAGTAAACTAGCTGAGACAGGGCTACCTTGACTTCGAGAATTTAATTAGAATCCTTGGCTGTCTCGTGGTTTTCAGATTTCAGTTATTCCTACTAATGTTAAAAACTTTCTTATAAACTTGACACAACATTACAGCTTTATGTGCGAAAAGGAAAAATCCAGTCTCATATATCAAGAGGTATGTGTTTAATTTCCTCCTGGCATGTTGACATTATAGTTAACCCTTCCACTGCCCCTATAAGGGAAATTGTACTACAGAGGAACGCTGTTTCTAAAGACAAAACTCCCACAAGGAGCCTATTCAAACCCATACAATTTATTACAACCTGTCCTAATTTCATCAACAAAATCCACAATACAATGGGGTCAACAAAGCATTGGGGTTGAACCTCTGTTTAAAAATCAAGTTTAGTTGGAAGGCTTAACATTGTTTAAAAACAAATACAAAACAACTCAGAACACTCCGACTACATCAGACAACTCATCCAGCCCTCTGAATCAAGGAAGGAGTCCATAAATCAAAACATAAATTGCAAGCAGGACTAAAATCTCAGGACTATTGGCCAGTCTGACTTGTGTAGTTGTGGGAAGGGAGTTTTCAAAATATGGAAAATTCAGGAGAGTGAAACTTGTTACTACAGTTGTGACAGCAACCTCCCACAGTGGGATTTTGCCCAGGTGAGGGGAGGAGGGGAGAGAATATTCGAGTGTGAAAAAGGGTTGGGTTGAATCAGCAAAGAACAGGTTCAGAAATGTAGAAATTCCATTCATGTTCAGTATCTCCACTGTGGATGGCACTTCCTGATGTTGCTTTTCATTTAAAAACTGTGAGAACGTCATTACCCAGTGTCTAGTTGTGCCCTAAAATATGTTCTATTCAGCAATACCAGCATTTTTAAGGACTCCTTCAGGAGCTAGATGTGCACAGTTAGAAATGGCCATACCAAGCTGTCTAAAAATAATTTCTCATGCTGTGGAATAAAAACAACCATTGTTACCTAAAAAACTCATCCAATGTAATTAAATGAAAGACAATCTCATTCAGAGTGGTAGGTACTATACTGTTGCCCTCAAGATATTTTATGTCTATTTTATGTCCCATTTGCCCCAATCAGAACACCCTGTTATGGGATCGGTGGGAGCGACATCTCCCCCAACCCCCCCAAAAATTTCAGTTTGCCACATTCATCCTAGGGGTCATTCCACTACAATTTGCACCAAATCGCAGATCAGGATATATGACTGTTGTTCCAACTTGAAATTGATTCTGATCCTTATTTGATCAATTTCTGTGGCAACAAGCGGGGCAAATGCAAAAAAGGGGGTTCCAGAGAGTAGTTTCAAGTAGTTCTTTTCTGAAGAATCAATTCTGAAGTGAGTTGTATCAGTGGGAATGACAGATCAGAATCAATCTTCTGAGGGGAAGGAACAAATGGCAGGGGGGTGTTTACCATCCCTCCCCAGAGATGTCTCTCTCACACACATACACACCCAGTGCTGGCTCCTATTTTGGGTGGGTTTTTTTTTAAATAAAGAAAAGTTATCCAAAAAATTGATAGATGGTCAAGCAACTACTTACAAAGGAGTTTACCGCACTGTTCCTGCACGGTCCGTCCTCAAAATGGAACGGAAGGAGCAGGAACGAGTGCGGAACGAGTGGGGCACGGATTTTACCGCACACACCAGTTCCTCACTCGTTCTGTTCCCCTCTCTTCCGTTTTAATCTGTTTCAGAGGGGGCAATTTTTGAGAACTGTTCAGAACAGTTCTCAAAAACCATTCCCTTCTAGAACGGAATGGGCACAGAAGAGAGGGGGAACGGAACGAGTGAGGGACTGGTGTGTGCAGTAAAATCCATCACCCACTCATTCCATTCCCTGCCGGGCCATTCTGAAAACATCCTTGAAGACCAGTACGGTAAGCTTGAAAGACAAGTACTTGCTAAACCATTCTATGATTTTTTGATTACCATTATGTACAAAAAAAAGTGTCCCCCATCCTCCTCCTCCTCGGTTCTTTCTTTCCTTCCTCCTCTGGATTACTTCTGCAGTGCAGATGCAGCCCAAGCCAAGCTCCCATGAGGGGTTTAAAAGGGGGAAAAGCCGCTGCTGCTTGCCCTGGTGCTTCCCAGCTCGGCATTCTCAGCTGTGGCTGCCTGGTGTTTTGGGGGGAGTGTGGAAGGTGGCTTGAAACTTGCTGCGGCCTCTCAACATCTCCCAATGCTGGTGCCGTGCCACCGCTGCTAGCGGTACTCGGAGGAGTCTGATGTGATGTACTGAGTGCACAAATGGGGACAACAATGTGTCAAAATAAAGCATGCGCCAATAGAAAAACTCTTAAAGAAACAATACGACGCAAGTGGACCAAATTGGAACAACATACAGTAAGTGGGAATGAGCCCATTAAAGAAATTGGCCATGGATGTAAGAAACCCTTAGAGCCTTTGCACTTCTAGCCACTTCCTTTGTCAGTTCTTACATTTGTCTCCTTGTCTCCTACAATGCACGCATTTAAATGGTAATCACTTTGGAAGAGATACCTATCTTTATTTATTTTTTAGTTTAAACTCTGATATTTTACAAACTGACCTGTACACCAAGGATGTAACAGTAAGATGAATATCCTACTCCTCATCACTACCACCACCGTAATTGCTGATAAACAATTATTCCTGGCACACCTCTACACATGATTGCTTCAAGGTACAGTACTTTATACCAACACAATGGTAAGGCTCTGTGTAGTGTGTATCACCAAAACTCCTGAGACATTTCTGAGCTCCTCTTCCCCCCAAAAATATATCTTGCACCCAGAGATCAAAAAATCAATTCTATGTTTTTCATTGAGAAAGGAAGAAGACAAGGGATAAAATAGTGAACCACAATGCTACTGCAAGATTCTTTGTACTTTAGGAAGTAGCTGTCTGCAAAGAAATGCACATTATTGTCTGTGTAGAAAGTGTTTTCTGTACTCTATGGGTGGGTAGGTGGGTTGCACAGAAATGTAAAAAAAAAAGAAAAGGAAAAAAATAAAGAATATTCTACACAGACAAATACTTCTTGAAACAAGCTGCAATTAGGAAGAGCACAGACATTTTTGTGTATTTGTTCAGTGGGAAGGCTGCCAAGAATAATTCATTCTTCATATGGAAGATGAAGAACACAAAAATGGCATGTCTATCTCTACCACCTCTTACCCGTGAGGCAGTTCACTAGTTCTCTGTTCACTGCTACAGTGCAAAGCAAAACTATTTCCCTATGTAGCAGTTCTTATGTGAAAAACCATCTGCATCCACTTGCCAGATTTGCATTGCCCTGGAGACAGCACAATCAGTGCGGGAGAGAGACATGGTGTTAATTCTTGCAGGAGTGGAGCCTGCTGAAAAAATAATGGAGACAAAAAAATAAAGATTCCCTAGAGAAACCAAATCAAATAACTATTGGCAAGAAAGGCTCTTCCATTTACTGGAATTTCACTACTGCCCACAGTTTTATATGGAAGGAAAGTACAATTGAACCCTACAATAAATCAATGGCCTGATTAGCTGTTTATTCAATTATGTTTATATGATGTTTTTAAATATGTCTATGTATTCTGTCTATTTTATTCTGTTTTGTATGGCTATTTGATTTTGATGTTGTGAACTGCTTTGATCATTTGGAAACAAGCGTGAGATAAAGTTTTATATATTATTATTATGTTGTTGTTGTTGCATCATTTACTGTTTCTGATGGTAGGCAAGTGACACAACATTCAAGCCATTATCAGTGCGATACTTGAAAACTAAGCAGGTCAGTTCTGGTTAGTACTTGGATAGGAGACCACCAATGAATGCCAGGTGCTGTAGGCTACATTTCAGTGAATGAAACCGGCAAAACCACCTCTGAGGATTCCTTAAGAAAAATCCTATGACCGTGGTGGCGAACCTATGGCATGCATGTCAGACATGATATATGGAGGGCAGCGAAGAGGAGGAACAGGCATGTGCCTGTTCCTCCTTCCCAGCCGTCTTGGGCCTTCAGCTGCCTCTGCATAGGCAGCTGAAGGCCTGGGATGGTGCGGGGAAGAGGTCTCTCTCTGCCTGCCTAAGTGAGATTCCTTATCTTTTTTCCAGCTCAGTTTGGCTGGACCAAGGTGGCCAGTAACCCTACCTGCAACAAGTACTATAGGAGACTCAGTGTTCTTGGTGGCAAAGATGAGAGGGCTTTTGGAAATGAACTGCTCTTTATGATGCCACTCAAATTACTTGGAAGAAGGTCCTCTTGCTCATAATGTGGGCTCTTAGCAGCATTTGAGTTTAGCCATTCCATCTGTAATCAAGGCACTTATGAGACACATTAATTGCCACAGATTTATTCCCAGATCAGCCTAGTTCTCTGGCCAAAACTCAAGCACTGGGGATCACCCCACAGTGTGATAGTGGGAAAACCAAAAGAACCAAATAAGGACTACATTTTTAAAAAAAATTATTGATTAAAAACAGACACATAACATTTAATAACATCATGCAACTTACAAAAATACATTACACCATATAGAACAATAACAAACTTTCAAGAAGACAAGACCTTAAAAACATAAAACCACTTCCCATCCTTCAAACTGAATATAACTGATTCTTATGTACTTTCTATTTTTTTAATAAAACCTTTTTGTCTGCATTATTTCCATAAACCACCCTTTTTCTTAATATCTTTTCATAGTCAGTCATATAACCACAATTATGCATCCCTATATCCTAAATATATTTAACCTATAAAGTCTTTATCTTTTCCTGTACCTTGTAAATCTTGTATTTATTCGTTCATGCTGTGATTTTTCAATATTAATTTCCCCATAGATTACCCATTCTACATTCTTTTAACACAATGAATACCAACATACTTTGTTTCTATATTCATTCCTGTACATAATCCCAGTCTATATATTCACAAAATTGTTTTGTCAATCCTTTTCCCCCCATTTTCCTGTCATTTGTCTATTTCTTGTCCCTTGGGTCTGAAATCTTTCTTTTCTCTTGCTCAAGATATTGCATTACAGGTGCCCATTCATTTCCCCATCTTTTTTCTTTTCCGTCTCTTAATGAATTTGTTAATTTATCTGATACCACCATATCATAGAGTTTCATATACCATTCCTTTATTGTTAAGATTTCTTTACTCTTCCATTTTTTCACTATGATCATTCTAGCAGCTGTTACCATGTAGAAGATTATTTTCCCATATTTGTTCTCCAACTCTACTTCTTTTATCATCCCTAAAAGGAATAGTGTTATTTCGAATTTGATTTTCATAGTTAATATCCTTTCAAGTTCTTTATGTATTTGGCTCCAAAAGTCTTTTACCTTTTTACATTCCCACCACATATGGATGAGGGTCCCTACATTTTTTTTTACAATTCCAACATTCTTTCTTGTTATTTTTATACATTTTACTTAATTTTTCCAGGGTTAAATACCATCTATACTGCTTCTCATAATAGTTTTCTTTAATATCAGAGCTTAAAGTGTGTTTCAATCTGTATTTCCAATTTCCCCCCATTCGTCCATAAATATTGGTTTGCCCAATTAATCATGAACTGTTTTACCCTTTCATCCTCTAATTCTAAATGTAATAAGATTTTGTATATTTTAGAAATTTTATGTTCTGAATCTTTACCCATTATTAGCCCAAATTGTGTTTCCTCTTTTTCTATCTGGAATATTTTCATGAAGGACTACATGTGTTTAGTAGGCACAGAATGCTGAAGGGATGCAGAAAACCTGTGGCAAATGTGGGAGAAAAATGGAGTATCCTAGAAGAAGGCATGGCTGCTGGCTGGCAGGTCGGTAGGCAGGTATCCTACACAGAAGCCCTCAAAACTGACAGCTCTCAATGGTGTGGAGATTTTGGCCATCTAACTACCCCCTTTATCATCATAAACTACTGACCTTTGATGAAAAATAATAGGCAACTTCACAACTGCTGGATGAGTACTTTGGTACTTTGAATCTTTCAAATGCTATGCCTCAATTTTAAGTCCATCCCACTGGTTCTGAACTCTTATCCTATTTGTCAAAGAAATGTTGGTTACTATTGACAAAAAGAACAATTCTGAAAAGCATTCTTAGGTACTAGAAGCTTCCTCCCAGAGACAAAAGAAATCTGAAGAGCAGGACTTGGAAGAGCAGCTATGAAGGAACTCAACAAGATCCTGAAGTGTCAAGATACATAATTGAATACTAAAGATAGGATTCTCCATGCCATCATGGGCGGGGTACATACCTCCGCTTTGCGGCGCTCTGCCGCCGCCGCCAGTATGTCCGCGGGGGAGCCGGAGCCTTCACACGGCCCGACTCCCGCGCAGACCGAAAAAGAAGCTCCAAAATGGAGCTTCTTTTTAAGTCGCGTTTGCGACGTAGCGAGGCGCCAGGGTCGCACTCACTACGTCACAATGCCCGCGACGCGTACGGACGCTCAGCATCCGATACGTAAAGATGGCGGCGCCCGTATGAACAGGGCGCCACCATCTTGTACGTATTCAATACGTACTAGGGTTAGGGGGGTGCAGAAGCACCGCCCCTTCCTAACCCTAGTACGTATTGATGACGTACTATTTGGCGGTCTGTAAACCGCCATAGTTACTATTTATGGTTGTGAAAGATAGACAGAGAACAATGCTGAATGGAATAAAATCAACTCATTTTAAAGCAAAGCCGGAGAGTTCTACAATAGTATGAACTGCTAAAAAGACAAATAAATGGGTCTTAGAACAAATCAAGCCTGAAGTCTCCCTGGAAGCCAAGATGACTAAACTGAGACTATTGTGCTTTGGACATATCATGAAGAGGGCATAATTGACTAGGAAACACAGTAAGATAGAACTTGGAGGGCAGCAGGAAAAGAGGAAAACTGCGTTCTAGATGGATAGACTCAATCAAGGAAGCCATGGAGTTTATCACATAAAAGGTATCTCATGTGCAGAAACGGAGTTTAAAATGGGATTTAAAACCTGAAGAAAAAAAACACCTAAAAATACATGCAAAAGCGCAATTGATTTTCAGACACATTGGGGTTAACGTAACATTAAACCATCTAGAAAGTCGAACAAAACACAATTCTTTTTACTTTCTGGATTTTCCAGTCAAGTTAATGCCGCGTTAATACATCTTAATAGTGATGTTGTCTGAAAATCAATTGTGCTTTTGTGTGTCTTTTCTACTTTCTGTCTGGGTTAATGTTGGATTAACCCAGATGTCACCTGATAATAAATCTGCTTTTGTGTGTTTTTTCCACTTAAAATCCTATTTTTGCACTGCTGTCCTGCATGATAAACTCCCATGGCTCTGAGTCCACAAGACCTGAGCAAGGCTGTTAAAAATAGAGTAACTTGAAGGTCTCTCATTCATGAGGACACTATAGGTTGAAGTCGACTTGACAGCTGTTAACAACAAAAAAATATTTTTAGTACTTGAAAGGATACATTATTTCCTACACACACACACACAGACAGACACACAGACACACACACACACACACACACACACACACACATATATATATATATATATATATAGAGAGAGAGAGAGAGAGAGAGAGAGAGGTATTCTTATACCCTTGAGCAATAGAAGGATGGGTGTATGTGACTATCACTTGCCTATAGTTTAGGGCTCTTTGTTTCCTCTTAAATTATAATGGACCACGCCATATCTTCTTTTGAGGTCTGTAAGAGTTTGTCAATGCATTTCATACTTATTCAGAAAGCACTGCAATCTGATATTACAAACGGTAAAAATGAGTAAGGAGGGAAATAACCAGCTGGCTGCTAATTCCATGGCAACTCACTGCAAAAAGGAGAAGTCATGCTCTGAGCTTTATCATATTGTTATAACTGTTGCCATTTTACCTGAAGAAAATATTAGACACACGGGACACACTTAACCTATGAATCTCATTTTTACTGATCTGATTTGCAAGGAAGATGCAAATACATAAATACAGAATGAACTAATTTGTAGGAGAAAGGAATACAGTATAATCATTGTCATATACAGTAGAGTTGCCAGGTTAAGAGTATCCCAGGGCCTAAGATATCAGGAACAAAACCTGAGAACTAAGTACATCCCTGATGATGTTACAGGTTGCATGTCCAGTGATGTTACATGGGATGGCCTTTGGTGATGTCATTAAGCATGATACATTAAGCATCAAGCACAGTTGTAGAGAATATGGCATTAAACTAAAACAAATGCGTAAGTATTTATCTGGTTGTAAATTAAGTTTTCCAAGCTCTACATTGAACAGAAATTCGGCTCTGCTTTTAACAACTTTGCAAGTACTGCTTTTAACAACACATGGGTGTTATATTGCATCCAAGGAAGTGTGAACAACAATAACAACAAAAACCTTTTCAGCCATGGCTCCTGTGGGGAAAAATAAAAAGACAAAAAGAGAGAGAGAGAAGTTCCAGAATTAAGGAAAAGAATAGGCAAGAGTTGTAGAGGAAGGGGTGTGGAGAACAAGACTGAGAGAAATGAAGAAGTCATTTTTCCAGAAGTTACCGGGGGGGGGGGGAGCAAAAGAGCATGAAAAAGAAAGAAAAGTAAATTCAATAATTAAAAGAGACAGAGAACTGTTGCCTAAGCACAGCTGAAGGAGAAAGACACTCATACTAGGATATTTTGCTGGCAATGCACCAATCTACACATCACTCAGATCAAGTTGTACTGCAAACTGTACTGCAGTTTTACGGCAGAGTATGGAAAGTGGAATAGAAATAGTAAAGTTTACAATAATACGGAGAAAACCACTTATGTCGTACCATAGTCAACAACTCCTGAACCAACAAGTACTACAGCTCAGTATTTCTTCACACTGACTGCTCCCTCCTGCTGAGTCCTGGCACCAGCCCTCACCTGGGAAACCTTCTGAGAGGCAGGAAAGTGGAGAGGACCTGGCCAGGTGATACCCTTAAGAACTTACATCAGCAGGGTTTTAAAAGCCTTTATGCTCATCAGCTCACAGCACAAGTTATTATTGGTTGTTTTGTTTTAACTTTTTCAGTTTGGTAGTGAATGTGTTTAAAAATATTTGCTGGAGAGCTCTCATCTACTCTACTGAACTGACATACTAGAGCTCTCAACAGAGAATCCATAGTCTACAAACCCAAGGGCACACTCTAAATTTGCTTAGTTCATTCTTGTGTGAGAGAATAAGTTTCATTTTCTCCTATCCGGAAGAGTTTACAAGATTTTTTAAAATACATTTTTATTTTTTAAAAAAAACACTTCATGACATTAGATTAAAATGTCATAAAGGCTTTTTCAGCCCCCCCCCCCCCCAAATATATATATATATTGCATAACGTATGCCATTTTTTCAGAAATACAATGTTTTGAGCACAAAGCTCAAACACATTTGTGCAAAAAATATTTTTGCTCCAAAAATGTACTTTTGTTCAGTAATCTTGTTTTGCTATTGCTGCTGCTGATGAAAAATGTTATGGTCTTTCTGTTCTCCTGCAAGGGCAAAATAAACTTGCAATAGCTCATTGATGTTGCTGTTGTTTTCAATGGGGCATCTTGACATGTCAAGGCATACTTTCTTGCTGAGGATTAGAATATTTGCAAATATTATTTACACATTATAATAGATCTCACCAATATCTTTGGGAAATGCCCACCCTCCAGTTGTCCTAGTTTGAAGGAAACAGCTAGCTAGCTACCGGTAACTAGCCTGCTTGGATGCTCTCTGGACAGTGTCTGCCTGCCTGCCTGTTTATTTGTCTATTTATCCATCCACCACCAATCAATTATTTCATTTATACCCCACCTTTCCTCCAGACTCAAACCAGCTCACAAGGTAAAAAGAAATACATAGGCAATACATATTTATAACAGCACAATTTTCAGTCAGGTCAGTTTGTCAAAATGTGAAAGTACAGTAACTAATTACAAATATGTAATTGCCCATATTGAGTGTCTTTTCCCAATAATGAAGATATAACTATAAATGAGAGTTAATGAAAGTACCTTCACTCCTTTTTAGTTCAACTGTAACTTTTTCATTATTTTTTATAGGTACTGGGTATAGTCTTGTTAAACAGTAGAGAAAGAATAGCACTTGGTTCACATGCTGGTTCATGCTTGGCGTGAATACTAGGCAATGACAAACTGCAGTAAAGGGGAATGTGTTTGTGCAAAAGGCCAGAGATGTGTAATATTCAGCTCTGGTTGTATTTTAGTTACAATTATTAATTTAAATTTATTAATTATGAATTACTTTTAATTACTTTAATTAAATTTGAGAAACTGAACTATTTGTAAGAGTTTTGTACAGGGGAAAATGCAACTGTAACAACTAATCAGGGCTTGGAACTAAAATTGTAGCAGATTACAGTACTTTAAAATAATTTTCTGAGATCCGCAACCTGTATATAAGCTACTGTTTTGTGGTTATTTTTGACATCGGTGTACTGCTATAAATTACAATAGTTGATTACACAACTCATCATTCTCACCAGGGTATACAAAAAACTGACAATGAATTCTTTAAAGCACAGTTGTTGATTCCCACACCCACATACACCCCTTCAGCGTTTGTCCCCAAAGCTTCAATCAAACATGCAAATAAATATGTGTGTGGTTTTTTTTTAAAGAATTGGCTTGTTTCCCAATTCTGAGATGGGGAAATGCAATTTCACTTCATTGATTGAAAAATTATAACAAGTTGAATGTCTATAAGATATATATATATTTTAAAAAAACCCACATATGTTAGTACATTATTGGCTGCAACTGCATTGCGGAAATAATGCAGTTTAATGTTGTTTTAACTGCCATGGCTCCATCCTATGGAATCTTGAGATTTGTAGTTTGTTGTGGCACCAGAGCCCTCTGACAGAGAAGGACAAATAATTCACACAACTACAAATCCCAGGATTCCATAGAATGGAGCCATGGCAATAGAAGTGGTGTCAAACTGCATTATTTCTGCAGTGTAGATGCAGCCACTGTTTGTTGAAGCCTGTGCATTGAGCTACTAAAATAAGGGAAAGCAGGGGATAGAAAGGAAGGTAGGAGTGGATTTTTCTTTATTTTCAGATTTTAAATGAAGGGGATGTACGCAAAGAAATTGCTAAACATGTGCTGACAGGGCAAACTGCTCCTGAATGCCAAATATATATGGAAAGAAAGGAGACTGTAGCACACTCAGAAGCAGATGGATGTAGATGCATTCCTCACAGGTTTGAGGGAATATTCTACCAGCATCATTAAATTCTATTAAATGTGTGGTCCATCTCTAGAATCAGCAGCAACATCTCTGTCAAACTCATCATCTAAAAATTACAACTCAGTTCCAGAACCATGCTGACCTGCTTTGTGCCCAAATGCTTTACCATAGCCTCAAGAAACAAAGCACAAAACATTTTCTAAGAAAACCTGAAACATGTAATGGGGAAAAAAATCAGGCACACTGCCAATTATATCTTTGGGCCTACAAGGTATATTTCAGAAGAGGTTGTTAATTAAGTATAAAAGCCAATGCACTGATGTTTCAGTGTGGTTTGCTATTCCAGTCACTGAAATGTCAATATCAGAAATGCTGTTTTCTTCTGTGAATTCATCTCATTTATTCTAAATTAATTCTAGCACCATATCTTTATTAAGTTGTACAACAACGTGGCTTTACTGGAAACGTAAAAATACCAATTAGCTTTTTTTCAGTAATTTGTATTCATTCTGCGATAGGTTTTCAGCATCTCTGAAATTAACCAGCACAAGCTGTGTGCAATCAGGTGAAACAAGCACTTTTAATCTCAAAGAGAATTCTGAAATGAATATAGAACGCCATATAGGATAATATAGGAATATTTAAACCCTATTGATTTTTCCAGTGTTTAAGTTCACCATTGAGTTAAATCTAGCTATACTATAATCAACAGAATTTAAGAAACATTTCTTTCCCTAGATTGCATCCTTGGTAGGGGATGTAAATCCTTGACTGTTGCATCCTTACATGCAAGGATGAATAATTATAGTGGCTTTCTCCCCAAACAAACATTCCTCCACAGTATTCTCCCCATATTTAAATATCCCAAAGTGTTGCAGAGGAATTATTCTGCATAGAAAAATATGTGGGGTGTATGTGAGCAAAATTCCTGTGTTCTTCACAGAAAAAAATCATCTATTACTGATGGTTAGGAAACATCTTTTCCACCTGGGAACAAGTACTAATGAATATTCTTTCTATCCGTAATCCAAGATTTGTATCAGTATACTTGGTTTCCACAGATCTTTTTGACCTTCCTTTTTGGTTTTAGAAGAGTTTCAGTTACAGTCTTCAAGTTACTTTGGAATGGATACAACGGCATGGTGAAAATGAACTTAATCACAATTCCAGCTGCTAGTACACTTTCTATATCCTAGTGAACAGTTGTACGTTACTCACAATTTTACTCTGTGCGCAAGAACCAAGGGTATGGGTATAGAGAGTATGATAGTTCATCTTTTCCTTCCCCTGATTTTCATTTCTAGAGTGATGTTACAGAGTTCTTATTAAACCACATAAATTTCAATTCTTAAAAAGAAAATATTCCTTAGGAACTCAACATTTCATAAGCACATCACATGTTTTCATTGTAGTAGAAATCAAAAATCTAGCTGTATTACACTGGAAAATAAGTATGCAAAGGGATCTTGTAGCACCTTTGAGATTAAGGCGTGGTACAGACCACCCCAAAGGGGTGGCCTGCCGTCAGCCTATTTTCCTCCGGAAAGAAGCCATAACTGCCAAACCGCACAGCTTCCCTCTGGAGTAAAAAGAACCCAGTATTTCCGGGTTCTTTTTACGGTACTGTAGAGATGTCACAAGTGTGCCACTGGTGCATTCATGATGTAAGTGATGTGCGGTGCCGTGCGGATGCTGTGCGGTGCTTATGTCACAGTGGCGGCTCCTGTGTACACGGGATGCCACCATTGGTACGCCACCGCTCTATACTAGGGTTAGGGACCGTGCGGTTGGTGTGTGGTCCCTAACCCTAATATCACCACCGCCACGCCACAAAATGCCTGTTTGTATTGGGCCTAACTGAAACAAGCTGGAAGCATAAGTTTTCATAGACTTGAGTCTACAAAAGCTCATGCTACCAGCTTCTTTCTTCTAGTTAGTCTCAAAAGTGCTATAAGATCCCTTTGCATACATGTTTTCATTTTAATTTATCATGCTATAATAAAATGTCAGTCATGACCCTGTTGTTTACATTTTGTTCATGCCAAAGTGGTTCTAAAAATGACTTGCCCTCTAAATCTAAAGTCTGCACAAATTCTCCATTCCGGAATAAATACTCTTTCAAAACAGGAAAATGCTGTGGGCTTGCATTTCCAAGGTATGAAATAGATGTGAATACTGCATGCAGACCAAGATATAGTATCTTAAATACTTTTCTTACTCCAGCAAAAAGATATCCAGAGGACATACATTGTGTTCCACAACTGTGCTTTCAGGCTGCACCATAACAACAACCATTTGAAAGATGTCAATTATGTGAAGTGCTTTCAGAAAATAAAATGCCTTGATGCAAGGATGCTAATGGAAACTTTAAAAATGTACTCCACCTTTTCTGCATTCAAAACAACCTTAGATGTGCTGCACAAATTTATACAATTCTCCTGCAAACTTTTTTTATACGGCAAAATGACCACCCACCCACCCACCCCATACTATCAAAATAGCTGTAACACTTGGATGTTATTCACTGGTGATATTTTCAATTGTAGGTAAGTGAGAGTATTGTAGGCAGTTTAAAAACTCAGTTTTAAAGGGGGTATGACAAGGTAACACTCTCTCAGCCTCAGAGGATGGTGAACCCCATCTGAAAAAATCTTGCCAAGAAAACCCTGTGACAGGTTTGCCAAATGGTCTCCATAAGTCAAAAAAGATTTGAAGGCACAACAATGTCAATGGAAAGGTAGCATGTGAGGATTCTTGCAGATCTGGGATGAGGAAGGCATGTACATTCACCTACATCCTACTCATCCCTTTCCCAGACTACTGTAATCTCCTCCACTGAACTGTTGAGTCAGCTTGATATCCCACTCTACTGTTATCTCAGTGTCGGTGCACTCTGCTGTCCAAGCAATTCACATCTGTTGTCCCTCTGATCATATGACATCCTCCTTAAAACTGCTCTTCTGATTCAGAATATTTTGGCACCACATTTTCAGACTTACTGCTGCAACCATCAGGTCTTGATTTTGTTACTGGTGTATATCTGCATTCTCAGAAGGAGAACAAGAATAAATATGGTGCATGCATGACTCAACCATGTCAGTCACATGTTGCCTAACATGTCAGTCAAACATGTTGCTTCAGAAGGAAGATTTTACAACAATTACTAAATTTAATACATGTTATTTACTGCAGAAGATCCACAATTGAAATTATAAAACAGTGTTCCAACTTAATAATCGATCCATTCCTTTAAATAAACTATGAGCTGAAAGATAGTCAGAATAATCTAATGGGGTGCATAAAAATCTATCATAGTTGTAAACTGCCAAGCATAAAACTATTGTGCCATCTTCTTCTGTCTGCTGAATGCTTGCAAATATAGCATGCAATTATTTATATGCTAGTTGTGTCAGCTGTAAATATCAATTTTATTTTATTTTTTCCTAGCAGCAGCAATTTCTTAAAGGCACTGGATAAAATGGGAAATTTTCAATTTTTTCATTTAAATGTTTGCTGTATAATAAACAATACTATGTAATTATTTCAATATCACTTAAAAAGCATTTCTCCACTCATAATCACTAGCGTACCCAGCTAGCTAGAATGAAATGGCTGATGGGGCTCAGCATTTGCATCCTATGCATTATTAAATGCAGCTTTCGATTTTTTTGTTGTTTGAAACCCAATTATCAAGAGCCAATTTACCCCCTCCAAGGAAGATGTCTGCAGCCTTTCTGAAAGTAATAACTGTAATATATTATGCTAATCAAGCTTTAATGAACATTGCTTTTGTTTCAATAGGATGAATTAGAAGGTTGGCTGTTGCAATTAAGCCTAGCAATTTCCCTGCAGTATGTATCATGTATATTCATCCTAATCAGTTTAAAGAATTAAGAAATAGAAGCTACTTCAACAATAATTTTTAACAGACATTTGCATGCACAGTTTCACTTAGAATCATGGTAATACATATGGCACCTGACCATTTGGTTTGCCCACAACAAACCTGTAAAAACCTTTGCCCTCTCTCTTGTTCCAAGTGGTATTTGTATTTTGGAAAAGTTAAGCATTAACTAATGTCTTTAGGATGTTGTGTGTGTTTTTTTAAAGAAAACTGTGTGTACCAATACATTTTAAGCATGTTCTCAAAGAATTAAGTTCCACTGAGTTCAATGAGATGGCATATTCCGGAGTAAGGCTGCATAGGTATTTACCATCAAGTGTAGCTTGCTCATGTGAAATACTTTACTTTATTTTTTCCATTTAATTTATTTATATCCCTCCCTTTCCCTTAAGTGGTATTCAACGTGTCTTACAGGGAGAAAAAAAAGGAAGTCCAAGTAATACCACATATAGTTAAAACAGATAAAAGTTATGATAAAAACAATTTTACACTATCTGCAGAATTAAAAATTATATGAAACATTAACTTAAAAGTGTCACTCAAAAGCAATACAGAACAGAAAACTCATGACATAAAACAATTAGTTCCCCAATGCTTTCTGGAACTGACAAGTCTTTATCTGATAATCAACAAACAGCAAATAGGAAGTCAGCCTAGCAGCCATGAGGCAATTAAGTTCCAAGGCTAAGAACAACCCACAGAAAAGCCCTCTCTCACACATCCCTACCCAATATGCCCATGAAGATGGTGGCAGTGAGAAAAACACCTCTCCCAAAGAACTTAAGAATTCAGGCAGGCTCATAAGGCTGACAGCAGCTACTCAGAAACCCTCTCCCATCTTTCCACTAAATGGGCTCAGAAAGGTGTTGGGACAAAGAGAACATATTCCCTTGAAGATCTCACTCTGTGAGCAGGCTCATATAAGAAAACATGGTCCTTCAGATGACCTGGCTGGATCCAAGTTGTGCTGGATATAGGGCATATGCAATACTTGTTCCAAGAAATGGACCAACAGCTAGTGGTGTTGTTGCTACAGGGGAGTTGTATGTTTCCTGTGAGCAGCCCAATTTAATAATCTCCCTACACCTATTTGGACCAGTTGACATTCTTGAACATTCTTCAAAGGCAGCCTCGTGTAACATAGGTTACAGTAATCCAAAATGGGATGTAAC
This sequence comes from Sceloporus undulatus, assembly GCF_019175285.1. Lineage (NCBI taxonomy): Eukaryota > Metazoa > Chordata > Lepidosauria > Squamata > Phrynosomatidae > Sceloporus > Sceloporus undulatus. The sequence continues at coordinate 238,309,568 of NC_056522.1, forward strand.
TACAGCGCTTTAGAAATAAATAAATAAATAAATAAAAATAATAATAATAATAACTAAAGCCTGTGTCACTGTGTTCAAATCACATATTCCAAGGAACAGGGACAGATAGTGCACTAGTTTTAATTGTGGAAATGCACTCCTGGATGCCACTGAAACATGAGTATCTAGGTTCAGTATTGTCCAGGAGTACACCCAAACTCTGAACGTTTGTTTTCAGAGGGTATGTACCCCATCTATCATAGTTCAGTCCCCAATTCTTCATCTGCCTTGTTGTGACTGACTAGGGACACCTCTATCTTGTCTGGATCAAATGTCAATCTGCCAGTCCACTATTGTTGACAGGCATCAATTTAGAACTGAAACTACTTCCTTGATTGCAAAGGAGGGATAGTATTGGGTGTCATCACCACTCTCAAAGCTTCAGACACTCTTCTTGTTGGCTGCTTTTTGTTCTCAAGATCTGGACATCCCACATGAGTCGGGGAAATCCTTTACGATATCATGAAGCGTATTTATCTATTATTCTATTACCAATGAGCTCATAGTCCATGGACCTATAGTTCTCAGAAAAAGTGCCCCCCATCTGTTGAGCTTGAATACACATGTGTAATGTGAAACCTATAAATTTTAAACACTTCCTCGGAGTGTAGTGGAGTCTCCCTCCTTGGAGGTCTTCAAATGGAGGCTGGATGGCCACTTGTCAGGGATGCTTTGATCTGGATTTTCTGCATGGCAGGGGGTTGGACTGGATGGCCCTTGCAGTCTCTTCCAATTCTATGATTCTATGATTCTAAACCACACATGGATGTGCTGCCTACCTCACAGTTATATTTGCCTATATTAAATGAAACACACTTCTACAAAAACATTCATTTGTAATGATTAGGACATTCTAAAGTTTGTAATTCCATGTATAATTTTACTTGGCCTAAATGGTCTGCTGTTTGGAGCCTTTGGACCTGGTTCATTTAGTAAGAAATCAAGAAGCAATTATAGCTATGGAATTGGCTGTAGTACTTTGATTGTGTACAAGGGTTTGGACCGAATGGCCCTTGTGGACTCTTACAATGCTATGATTCTAACATAATTTTAAAGACCAATGGTTATGCTATTTAAAACTATATATTGAAATAATTACTTGTGTTCAAAAAACTACATTGACAACTAATCTTAGCTGTGTATATGGCAGCACAGGTCTAGCTTGGTCTTTGATGGTCAAAGGTAGTGAAAGGACTGCTGATCCAAGGGGTGTTGATCAGAATGATTTCAAGGAGGATGAGAGTCATCCAAAAAGGAAGCTACTAATTGAACATTACCAGCTTCCAAAACCTGTTTAGATTGGGTCTGTTGCTAAATATCAGGTTGTATGATCTCATCAGACTTGATCAATTCCTGGGTCTGCTGGAGAGTATAGTTTGGGAACCTTTCTTTTGGAAGTGGTGAAGAAAAGTGTAAAGCCATGCATAGCACCCTGGCTTCAGTGGTGGGAACTGATGTGTCAATGCTAAAAGTCAAATTGTTGTAGTTGAGGGATGGAGACAGGGGGACTTTGAGGGGGTTATCCTGAAGGATCAGAAGGTTAAGAAGAAGCCAGAGGAGGTGATCAATCATGTTGTTTTCTCCTTTTTCTCTTTAACTTTATCACAATTCTTGTCTGAGTGAGAAGGCTTCACCAGCAATTATTTCTCTGGAGCTGAGGGATCAACTTGCGTAGTTGGTTCTATTAAAGTTGAGGTCTGCCCATCAGAACCAACAGTTTGAATCAGGTAAAGTCTAAGCAAGGCCATGGATGGGTATGCTCTCAAGTAAACAGATGTTATTGATGATGTCTGCTATGATGACCTGATCAAGTCCAAAGTCTTTATCGCTTCTGACATCCAAGCCCAGAAACAGGGCACTTGGTTCCTCAATGCCTGCCTTTCTAAAACTGAAGCAGTGCTTGTACTTTTCAATAATATGTGTTTTACCCAAACACAGAAGACAGTATCTGTCAGTGACTGGGATTTTACCAGCACACTATACAAATCTATTGAGGAAGGCCTTCAAGGCCACAGATCCCACTCAGGACAAAATTCAATTGGGGGGGGGGGGGGAATAAATTTCATCACAAACAAAGAAAGGGAAAAAAAGACAACAAAGTACATTGAAATGCTCAGTTCTTCCATCCCTTTAACTGTCATGGTTCCAGCCTGTAGGATCTTGGGATTAGAAATTTAGTGAGGCATTCAGCCTAGTCTGTTAGAATCTGGTGCCTCACCAAACTACAAGTCCCTGGTTTCTATAGATAAGCTACTGCAGAATTAATGCAGTTTAACACTGCTTTAACTGCCATGGCTCAATGCTATGGAATCTTGGGATTTGTAGTTTGTGATGTCACCAAAGCTCTGTGACGGAGAAGGCTAAATATCTCACAGAACTACTAAGCCCAGAATTCCATAGCATTGAGCCATGGCAATTAAAGCAGTGTCAAACTATATTAATTATGCAGTGTGGATACACCCTAAGAAAGACAATGAAATATTTATGAAGAATAATGGCCAGAAGATTCAAAAGTGGAGGTTCCTAATTTAGCTACTGCTGGTGCTGCAGCAAATGAATAGAAAATGAGAGAAGAATCAGGAGCCATGCTGGAGCACCCCCCCCCCCCCAGTCAAAATGCAATGCCCAGTTCTGGAAGGTTTGAAATAGTCTATGGAGCTGGACAAATCACGCTCTCTCAACTTCACAGGATGGAAATGGAAAAACCCCTCTGAAGAAACCTGCCAAGAAAATCTCATGATAGGTTTGCCTTAGGGTCTCCATAAGTCAAAAATTACTTGAAGGTACAGAACAACAACAATAGAGGCATAGAATAGCCTATATGTGCAGGTCACACAGGCCATAAAGAAGAAGAATTTTGAGGCACAGTGGTGTGGACTCCACAATTCACTGTATTTCTCAATTCTTTTTTCTTTAAAAAATAAGGTTCTTTGATTCAAAAGAACAAATGCCAAATTGCCTTTCATGTCAATCCCCCAGAAATCACCAGTTGAAGCCCCAAACAGGCAAATGTTACTTTTTGCATAACAGCTCCCAGAATCCTGAATAGGCTGGTTTGGAAATTCAGGCAGTTATAGTCATTATTATTATTATTATTGTTGTTGTTGTTGTTTATTTCTATAGTGCTGTAAATGTACACAGTGCTGCACACACAAAATTTAACTTTTCCAAATATGTTTCTTCTAAAATGCAAGAATTAAAATGTGTCGTTCCCACCACCACCACCACAAAATAATAAAGATTAACAATATTTGCATGATTTATAGGAACAGTGCTTGTTTCTGTATTGTTGGAATTGCAGAAGCGTGCCTTAGCCTGGCCGATTATAGTAAGAACTGTTGCTCCTCATTGCCATTCATCCATTTGTGTGAGAGGGCCAGAGAGAGAAAAAGCCCTGTGTGTCATCCGAAGGCCAAATCTAAATTCCTCTGGCATGCCTGCTCCAAATCATGGGCATGCTGCCAAGTCCTATCATCTGGCAATTAGGCTTCATTTTCCTTTCCACGTCACTAACAGAGATGTTAAATAGGATTTGGTTCCAGCAGTGAGCCCTTGGGGGTTTGCCTTGTTACTACTTTCCTCGAAGACTTGCTGACATTCACCTGAAGGTCTGCGAGAGGGAGCACTGATTCTTGATGAAACAAAACCTGACACACATGTTTTCAGAGCATACTGAGAGGTGAGTGCCTGATTTATGAACTAGTTTTTAATGGTGCATGCTGAACAGAAAGCTCTTTACACTCTTTCCCAACCACAACTCCACATACCTTATTTTATTTTATTTCCCATCCATGCTTTCTTTCTCATGAGCTTCACACTGTGATAGAACAGATTTTTAAACTGCTATTCTGGAAAAATATGGCTCTGAATGCTAGATTCTATGGGGCTTGTTAACAACTCCCAGATGTCTGGACCTTAGGGCTACTCTGCATTTCAGTTATACCATTCTAGCTCATGTGACTGAATGCTCCTCCATCCAGAAATTCCTACCACACACCCAAGTGAGTATCAGAGGGACCACTTGTAACATAACCTTCTCCATCTAACATAGCCTTTTCCCTCACCATTGTCTATCTGAAGAGAAAACTCATGGTGGCTCCCTATGACAGGAGAAATTCTAGAAGTGTGATGCATAAGGAATCTGATGTGCAGGTCCAGCAATATTTCTCCCTGTGTGTGAAGGACTGGTACTGTGTTTATATCCACTGGCTTACCATTGTTTCTTTCTTCCCTATAAACTCTCCAGGGAACATTTGGCTCGTGGACTGGCACTGATCCATAAACCACAACTTTCAGTATTACTGTGAAAGGATATCCTCCTGAAGGATGGAGTCTGCAGGACTACAAGGAAGAGCATTTATTTCCCTTCTGGGAATTTCACAGTTCTGATGGTGCAGAACTTTATTGTGAAGCATGTGGGATGATATGGTTGAAAGATTGGATAGACTTGAAAAACAACGCTTTACTTAAATTAGAAGGCTCAAACATAAGATTTGGTTGGCATGCTTTTTTGTTTTATGATAAAGTAAAGGCCAATAGAGCTTTCAAAAACCATTTTGTAAGAAATGCCATCTTTAGACTTTGGTGTAAGTATAAAAAATTAATCTGTCCAACAATAACAATATGGTGCTCCCCACATGAGGCCCTACTCAAAGTTGATCCGTTTAGAAATGAAGCATGGTTGAAATATAGTGATTTGCTAAAACCATATGGTAATACCTGGCAGATGAGACCATTTGAAGAACTAAGAGCAGAAGGAAGGGTAAACAATTGGTTCCTGTATTTTCAGCTACATGAAAGATTTAAAATCGACTTAAAAAACATTGGTATAAGTCAGAAGAAATCAGAACTGGAAGAGACAATTTGGTCAAATAAAGGTGTAACAATATCTGCATTGTATAAAATTCTGTTGAAATCTACACTGAAAACGAATTAGTAAAAACTAACATGATAATAATAATAAATAATAAAATCTTTATTTCTATCCCGCCCTTCCAAGAAGATCAGGGCGGCTTACAGCAGTGTGACATGCACACAATACAAAGTTAAAAACACATAACAACAATATACAAACTAAAACAGCAATAAAAGCCCCATAGCCCGTCCTCATGGCCACGGAAGAGGAGGGAGGCCCGCAGGATCTTAATCGGGG
>NC_056522.1:238314858-238317003 GCF_019175285.1 Sceloporus undulatus
TCATGGCCACGGAAGAGGAGGGAGGCCCGCAGGATCTTAATCGGGGAATGCCTGTTTAAATAGGAAGGTCTTAAGGTCCTTCCTAAATTGGGCCAGGGTGGTAGATGAGCGGAGCTCGGTGGGCAGCGTATTCCAAAGGGCTGGGGCAGCTGTGGAAAAGGCCCTTCTTGTAGTAGAGGCCAACCTGGCCCCAGGCACCTTCAGCAATTGCTGCCCAGATGTTCTGAGGGTGCGAGGCGGATTGTACGGGGAGAGGCGGTCCTTTAGGTATCCTGGGCCCAAGCCATTTAGGGCTTTATAGGTAATAACCAACACCTTATATTGAGCTCGGAAGCGAATAGGCAGCCAGTGAAGATCTTTAAGTACAGGTGTTATGTGGCTGGTCCTGGATACGCCAGTGACCAGCCGGGCTGCCATGTTCTGTACCAATTGAAGCTTCCGAGTTTGGTATAAGGGTTGCCCCATGTAGAGTACGTTGCAGAAGTCCAGTCTTGAAGTTACCAGAGCATGTACCACAGTTTCTAGGTCCCTCCGGTCCAGGTATGGGCGCAGCTGGCGAATCAGCCGAAGCTGGTAACAGGTGCTCTTGACCGTCGCATTCACCTGAGCAGTCAGATGAAGCGACGAATCAAGAAGCACTCCCAGACTGCGCACGGAGTCCTTCACGGGGAGCGTGACCCCGTTCAGGACAGGTGGAACCACCGCCATTCCTGTACCGGGGGAACCTATCACTAGTACCTCCGTTTTCTCTGGATTAAGTTTGAGTCGGTTTTCCCTCATCCAGTCCATTACTGACTCCAAACAGGCCACGAGAGGAGAGACGCCATCCCCGGTCACTGCATCAGTCGGAGACATAGAGAAAATGATCTGGGTGTCATCAGCGTACTGATAACCCCGCGCCCCATGTCTCCGGATGATCTCTCCCAGCGGTTTCATGTAAATGTTAAATAGCATGGGAGACAAAATGGCTCCTTGAGGGACCCCAGTTTTAAGGGCCCGCTCGCTGGAGCACACGTCTCCCAGCTGCACCATCTGGGACCTCCCAGAGAGGTAGGAACGGAACCACTGGAGCGCAGTGCCCCCGATTCCCACCTCAGCCAGGCGCCCCAGAAGGATACCATGGTCTATGGTATCGAAAGCCGCTGAGATGTCCAAGAGCACCAACAGGGACACGCTTCCCCGGTCAGCGCTCAGACGGAGATCATCGACCAGGGCGACCATGGCCGTCTCAACCCCGTGACCCGCCCGGAAGCCAGTTTGAAATGGATCCAGATAATCCGTTTCATCCAAGACCGTCTGAAGCTGGATCGCAACCGCCCTCTCGATCACCTTCCCCAAAAATGGTAGCAGCGAAACAGGCCGATAATTATTATGTACCAGGGGGTCAAGGGAGGGCTTTTTTAGGATCGGTCTTACAATGGCCAATTTAAGATCCGATGGAAATCGCCCATCCCTGAGAGAGGTGTTAATTATCCGGCGTAACAATGTCGTTACCGCCGGTCCCCCCTGGGCCGCTAACCACGAGGGGCAGGGATCAAGAGAGCAGGTTGTTTTCCGAACACTTCCGAGGATCTTGTCCACATCCTCGGTACTCACCAACTCAAACTCATCCAGTGTAACGTAGTCCACGGAGGCTCTGGACACTTCTACCCTTGGCTCTGCCATAACGTCGGCGTTCAGACCTTCGCTTATACGAGAAGTTTTATCCACAAAAAAGTCGTTAAACAGGTCACAGCAGGCCTTAGAAGGTTCAAGGATCTGGTTCAGGGCAGGAGGGAGCTGAGTTAGCTCCCTGACCACCTTGAACAACTCTGCCGGACGCGACTCAGCGGACGCAATACGAGCACCATAGAACGTATTCTTTGTTGCTCGGATTGCCTCTCCATAGTCCTTTAACAATCGGTCTAGGAGAGTCTTGTCGTGTAAGCAAAGGTGTTTCCGCCAACGGTACTCTAGCCGTCGCAGAACCCGCTTCCTCGCCCGGAGATCTTCCGTATACCAGGGCTTACGATTGGAAGCGGGCCTGAGAGGACGCTTGGGAGCGATTCTGTGTATAGCCCCAGAGAGGCGCGATTCTGTGTATAGCCCCAGAGAGGCAATGGGCACAGGACATAGGGAGAACATTAGATCTAGAACAATGGGAGA
>NC_056522.1:238317013-238438856 GCF_019175285.1 Sceloporus undulatus
CCTCATGGGGTAAAAGATTGAAATATACTATGTGCCAAGATATAAAGGAAAATTGCTACAAAATCTATTATAGATGGTACTTAACACCAGCTAAAATTTGCAAAATCTATGGAAATTCCAACAATAAATGTTGGAAATGTAAAAAGAAGAAAGGGACTATATACCACATCTGGTGGAAATGCAATAAGGCAAAAAAGTATTGGGCTGACATACGGAAAACAATAAATAAAATATTAAACATAAAATTGGAAAATAAGCCAGAAATATTTTTGTTAAATATGTTAAATGAGGATTTGGAAAAAAAAATTTGGATATATATTATTTTATATGATTTGCGCTGCAAGAATGACATATGCCAGGGTTTGGAAGAATAAGGTAATTCCAAATGTTGAAGACTGGCTATTGAAATTGTATGAGTTGATAGAACTAGACAAATTAACAAGGAAATTGAGGAACGAGAAATCAGGAAAGTTTTCAGAAAGCTGGAAACAAGTATTTGAGTTTTTGGAGAAAAAATGGGGATTAATATCAACTACTTTGTTAAAGAATTGGTGATGGGTAAACAAGGTGCAGTTCAGATGTGTAATAAAACCATTACAAATTGTTTGAATAGAAAAATAGAAGCAAACAGGAAATATTAGAGCAACGACAAATGGATTAAATATTACTATAAGAGGTTCTTTTTTTTCCCCTTCAAATGATTGCTCTGTAAAACTAAATTTTGATAATTAAAATTTATAGTGGAAAGGCAAAACCTTCGGGAGTGGAACCCTTGCACCAAATTCAAGGAAAGTAACAAATTGGTGAAGAAGAAAAATATAGAAGAGTGATAACAGTGCAAGAAGGAAAATTAAGGAAGACAATACAGGATCCAGAGACCATAGATAGCAGGTATCCGACGGTAAGCAGGAAGGTTCTTTTAAGCTTTGTTCCAAGATTATTTTGGATATATGGAATGTACAATAAGCGTTTATGTTGTCTATATAGTTAAATGTTTTGTTAGATGTTTTGTGTAATATGTTTGTTTGTTTGTTTGTTTGTCTAATTTTAATAATAAAAATTTTTAAAAAATCATCATCATTATCATTATCACCACCACCACTATCATTTTAAAGCATACCTTTTAGCATTAAAAGCACCGAAAATACACAGAAATGCACTTTGGAAAGTCACACTGTCTCACCTTCAGAAAGAGTGAGTGCATGTCTCATAAACTGACTGATATTATCATCATCATCATCATCATCGTCATCATCATCATCATCATCATCACCACTATCATTGTTAAAACAAAGCAGACCTGTACAAATGGAATGGAAATCCTCCTCCTCCTGCTGCTACTCTTCTTCTTCTTCCTCCTCCTCCTCCTCCTCCTCCTTCCTCCTCCTCTTCCTCCCTCCTCCTCCTGCTCCTTCCTTCCTCCCTCCTCCTCTTCCCCCGCCCCCTTCCTTCCCTGCCCACGGCTATCTGGCAGCCGCGGGAAGGAAGGGAAGGACGAGGAGGACCCCCACCCCCTTCCTGCCCTGCCCGCAGCTATCTGGCAGCCACGGGAAGGGAGGGAAGGAGGAGGAGGACCCCCGCTCCCTTCCTGCCCTGCCCGGAGGGGAACAGGCAGGGTGAAGGAGCCTTGCTGAAGCGGGGCTCCTTGGCCCTGCCTGTCCGCCGGCTGAGGGCATCTCACACGAGAGGCCCGGTCCTGTCGCCAATTGCCGCCGGCGCGGAGCCTTAGGCCTCTTGCGCAAGCGGCCTTTGGCCCAGCGCCGGCGGCAATCAGCGGCAGGACCAGGCTCAGGCCAGTCACAAGGCCTCACGGGGCTGGATCCGGCCCATGGGCCAGGGGTTGCCGACCCCTATTCTAGACATATGAAGAATCACATTCACTTACCACTAAGTTATGATAAAGTTCACTTCCTCAGTGCATACAGCACAGTTCAGTCATCCCTAGGAAAGTATCTCAGAGTCCATAGGTAGTCTGAGGTCTCTGAGAAAGGGAGGGCGCTCCACCCTTGGGCTATTAAACTCTATCTCCCATATATCCTCTGTGAGGCTGCAGAAAAGTCTTCACTCAGTGCTTCATCAGAAATCTGACATAAGAGAGCAGAAAAGTCTGTGGACCCACAGAATTGAAAGTTCTTCTGTGCCCCTGATAACATGGTCTGGAATGGGGAAGAATTACACCAATCCTGGAGTTATGTAGCTCATCCCACCCACTATCTACACCCCCAGGGGAGGGAAACAGCTAAATCTCCATGCTTTCTGCCTTGCTGGCATGAGCCCAGCATGGCACTAGATAAGACAGTACCTCTGCCTTTAGATCTCTCTCATGCCCTCCCAGTATGATTACTCTGTTAGAATTAAGGATCAAGGCTGACACACTGATTGGTCATAAACATTAAAGCTCTAGCATTTCTCCCTTTCAGTCCTCTTCCACACATCCACTCCTCATTCTTCCCCTCACTTTCTTTTAAGCCACCCTTCACAAAACAGCAAGCACCTTTTCCCTTACAATTCTCCTCCGTTGCTGTCATGCAGAAACATCTTTGTCATGTATTAGCTGTTCAGAGGGTTTTTTTCCCCCAACACTAGAGGTGAATCCTGGAACATGGGGAGAAAAGCTGTACTCAGGTGATATGGGAACAGATAGAGTGGATTCCATTCCTCACCTTTTGGCACTCAGTGTTCTCAAAAAATAAAATAGAATAGAATTCAGGATGAGGGCAAGTTCTGAAATTAAGTTACAAGTTTTGGTATCATTGTGTGTGTGTGTGTGTGTGTGTGTGTGTGTGTGTGTGTGTGTGTGTCTATTTTTAAAATTCAGACATATTCAACAAATTTGGTAGGAAGTACTTCTGTGAATTTTACTATGTGAATTTCAGTTAGATGGCATTAAAAGATTAAGCCCGTTAGCAACATTATAGTAATGCTTTGTTGTGTGTCTTAAAATCATTTCCAATTTATGGCAACTCTATCACAGGGTTTTATTGGCAGGAATTGTTCAGAGAGGGTATGCCATTGCCTTCCTCTGAGGCTGATAGAATGTGACTTGCCAAGGTGTCCATGGCCAAGCAGGGATGTTCAGAGCTGTAGTCCAATGCGCAAACCACTACACCATGGTGGCTCTTGGATATTTAATTCGATGTACCAGAGGTTACTAAACTATGTACTACTAGTGATCTGCAAGCTGCAGTCAGGAGTTGAGAACATCTGCACTTGGCTCTGTTTGTGTGTATGTGTTCAAGTTGCCTGTTGACTTATGGTGATTTCATGAATTTCATAGGGTTTTCTTAGGCAAGGAATACTCAGAGGTGGTTTTACCAGCTCCTCCCTCAAAAATATAACCTACAGCACCTGATATTCTTTGGCAGTCTCCCATCCAAATACTAACCAGGACTGAACCTGCTTAACTCCAAAGATCAGACAGAATCTGGTGCCTTTAGGGTATTAAGGTGGCTCACTGCACTTGAATTATTCTTCCTGAAGACAGAAAATGAGTCTGCTTTCTCCTACGCTCAATTATCCAGAAGGCTAACAAGGTCATACAACAGAAACATCTATGCAGTCTAATTTCCCCATAAAAATTACCAGTTAAAGGGCTCTTCTCAGTGACCTGGCCTACATTCTATCCTTGTCATAATACTATCTGGTTTTGACAAAGATGTAGTGTGTGTGTGTGTGGGGGGGGAGATATTATCACAATATGAGTTATGTGCTTTAATTTGTAAAAGAAAAAACTTAATTGAGTGGTCCTCCAAGACTGCTAGCCATTGCAAATGGTTGTGTGGAAAAAAAGTTTGAAAACAGCTGCTCTATACCATGATTTCAGGGCCCACAGGTCTCATTCATTTTAATTACTTCCCCTGTGGCTTTTTCTAAATCAATGGGGCTTCAGACCAATATGAGTTTATGTTAAATCAGGTTACCATTCTCTTTTGGCTTCTGCTGTGGCTGCATATTTACTTTAAAAAGGCCTGTTAATTATCTACAAGCTACCTGCAAATGAAGATATATGGATCCAGGTCTAAAAAGCCAGCGTACCCTAGCCTAATTTGGAATGAAGAAGGAAAGAGATTCTGAAAGGAAGCTTCCACAGAATTTGTATGCATCTTTTCCCCTTTCAGTGTACCCCAGAATATAAGGTCTGTGCCACCTAATTAACCATGAATGACTTTGATCTTGCAAATACCTACATCATCTTTCTCTTTCAGGATGTCACACAATTCTCACACAAGAGCAGATATCTGCATTCAGTCTCCCCAGGAAAAAAAACTTCTGCTGCAAGAGAATTATATGATGCAAGACTATACCTACTACACCACTGTCATCAGGGGCTTTCTTAGGTTTGTTTGCCTTAGGAAAAACATTCAACACAAATGCTATGCATCCACGTTCAAAACACACAGATTTTAATACTGGGAATGCACATGTGCAAAAATTTACTGGCAATGCACTACCACATGTGAACATATGCTTCTGTGTAGCTGTCATTTTTGACATGCTACTTTCCTGTTCAGGAGAAATGGAAGAAATTGAAGCAACCCAGATCTCTTTCTTCACCAACCTGTCAGGATAGATGGAAGGAGGAGGTCTGGATGGTGCCCCCACCTCCATGAATGGAGATTGGCACTATCAAGGCAGACACTTCTAATAAACTGTTTGACATCATCTGGACAGATCCCAGTCCAACATCAATAACTGCAGAAGCTCCAAGTTCTTCCATTGAAATATCCTGTGCCAGAACCACATGCTTGACACTAGACCAACACCAACATCATCCCACATGCTTTAGAATTTGAACAAAGAAGATATGCACAATGGGAGAAAGAAATTTTCAACTCAAATAATCAGAAGTTGATTTATAACATGCTCAGAAGGGGAACATTTATAAATGAAACAAACAAACAAGACAACCTGGAAATAAATATTAACATACAATTGAAGAACTGGCAAAAAGAAATTTTGAAATCTTGAAAATTTAAGGACTTCAGTAACAAATAATGTCAGCCAGAATCTTCAGTTTAGCTCTCTGGAGAATTAATCAATAAATAATACATCAAATAGTCACTTTTTTGTTTTTCTCCTTGGCAGGCTAGTGTTAGATTTTTAACATAAGAACTTTAACCTATCCTGCCCTCCTGGAAAGATATTTGATTGGTTCAATACCTGGTAAATTTCTAGAACAGGAAATTTCTGTCATCTGTCAAGCCATGTCAATTGATTACTAATATACATTAACATTTAAAAGAAGATAGGTTTGACAATTTCAAAGAGTATCAGAAAGGTTGCTTTTCAAGTAGTTGGCCAAAAGACATTTTTGACTGGGTTAAAAGGCATTCTTCTAAGGAAATCAAGATGGAGCAATTCATAAATAGAAGATACATTTTGGGCTTTCTCTTGCTCTGATCTTTATGATCATATGTTATTGAATATTGCAGGATTTCAGCCTATTAATACAGGAACAAGGACATCAGAAAGCTGTCAATAATGTTTGTAGTCTGAAACCAGTAAGATAAAAAAGACAGTGAAAGACCACTAAAAATGCGGTAATACAAAAGAAAGATTCTTTGTGTATACTAGCCAAAAGTTATTTATGTTTTACCACTTTGTATTTTTAACACGAATGACTTTCTCCATTTAACCCTATTTTACCATGGTCTGTGTGTGTGTGTGTGTGTGTTTAAAAGATTCAATATCTATCAACAACTTTGATGGATGAACTGAAATCAGAGTACAAGTTAAATGCTTAGCATTCCAATGTGTGAAAAGCATGCTTTATTCTCCTTGGTCTTTTGACTAGCTGAATTACAGGAACTCTTGTGACCTCTTCCATTGTAGCCTTTAAATGAAGTTTATGGAACTATAAACAGACAAATGCTCCAGGAGCTAACAAATGGCCAAAGTAAAACAGGTTAATTAAGACACTTTTATTCCTTGGACCTTTGATGAACTCTTGTTTGACATTTGGCCTTTTTCAAGGCTTCAGTCATTTCTTCTTCTTTGTCTTATTCTGTCTCCCAAAAATTGTAGCATAGCCTGCTATCACATCTGTTTTCCTCAAGAAGAATAATTTTGTTTTGGTTTTGATAATGCACTTGCTTCACTCAGACATTAAAAAAATGATCTTTATAAGGGCAGTTTATAGAGGTTACACTGCATGCTATCTCACTCTGCCAATCAGAAGTGGCCAAACAAACATTAAGCCATGGTTTGTTTACTGTGACATACGAATCCACCAGGAAACTGGATTTCTGTTTGTTTCTTTCCCACCTACCTAGAATAAACCTTGGATTACTGCTCTTGCTTTTTCTGTTGAGGAGAAGATAAAGCAGAAATCTGGCCCTGCAGTTTTGTACACCACAATAAATAAACAGAAGTCCTAACATCCATGGTTTGTTTAGTGATGTATTAGCCACTACAAAGATAACACCCACTGCAGCAGCTTTCACAGCCCCAAAGTAAAACCAGAATGGGCCCCTCATAGGAAATTCCAGAAAAGCCCCTTAAGGGACACTGGGTGCAACTGCACAAAAAGGCTAAAGCCTGTGCCCATTAACCCTACAACAATTCCCATGTTTTCTTGCTTCTACAAAAGAATTGCTAGCACATACAGTCCACCCTCAGCATACATGCTCTCGCCATACTCGGATTCCAGCTTATGCGAATGGCAAGTTGCAAGGGACAAAATGGTGCACGCACTGCCATTAAATTAAATGGGACTCCAGCATACACAAAATTTGCCTTATGCAGGTGGTGGTGGTGGTCCAGAACAGATCCCCCACGAATGGCAAAGGTGGATTGTACTTGCTGAAAAAGTCAGAGGTGTTACAACAACACAACTCTTTTGGAATAATGGAAAGAGTCTACCTGATGAACATCTGCCTGTGACTCAGCTGTGAAAGACAAAGGATTCTTGACTGAATAAAGACAACATACATAATTAAGCAGCATTGGACCTCTTTCTGGTGGGAGATACAGGGAACAAATAAATGCTGAAATGAAATATTATAGTCTTTTCTCTCCAGAAACTTTGATGATTATAAATCATTTCTCCAGAGACCCAAAACGCCAAACCTAGTCATAAATAAAATGGGTGCTTGCTATATCTCTGTCAGATTAGGCATCAGGTTTGTTCTTACAAGAAACCACGAGAGTTAAACATTCCCCGCAAAAAATCTCAGGTTCCACACTACACTCAGTAGCAATGTGTGACAGCTGCCAAGAGCAATTGTCATCAGTGGTGCAGGGTTTCCCCTATAAACAGGAATAGTGAGAAGTCTGTTGGACAAGAGAGTTGCATTTCTTTTACACAAGCAAGAGAAGCAATAAGTAATAAGCAGTCCAGTCATGAGGCTCTACCTGCCTTCAATGTATCATGTTAACAAATATACAGCTGCAAAAGTGTATTGAGGATTACATTATATAATGGTAATGCTGGCTTTAACACGTCCATGTAAGATATGGGCAAAAAACCCAAGCAAGGTATTCTCAGGGGAAAGATACCCACTTTATAAAAATTTACAGAGAAAATAACACGGATATATTTCAATTCTGTGTAAGGTCTGCCTTGTCTTTTGTTATTATGTGCTCACCTTGCAAGCTTATTTATCACTTCATACATTGATCTGCAAGTCTACCTTTTTATTATTTGCCTCTTTCCATCTATCACACAGGAAAGATATATAGCACATTGTAAATTCCGAGCCAGTAAAAGGAGTTACCATAGCAACTGAGCATTCTTGTTTTATATAAACAAGAAGCTGAGACAGAGGTCAGTAACACAGGCGGCATATCAAGTCCACTCTAGAGGTGTTTCTTTGCTCTTGTTTAAGTCACTTTGGGATAATTAATCAAAGTTCTTTAATGTGGCTAGATACTGAATGCAATTTATTTTGGCCTAAATGCAGCTATAGTAGACCCACCAAAACAATGGGAACTTTACCAACATATGTGTAAATGCAATTAATTCAATGGGTCTACTCTGACTGAGACTGCCAACTGGCTATAGGCCTCGCTGTTCAGCCTCACCTTGATGAAGATTTAGTTTGACGTTAAGTTTCCCAGTGCAACTGGTTGGAAGATACTGACATTAATGAAACATTCCAGGTCTGCTATACTGGACATAGGAGAGTGTTTCAGAGCCCCAAGGTTTTCAGTGTTTACCTGAGAAGTCTCAAGTGACTTCTGATTTGGCAAAAACTGTGCCTTACCTAAAGCTTCTGTATATGGAAGCTGCAAATATAGGTCTAAAGGCTCTGCAATTCCCAGTTTGATCTGTTGGTATCATATACGGTGTGCTTTCGTGGCAATACGAGTGTCAGTTACAATCTCAAATCAAATTCTCAACTGACATTTTCTGGTGAGCCTTTTGTTGGCACACTCATGGAATTTCACACTCATGTGGCACACTCATGCAATTTCATGGATGGGAGCAAGACAACAGTGTCTTCAATTCTGCAGCTTGCCCACATGTTCCCACCACTTTTTCCACCCCCACCCCCACCGCACACAAACTATTGTCAAATAGAAAAATTCAGAAGAGCTACAAGATGTCTTTTGACTGCTAGTGCTAGGATCCATGGATCTGGAAACACCTAATGTTAGGTAGGAAAGGCCACAAATACTATTCAGAGGGACCTGTGTTCAGCTCATGCATCACTCTATGATGCCTCATGTTGCTTTCAGTGGCACAGCATCTTCCCTTTTAGGGAAAGACCAGGCTTGATTTGCTCTAGGACATATTTATTGTCTTTTTAGCAGCCCATAGTATTTGTAGAACTCTCCAGCATTACTTTCAAATGAGTTGATTTTCTTCCTATCAGCTTTTTTCACTCTCCAGCTTTCACAACTGTATATAGAAATGGCAAATATGATGGCATGGAGAATTCTAATTTTAGTATCCAAAGGTATTTTTTTACACTTCAACTTCTTTCCAGTGTCCTGTACCCAGTGGGTGTACATCCTACCAGTGGTCACAGTGAACCATCTTGTCATCCATTCTCTTTTCCTCTCTTTCTCACTCAGCCAACCACAAGGGTGGGGTCCTACAGCCCCTTCCAGGTCTGGGTCAGGAAAGGGCAAGGGCAAGGTGGTTCACGGGAAAGGGCATGGACAAGGTGGCCACTGGTGGGATGATGGTGGGTTGCAGTGGCAGCCACAGACGCCTTTCCTCCCCCTACTGCTATTGCCTTCTTTTCTGAGCCTCGCCAGCAGCTCTTCCAGACTTGGAAGAGGCTGCCAGGCAACAGAAATAACCCACCCACAGCCACAGCAGGAGGACAGAGGAAAAGCTCTAGCTGGGTGGTGGTGGTGGTGGGGGGTGCGGGCAGGGCATGTGTGTGCCAGGCAGCTTTGCTGGGACAAGGAGGGTAGTCAGACGGTCAGAAGGGTGAAGGCAGACGGCAAGCACTACTCCCTTGCTGCTGCCCCTTCTCCTTACACCCCCTTCTCTCACTCTCTCTGCAGTTATTTCCCCTGGAGTGGCTGCATGCCACTCCAGGGGATGACAAAATGGATTACCATGATGGGGTTACCCAACCCTCATGATGGCACTACTGTAGTTCCTTCATAGCTGCCTTTTGAAGTCCTACTCTTCTGATTTCTTGACTGCCGACTCCATTCTGATTAATGACTGAACCAAGGTATGGAAAATTCTGAACTATTTCAAGGACTTCACCATCTTCTTTAAAATCATATACTTCATCTATGGTCTTTATTGCATTTTCTTAATGTTCATCTTATAAACATCCTTTTGTACTTTCTTCCTTGGTTTTCTTCAGCAACAGTTTCAAGTCTTTGCTATATTAGGCAAGTAGAATGGTGTCATCTCACCCCAGAAGAAAAGATCTAAATCTAAAGCAGGGAGAGGCAGGAAATAGAAAAATAAAAATTATTATTATTATTATTATTATTATTATTATTATTATTGGGCAGCTAATCTAGGTAATTTTGATGAGGTGGGACGGGATTCTGATCCAGCAATTTTTAAAATATCTTTAATATGATCTGAGCATATCTTGAAAGGCTGATGTTCTTTCATCCAATTTTGACACCTTTGCCCAGTCTGGTACAGTCTGGCTCCTCAGCAAAAGCCTGTCTGACTTGTAAGTAATAAGCACTACCACTGTCATAGCCTCTTGACTCATCAGATCACTGAACCCCAAAACCGTGGAAATCCTATATTGTTCTTCTTTCTTTCATTAGGATTTTCCTAAGGACTTGCAGCCCAGAAATCTCACAATATTGAACATGCGTATTCCAACCAATGTGTTCCATAATGATATGACAACAGATAAAACTTCAAAACTTCATGCAGAAAAAACTCCCAATGTTGTTCATGTAAAAATACTAGTATTTGTATGCAGTGTATTGTACATGGAAAGTAACTGGACCTTTTTCTAAACCTCCATCTCATTTTTCTTTTCTATCCTATTGTTTCTTCTTACTTCAAATACAGTCTAGCAGTTGCCACTAAGAGAAAGCTGAAAGGAGCTTTCTCCTAACCTTGTAACCTCTGCTTTTCCTTCTGCTGAAACTCACAGTGTGTGAAGAATCTTAAGTCCATCAAGTCACACTTTTGTAGAGTATGATCCCCTTTTTGTCTTGACGTTCCATTCACTTCTAAAGCACTGTTCTTTATATTGTGGAGATTCAGGGTCAAACTAGACATTAAGGAGAAGCTAGATTTCCTCTGAGTCTCATGTGTTCCCTCTTACAACAGGATCTCCTTAGATTGACATACTGCAACCAACAGACTTATGCAAATATTTACTGTCCAGTGACATGCCCAAACAAGGCATGCTAAAAATGCAAGATAAGCAGTTGAGATAAATTATGTGCCATGACAAACAGGCATGCTTCACATCTTAAAAGAGCACCTTTCCTAAATACATGCTAAATGTTATCATCTAGTTTAAAACCCTGAGAATAGTACATAAGTTATCTCAACGCTTGATCCAGCTTCTTCTTTCCACTTTAATTTTAAAAGATATTTAGTTTGCAGCAATGTAAAGCTGGTGTCTTATCAGTGTAGCATGATTTACTACAGAGAACAGTTTGCCTGGTGACACAGCTTGGCCTTAGATTTTTTGTCAGCTCAGGGGTATCAGTTGGGAGGTACGGAGGGTGTGGGATGCAACGGATGACACCACTGCTCCCCAAATGTCTCCCTTTTGGCAGAAATGTGATGTGGAATTTACCTACATCCCTTTAAAATCCTGGAGCACAGTGAAAAGGAAGCTATGAGTGGGCTCAGTAGACAGAAAGGAGAAGCCACTGGGTTGTTTTTTTTAATGTTTTACTATTTAAAAACATCAAATCTTACCAAAATTTCAGTTTAATCATGGGAATCTATGTAAATACATTTAGGCTGGGTTTATGATATGTTAATTTGAAAGTAAAATTTTAATTTTACTAGTTGTTTAATACACAAATTCAATCTAGACAACAAGGAAATTGAAATAGTTAAATAATTCCCATATCTAGGATCAAACATTGACCAGAATGGAGACTGCATCAAGAAATACGAAGACTAGGAATGAGAAGAACAATTTTGAAAGAACTGGAAAAGATACTGAAGAGCAAAGACATACAACTGAGCACTAAAGTCAGAATCGTTCAGGCCATTGTATTCCCAATTATCATGTACAGTTGTGAGAGCTGGACAGTGAAGGAAGCAGACAGAAAGAAAGTCAGCTCATTTGAAATGTGGTGCTGGAGAAGAGTACTTAGGATACCATGGATAGCCAAGAAGACAAACAAATGGGTTCTTGAACAGATCACACCAGGGCTCTCCTTGGAAACAAAGATGATCAAGTTGAGATTATCATACTTTGGCCACATAATGAGAAGGAATAGATCACTAGAAAAAACAATAATGCTAAGAAAGGTAGAGGGTAGAAGAAAGAGAGGAATGCCATAAGTTACTGCACTGGGTGACATCAACTCTAGTGATGTCTTAAGTGATGTGTGACTTAACAGCAGAAAGATAAGACGGATCTCCCCCACTGGCCCCTGCTCCTGCATATCATATTAACCTTTCCCAATTATGTCAGCAGAAAAAATGTTTTGCAACTCTCAAATGACAATAGGCATTTATTTTTAAAATGTATATCCTGCTACATGGTTGAACTCTGTTGGGGTGTATTGCAACCTTCAGATCATCCATGATATCGAAATCCAAAAGCAACAAATAAATATATAAATTTCATGAAGTTCCATGAAAAGTCAGAAGGAGAATCTTTAAAAGCAATTAAGGCATGTAACCAATTTATAATAGCAGGGTGTTCCAAAGTAAAAATGATTAATTGATACGCACACACATTGGTATATATTGGTAAGCATATTAACATCCTAAGCAAATACATACATAATGTGAATACATAACCAGGAAGTGTTTATAGTCTTCAGAAAGAGCATGACAAACCAGGCCTCAATGCATTTTTCTGATGAGGGAGTTCCAGAGTATTAGACAAGTATATAGGTTCCATAGAGAATTTATTACAGGGCAAAACATCCAAAACATTTTGCCACCTGAAGCCAAGGACAACTTGGCATCTGACACTTCATGTGTAGCAACTCACTGGACTCAGAGCTAAGCAGGCTTCTTAAATACTATGATTTGCAAATGATTCTCCACCATTCCTGAGGCAGGAATGCAGTTTAATGGGCATACGTATTGTCAGGGGTCTCAGAAGGAGCGGAGGGGAAAAGCTGTCACTGCTGCCCTCCACTATCTGACACCAGAAGCAGTTGCCTCACTTTACCTAATGATAAGGCTTGCCAGCATGGATGGCATACATTCATGCCTTTACCATCCCAACATACCTCTGGATAATTAGGAATTGCCATGTGACTACACCACAGCTTGGGACTACAGATGCAGTAACAGCTAGACCACTAGATGTTTTGATGACAATTCCCAACAGCCTCATCCAGCATGGCAAATGCTAAGGGTCTGTGAGAATAGCAGTCCAAAACATCTGCAGAGCCAAATGTTCCCTACTCGTGAGAAACAGGAACGGGGCAAAAGCCCAGATGAGAAGGAAGATCAGCAAAATGTTGGCAGGCTATAGAAATGTCCTGTTTGAAAAGCCCTAACATTATTTCTTCTCAGAAGCATCAGATAGGAAATACCACACAAACATTAATTCTATTGGTCTTGGCCCCAAACATTGGAAAGAAAAGGTTCAAAACACAAACACACACACAGCCAGAAAAGGAAACAGTGAAAACAGAACAAGAAGGGTGAAAAAGCAGCACGGTGGTGGTGGGGGGACTTTAAATACTGTATGTGGAACTGACATGCTGTTTTAATTAGAATGTGATTGATTTTTTATTCCTGAAGTCCTGTGTTGTTTTACTAAAACTTTATATCACAGATGAGCAAAACAACCTGAATTTTCATTGTATAAAAACAGTGAAATCTTAGCAGCAGGGCACCTCGCTGCAGCGCAGAAGTGGATGGGGACCACTTGGAGTGGTTTTGTTCAGTTGAGAACTCCTGTGGGTTGGCACAGTCCTGCTATACTGCTTCACTCTCTTGCCTTCATACACTGCAGACAAAGAACCCTACTTACATTTGGAGACAGGAGGAGGGCAAAATCTGAAGCACCATCCTGAGCCATTATGGGCTGAGTACACGCAATTTTAGGTAAATGGCCATGGCTTAAGCTCCATTCCCACTGACTAAATTGGTATCAAGTACTTTGCAGCAGTACAGTTGGGCTATTGTCAGGGTAGTGTGTTTTACAATTGCTCTGTATAAGTACAAAATCGATGCAGGATTAGATTATTGAGAATCCTAGTTTTGATTATTACAGGGATTTTTCTTTTAAAAAATGTTTCAGCCATTATAACTAAAGATACAGGCATGAGATTGTGTTCCAGTGCCTTAAGACACCTCAGAAGATTGAAGGAACAACCCTAAGCATGGCTTTAAGATACATGGTAAAATACTTCCACACCCTATTTAATTCTTTGGCTTTTCCCATGACTAAGGGAAGCCTTATACATAATACAAAATAAGCAAAACTATGCACAGTTAGTTGTTGTTGTGTGCCTTCAAGTAACTTCCGACTTATGGCAACTCTAAGGTGAACCTATCATGGGGGTTTCTTGCCAAATTTCCAATGACCGGGTTTGCCGTTGCCATCCTCTGAGGCCAAGAGAATGTGACTTGCTCAAGATCACCCAGTGGGTTTACTTGGACAAATCAGGATTCGGATCCTGGTCTCTTGAGTTATAGTCCAACACTCAAATCACTACTCCATGCTTGCTCTTCACAGTTAGTTACTTTGCATAGTTTATACAAGTGATGGGATGTGAGTTTGTTTGGTTCTTTTGGACTGCAGAATTTGGTTTACGTTCTCATTCAGTTTTTAAATATTTTAAAAATTATTTTTATTTCTAGGGTTGGTTTACATAGTCAGCTCCATTTGAATTTATATTTAGAATCGTATTAGCAAGAAGTTGTCAAAAATGGGATCCAGAAACTTTAAATCCATTGTTAAAATATTTTCCTATCTTCCACAAGATTTATCTCTTGTGCATATTGTTTTTATGCAGTTTGGGGTTCATCTTAAATCTGATGACTGCTTTATACTGCTCTGTTATCGTGTGGCATTTTTCTGCTCTTGTTTTATTGTAATTTTAACTTTTTATAAGCTACTCCAGGATCTCTTTGAAATATGGTGCATTATTAATTCATTCAAGGGCTGCTCTAAATGGAAGTCAATCAGCAATAAATCAATAAAAAGATGACTTACATTTAAAGCAGCAGATTACTTTTTCTCTGATTGTGAAAAATGCTGTCAAATAATATTATATAAATATGGCAGGTAGTTACAAAAGTGTAAAACTGGTGTTTTAAAATATGTCAATATATAAATAAATACATTGACAAGGGTCTAATCTATACTGCAGAGATAATGCAATTTGACACCACTTTAAATGCCTTGGCTTAATGCTATCTGTATTGAGCCAAAACATGCATCTCAGGAAGTAAGCTCATGTCTATTAAAGCTACCAATTTCTTTCTTTCATTTAGTCTCAAAGGTGCTACAAGATCCCTTTGCATACTTGATTTCCCAGACTAACACTGCTATATCTTTGAACTGGCTTATGCTATGAAATTCTGGGATTTGTAGTTTTGTGACATATTTAGCTTCTCCTGTCAGAGTGCCACAACGAACTACAAATCTCAGGATTCTGTAGGATTGGGGGTGGTTTGGCCTCATGGGTTGCAGGTAGGTCAAAAGATCTATTTGGCTCAAACAGAACCCAGCTATCAGTCCAAGCAGAATTGTAGGGCACAGGAGCAGGATTGTCCTTTAGTTCATTGGTCCCTCATGTACTCATGTGCTATGGCAGTGTTTTCAGGGACATGGGCAAACATCTATCATTTCTATACCTTTTTTTAAAAGAATTTGTGTTGGTAAAGTAGGTATAGAATACTATGGGGCTCTCCAACCAGTGTCTCCATCCTTTCCCACCAGGCAACTGGTATACGGAATCATTCAGCCCTACAAAGGGCAACCTAAAGGAGCACAAAGTACACCTTCTCAGTCATCTTCTCTTGGAAGTGCACTGTAAAAATGTTTCTTATGTTGGTTTGGACATGATGTATTTATGAATCTATTACCTTCCTAGTGTACCTAAATACCACTGTTATTGAAACACTCCCTCACAGACACTTTTCCTTTCTATCTGTCTCTCTTGCCTTCTCTCTGTAACCATAGTAGCAGCCTTCAGTTCTTTTCTTCTCCCACATCACAGTAGTAAAAGCAAGACACAGTCTAGAGAGCCTTTTCCATTTGTAGATTATGCAAACTGAACTCAAACAACAGAGGACTGTGTGTGTTTGTATGTGGTTAAAATGCAACATGGCGCTAACAACCACTAACTGCAGTTTGCCTTTAAATAATATATCGACACACCACTAATGATAAGAGCTTTCACTCTACTCTACCAAAAAGTGTAGACATCCATTATCTTTCATATCATTAATATCAAACTCAAAGAAACAGCAGCTGAATTGCACTAATGTCTAATATTGTTTCACCTTTTTCACTTATAGTTTGTTGAATTTTGAAATATAGCAGTGGCGCCCAGTGGAGTGGGGAATCTATTCTGGCTTTCCATACAAATTCTGAAGGATCCATTCAAAGTCTTGAATCTATTGGGGAGATAGGATTCAGAACCTTAGATAGCTCCAAGTTGAAACTAAAACCTAAAGTGGATTTACCATCCTACTGAAACAAACCAGTTGCAAATTATCCTATGCCACCTCCCACCCCATTTTAGTCTCTCATCTCATCTTCATGCAGTTAATATAATTCCTATTACAATGAAAGTTTTTGAGGGAAAGGTATGAAAGGAAGAAACAAAAAGAAAGTGAAGTAATAGTACCACTTGATTCTGCCTTGGCCAGACCTCAACTAGAATATTGTGCCCAGTTCTGGACACCACAATTGAAGAAGGATGTTGACAAGCTGAAGTGTGTCTAGAGGAGGGCAACCAAAATGGTGAAAACTCTGGAAAACTATGCCCTCTGCGGAGCAACATAGGGGGCTGTGTGTGTTTAGCTTGGAAAAGAGGCAATTAGGAGGTGACATGATAGCCACGTTTAAATATTTGCAGGGAAGTTACGTTGAGGATGGAGCAAGCTTGTTTTCTGCTGCTTCCAAGACTGGGACACAGAGCAGTGGATGCAAACATTTTTATCTTTTTTAAGTTTTTGATATTTGAGTATGGAATCTGTTTTAATTATTGCACTAATTTAATTCCATTTTAATGTGCTATTTTGTATGTTTTTAAATGTATTTTTTTTAATGTTGTAAGCCACCCTGATTTCCAGTCCAGAGAGAAGGGTGGGATGATGATAATGATGATGATGATGATGATGATGATGATGATGATGATGATGATGAGAAAAAGAGATTCCACCTAAATATTAGGAAGAACTTCCTGACAGTAAGAGCTATATGATAGTGGAATATGCTGCCTCAGAGAGCAGTGAATTCTCCTTCTTTGGAAGTTTTTAAAGAGAGGCTGGATGCCCATCTGTCAGGGGTGTTTTGATTTTGTATTCTGGCATGGCAGGGACTGGAACTCAGGATGACTTACAATATTAAAAAATACAATTAAAAACATACAAAAATAGCACATTAAAACAGAATTAAATTAGTCTACGATTCTATGAAGGGAAATGAAGGAATAAAAATAAAAATGAATAAAAAGAAGTTGAAGAGAAATGTGAGTGAGAACAGTAGAAAAGTTAGACAGCCATTCCTTGCCTTAAAAACAACAACTACCCAAAAAATTGAATTAGTTGACTTTTTGTTGTGCCTTGTCCCGGTTTATTTACAAAGGGAAGAAACATATGAATAGCCAGCAACAGGAACGCGCTCAAAGGGATTTGAAGAATAGTTGTTTCATTAATGCAAGTCATTTGTTTGGCACAAGTCAATGGTGGTGGTGTGGGGAGGGGAATCTAGGTCACCATGCCACAGCAGATCAGCTGTAGGGTGAGCAGCTGGGGAATCATTCCATACGAATGCTTTAATATAATAATTATATTAGCTTACATATGGAGTGCTGTTACAAGTGTGCTCCATATGTTAATTCTGTAAACCTTGAAGGCCTTGGAAGGTGGATTACAATTAATACTACCACGTGTTAGGTCAAATAATCAATGAAAAAGAAGTAGCTTGTCTAAGAACACTTACTGAATTCATATCAAATATATGAGCTAATTGTGCCAGTTCAGCCAACACATAACAATATCTGTTTCTCAATGGATTGGCAGATCATGGAAGTAACTTGCAAGTAACATGTTACATTTTGGGACAACAAGGGCATAACACCATTTTTGTTGCGAGTAACATAAGAACTAACAACCTTGTTACTTTTCCCTTGTAACAAAAATACTTTTTCTTGTTGGTGTTGATGGTTAAAATATTTTTTTCACATTCTAAACCATTGTCTTACTTTTCAGAATATTTTTCCCACTTAAAAATAATAATAACAAGAAAGGAACAAGTAACAAAATAAATGAATCCTTTTTTAAAAGCAGAATTAATGCTAAGTAATTTCATTAGTTTTTAAACTTTACAAGCTCCAGTGATTATTTTTAAGCTTCCCCACACAACTGCCTCTGCCCTACTCTTTTTCCAGTTGTGGTTTAACCATAATGTAGGAAGGGTGAGCCTACTATTTGTACCTGTACCTAGATCTGTTCGACTATACTATTTCCTCTGCCCTTCTTCCCTACCATGTGTTTTCTCTCAGGGCTCATTCCCACTTACATTGAAATCAAGAGTGCAATTCGCATTCGCTCCATGTTGGTAAATCAATTACAAAAGGTCCCTCGTTCCCATTATGAAAGTGGATCTTTTCATTACCTCACTGTAATTACTTCTTTTTGGGCGTGATTTTCATCCCCACTAGTTTGCATGGGTCCCCCATGGGTTTCTCCCAGACCCCTGCCATCCCTGGATCACCTGATCCAAGCATGGCAGAGGTCTTTTTAAAAAAATAAATTAATCAAAAATTAAATTTACTTGCCTTTGCAACTACTTGCCTTTGTCTCACTTTATCATGACAGGATTTGATCACACTGTGACAGGAACCGGTTTCAAATGGGGTTATTTACACCAATTGACAATTTGCTCTATTTCACAGTGGGAACGGGCAGTCAGTCTGCGGGGGTTTGGGGGGGGGGAATTCATGCATCTTTTCCTCTTGTTTTGCACTGATCCTGTAAGCATCACATTAACAACACTAATTTCACATTAAAAACTCCTCCTTAATTTTGTGGTTGTTTGTCTTTAAGTCAATTCCAATTTATAGAGACTCTAAGTTGAATCAACCATGAGCCTTTCTTCAGATAAAATTTGCATTTGCCTTACTCTGAGGTTAATACTTGCCCAAAGTCATTCAATAGGTTTCCATGACCAAGTGGGTATTTGAACCATGGCCTCCAAAAATCCTAATCCAACACTCACACCACTAGAACACACGGGCTTTCCCTCCTTGATTAAGCAGGAATTAAAGAACTTCTTGCCCTTGGATGCAGCTGACCAAAGTAATCATGCAATTAAACATTCCATTTGAATTTAATTAATTCGTTTTGTAATCTTAATTTTATGAAAAGCATAAAAGATTTGGCTTTAAGCTATATGCATATATGGCTCAACATCCTTCTAACAAGTGAGAAACCCAAATTTACCATATAACCCTCCAAATTAGGGATTTTCAAACGTTTTTTACTTATGATCCTTTCACTTGTAAATATCCTTACTATTATTGTTATTGCTACAGAATGTAACATACATTGTGGAAATACAGGAAAAGAGATTCCACCTCAACATTAGGAGGAACATCCTGACAGTAAGGGCTGTTCGACAGTGGAACACACTCCCTCGGAGTGTAGTGGAGTCTCCCTCCTTAGAGGTCTTCAAACAGAGGCTGGATGGCCATCTGTCAGGGATGCTTTGATTTGGATTTTCTGCATGGCAGGGGGTTGGACTGGATGGCCCTTGCAGTTTCTTCCAACTCTATGATTCTATGATTCTATAATGTAGCCACTATAAATATATGACATGAACTTTGTATGCATGCTCAGTTGTAAGCATGATTATTGCCCTACCATTCTTTGCCACTGGACAAACAAGTGTATTGTTCTTTAAGACAATAAGAAAAGGACTTTGAGAAAATTGAAAAGCAATTAAACACAGGAAATTGCTCCATGTCCTACTTGAGCATGTAAAATCAGGATTTGACATGCAACATGCAGAAGACATACACTTGGAACAAGAATGCCACAGGAAGGTCTCTGCCGTGAAGGCTGCAAAGAAAACTTCCTCCCACGCAGAAGCTGCTGGCTAGATAAATAACGACAGGACTGCCGAGTACTCACAAAGGATTTTAATCTTGGTTCCAATATCTACAACAGACGGTCAAAGTGCTTCGCCAGACTCCTATTTACAAAAATAACCACACTGAGCATTCAGCTCACATTGTTACATACATCTCCCCTCCTGGGGTTTCGAGTCCATTCCCCTACTGATCCATCATCCAGTTTGCTGTCACCTGACAGCTGTGACTCTGCAGAATTGAAGCCTGCTGGTTTCATCTCCTGCCCCTCTGTCATCAGCCTCCTGTGACACAGGACTCGCCAAATGTTGAGTCATCATGTCTGCCACCTGAACTCAAGTTACCTTGTCACCTTTGTCATAGCCACATCTCTAACATTTTCTGCGCAGAGTGCACTGTACTCTAACAACCATGTCAGCTGTTGAACCTTGATTACTCATTCAGACTCCAGCATAATATAGCATAAAACCTTTATTAAACATGGGATTCCACACTACCCAGCTTCCTGGTAGGCCTCTACGAAGAAAAGCAGCTGAGTTCAGCCAAACTTCTGCAGGTCTTCCATTCTGTTATACATAAATTATTGGACAATCTTACCGTCTTGCTGTTAACAAACCTTTCTTTGAGAACAACATGATTTTGTTTGACAGCTCATAAAATGGGTAAAAGGGCTGTTAGCAATTTTTCTTGATTAACCTTCTCCTCTGTCTGGCCAAAACAAATTGTACTAAGGCTATAGACTGACAGGTTCATAGGAAACCACTGTGTTACCAGGATCTACAATATTAGTCAACAGCAGCTTGGGCCTCGTCCCCAGTATCCTCAGGCAGATGTAATTAGTAGCTCATATACCTCACCTGGTGCTAGCTTGACAGGAAACAGTGTTAACAATATGAAAGTGAAAGCGCATTCCAGCACCATCTGATAAATTTCATATCTCTATCTGACAGACACAGGCCCGCGATTATTGCTTTGAGAACCTGGTTTTCCTCACCTCAAAAGAACACAAAGACTGATAATCAAAAAGGGAAAACAACTTTGATGGAAATCAGCATGGGTCTTATAAAGAGATCTCAGCCTGTGTGTCAGCATGTGAGTAAGGCACCCTGAGACAAGGAAACAAAAAAGTGGAATATTCAGCCATTCTCAACGAACTGAAAACAAGGCTACAGCAATATTTCGTTCCTATCGAATGCCTGTCCCACTAGACACAGCACAAGCCCACATGTCTCCATAGCACAAGAAACAAAACAGACATATAAATAAACTGAATTATGGACAATACTGTCATTTAACATAAGGCATTGACAGAATGTAGACACAGTTAGACAATATGAGCAACAAAAGTTTGAATGATAGTGCTTTCTGCCAGAACATGCAAATTTGTATTTTAAAATCCACCATAAATTAAGGATGTGACAATCAATCAGAGGCCATCATATTTTATCCCTCATATTTTTTTCTCCAGCTCAAATTAACTTTTTATGTTTTATTTCTACAAAAAAAAACCTTCACTTTATTTCATAAGTTATGTTTTTGATTTATCATGAATGCATAACCCTATGTACTTAGGATCTTTCAGGGCTACATTTTCATGGTAATTCTGGTGGATGAATTTTGTGTTCACATCTATTGTGTTAAATGTATTAAAACTTTTAATTCCATGAGCATAACCCTAGTTATTGTGTAAATTACAAAAACTATTAATTTATCCTCTGAGGAAAAAGAAGAGAAACAATTTATCAGAGCAAGTGATTAATCAGAAAGCACAATCTTGTTATAGGTCGGAAGTTTAACATATGGTCAACCAGCAAAAATTGAGGGCACCCTAATAAGTAATTAGAGAGCCAGAGTGATGCAATTGTTTGAATGTTAAAATAGAACTCTAGGAGACAAAGGTTCAAATTCCCTTGGCAAGTCATGTCCTCTAAGTCAAAGAGGAAGGAATGCCAAACTCACTCTGAACAAAACTAGCAAAACAAAAACAAAAAAGATTATAACATCTCCTTAGAGCTACCATACTTTGGAAATGAATTGAAGGCACACAACTCATTATGGTAAAATAGTTTGAGTGTTGGACTAAGACTCTGAGAGACCAGGTTTTGAATCCCTGCTCAGCCATGGAAACCCACTGGGTGACCTTAGACCACTCTCACTCTCCCAGTCTCAGAGGATGGCAATGGGAAACCTGCTTTGAAGAAACTTGCAAAAAAAAAAAAAAAAACCTACAATAGGGTTGCCTTAGGGTCACCATAAGTCAGAAATGACTTGAAGGTACACAACAACAACTACAGTAAACATTACATTTGGGGAGAAGGCAATATTATCAACCCAAAGAGAGGAAAAAGCAGGTGGGTGCTAAGGAAAATGTGGGTGCAAGGAAGCCTGGTGTAAGATGCTAGTCTTCAGGAAGAACCAGGAAGCATGAATCAAGATGAGGAAAACCTAAGCAACAGCACCAAGTGAAGAGGCATGTTGTCCAATACATGATTTGTTGTTGTGTGCCTTCAAGTTGTTTCTGACTTATGGTGGCCCTAAGACAAATCTATCACGGAGTTTTCTTGGCAAGATTTGTTCAGAAGGGCTTTGCCTTTGCCTGCCTGTAAGGCTGAGAGACTGTGACTTGTCAGTGATATTTGAGGTTTAGACTAGTAAGAGCACAGATTTTAGATCAGTAGTCATTTATCTTCCCATATGAAGGCACGTCTATTAACTTGCAATTATAACTTGGCAAGGCTTTCCTAGATAAACAGAAAATTGGGCAAAGTTCTACAGAAGGACCTGAAATACTGACTTTCTGGGGGGGGGACTATGGTGGGATACAGACCACCAGAAAGAGGCGGCTGAGAGCCGCCTCTCTATTCCACGTAGCCGCACCGCAGCAACCAAATTGCACGGCGTGGCTACGCAGAAAGAAAAGGAGCACTGAAAAGTGGCTCCTTTTAGCACCGCCGCAAACTGCCTGTGGTGGCGCGAGCACATCGCTGCCGTGCATGCCCATCTGGATGGCGTGCAGCAGTGATGTCACAGCTGTGCGCACCATGTATACGGCGCCATGTATCTGGTGCCGCACAGCTGTGACATCCTGGTGATGTCCTTGGGTTGTGGGGCGTCTGGAAACGGTGCCCCAAGGCCACCCTAGCACGTTGCCAGGATGTGCTAAAGGACCCATTTGTACAGGACCTATATTCACTCACAAACTCTTGAAAAAATATGACTTCCTGCTTACACCTGAATCAAGATGAAACCTGCCAAAATGGCATTTTAAAACTATTCCATCATTTCTGTCCTAGCATTTCTACCATTCTTTCAATCCCCTCCTGCATTTCTATGGTATTTCCTGCTACTCCCCTTTGTTGCACCCGTATCATTCAAGGGAAGCCCCCCTCCTACACGCAGTGACTGTATAGATCTGAGGTATTATAAGAGCCTATAGAGGGCAATGTTCATTTTTAACAGTATTTGGCACAATTATGTCTTATTAACACAGATCTGTTATTTTACAATTTCATTTGCTGCTGTCAATTTTATGAGCTGAAAGAAGGAAAGAGCATAAAGGTCTCATAATTCTGGTCGAATTCAGCACATGGGGAACAAGTACTCCATGCTGACCCCCCTCTCTCTTGGAAAACACTTAATATACAGGATTCTTGTAAAGTATTTCCAGAAAATGTCAATAGACATTTCTGTCAGAACTTACTGGAATCCTTAGTTGAAGCTCCAGTTAGCGAAAGGGTATATTTGGCTCTACAGGCAATGCCTGTAGCCTTAGGCCTTATACTGCATACTGTATATGCAAAGGTCATGTTCCTTGGGGAATATCAGCACTATTGTATGTGCTATCAATAGCACAAAGTCAGCATGTCCAAAAGTATCTCCTGCTTCTATGGCTGCAGACTGGGGGGGGGGGGGGGCATAAATTCTTTCATCCAGCAAAGCTGTAATCAAATTATGGATTCTTAGTCATTCTAGCAGAGTGAACCTCCTTGTTGCCTACTTTCTGGAAACCTACTGCCATGATTTCA
Organism: Sceloporus undulatus; assembly: GCF_019175285.1. Lineage (NCBI taxonomy): Eukaryota > Metazoa > Chordata > Lepidosauria > Squamata > Phrynosomatidae > Sceloporus > Sceloporus undulatus. The sequence goes on from NC_056522.1 coordinate 238,340,908, forward strand.
TGTATCATATACTTGATCTATAACAAGATCCTAACCCCACTTTGACAACACCCTGCTCCAAATTTTTAAACTCAGCTCTTTCTAGGACACTATATTTTTTCCAGCTAACCAAAATAACTAGCAAGAGCTATAAGAAAACTCTAGACAGAGTGGTTAATTGTGCTCTTTCAATTTCTTATAAACACTACTTTAAGTTGTAGTTCCATCCAGAAGATGCTCACATACTCATCTTGGAATTGTCCTGGCAGTGGCAATGAGTCACACTTAGAGAGAAACTTGCAAACTCTGCCTTTCCATCACTCTGAGTTGTTAAATACCATTTTCCAAGTGGAAGATGACAACAGCATGTTCTAGTTTGATACATGCTTCTCCATATTCATGCACTAAGTGTTCAAAATAGTTTCATTGCCATACTTGATCAGAAAGTTGGAGAAACACAGGAACAATATGATAATCCTCACCACTTGATAAAATGGAAGCCTGATTTTCTAAGTTGTTAAATATACACAGGTCTAAGTTATTACTTGGCAAAGGTTTGTTTGTTTTTTCTTTACAGATTGTCTTGAAGCTACTAGAGAATAAACATGCATAGTTTGATAGAAAAGGAAATGAACTCAATCCACATTCCATTTTTCCTCCCCCACTGCTCAGTTGGTTGGAGGAAAAAAGAAGGAAGCATAGCATCTCTGGACCTGCAGAACCTAATTTTACTTTTCGTTTCCCTAAATTTCCCAGATAACCATGCAAAAGTATCGTAAAGTTTTAAAAAAATCATAGGCCACAATACACTAAACTAAATAAAGGTTTTATTAAATTATGCAAAACTACAAAAGTACTAAAATACAGGTTTTTTGTCAAGACAGAGGCTTTAATATGAATTTCTTTGAATACTGACTGTTAATTTATCTGATTTCTCCTGACTTTCAAGAGAATGGCAATCCTGACTTGACAACAGGCCATATATTACAACCAAAACACAAACACTGAAAGAATACAACACAGCTTTCCTCTTCAAAAACTAACAACAAGCAACTGATAGGATCATGTCATATCCCTAGCAAGTATTTTGAGGGAGAATCCATTTTGAACTATGTATATGGCTGTCCATACAGGAGAGCCAGCATGGTGTAGTGGTTTGACCTATGGACTACAACTCTGGAAATCAGGGGTCGATTCCCCGCTTGACCATGGAAACCCACTCTCTTTCAACCACACTTTCAGCCCCAGAAAACCCCATTGTAGATTTGGCTTAGGGTCCCCATAAGTCACAAATGACTTGAAGGCACACAACAACAACAACAATAACAACTGTCCCTATACAGCTTTGATGCAGCATTGATGTCAGTATCCAAACCCAAAGTGATACTCCAGAAATAGTTGGTAACATCTGTGTAGGTAGACTTTACTCCATACTTTAAATGAGCTATTCATGCTGAATCCAACCCTCAAAACAGATTCATTCTATTGGATAGTTTCATTAAAGTTTGGACTAAAACTTGGAACAGATTAACCACCCCAAAGACATGGGAACTACGAGCCCATTCTGCTTCAGTAAGTTACCCACTGATCCACTGGAAGAAGGGTCATTTGATCTACCTCTCTTCTGTTTCCATTGCAAAATTATGACTTGTAATAATAGTTAAGAACGAAAGTACACACCATGGTTTGCTATTTTGGATGTAACAGCATCTCTTCTTTGATCACATAAGGATCTTTTCAGCAACTGAAGGACCATACTTTTGTGTCATGCCTGAACCAAGCCATTGTTTTCCAGAAAAAGGCTTTTAAGCACATGAAATGTGGCAGAATGTGGCTGCAGTTTCAGAAATATTTACCAAAGTACAACTGAACTCAGGGCCTGATTTTAGCTGAGCCCTGAGAATTCCTTTCCACCAAACTTGTATGAAATGCATAAATCTCCATCAATATAAAAGGGAAAGGAAATGAGTGCTCTAGTCAGAAACAGGAGTTAAAACTTTCAGTTACTTGGCAAGCCTATAGTGCTTCAGGGTCTATGTAGGGATTTCAGTATTTCCTACACAAAATCATTAACACTGACGCCACAAATCTGCTACTAGTAATACTAGGTAAACATCCCAGAAAGATTAATAATATTTTCATTGAGCTCCATATTTAAAAAGGAAGAAGGAAGCAGAATTTTGTCCCCTAAGCTGATAATATGGGCCATGTGTGAAAACAATAAAATAATAAAAAATGACATGAGTAAGTTTTCAGTGGGGCAAATCTGTTTTTTAAAAGTGTCACCCCAGGGAAAGGGTTTCTACTTCAAAGACAGCAAATAATCTAAGAATATTTTCTTCCACAATACCAGATAAGGTTACTTAATGACTTAAACAATACAGGATTTAAACTTTTACAAGTCCCCATGGAGCAATGAGTGCATTTCAAGTGAAATTTGCCTGCCTTATTTTGGAAGGAAGTTTTGGTCTTGATTCTAGCTGCATGACAGCAGCACTAAAAATAGAAATAAATAATTTCCAGAAACCATGGCTTAAAATATTACTGAGTGTAAGGGATGCAATTTATGGACAAAGTGTGAAGTATAACAGCCCATACCACATGGTATAATGCCTTATCTTACTACAGACTCAACTTTCTATGCTGAACCAGGATGCCTAATACATCAGCCCATATGGTAGCAAGTATTATTTCCATTAAATTTGTACAGTTCCATACATAAACACAGTCATAATGAGCTAGGCTTACAGTGGTCCAAACTCTGTATCTTCTGACCAGCACTGGCTAACAACAGAATGAGGTAGCTATGGAACTGTAAATCTTTATCATACGTGAGCTCATGTTCCAGGAATCACTGGAATAGGATACCACTAACAGCAACGTTCATTTTCTAACTGTGTTGGTTAACAGTTACTGATGATTATTTGACATGTTCCATTATATGAAATGTAGGCACCCATGGTATTAACAGATAGTTGTACTGAATAAATTAGATTACCTCAGAGAGATAGAAAGACTATTTAATAATACTAAGTTCTACAAACTACGATGAGCAGGCTCATGGGCATGAGACAGCAAGCGCATGGTCACAACACCTTCAAAAACCTACCTTTAAATACCAAACAGAACATCCTGAAAACAATTTCAGAAGAACTGTTGGCAGGAAAGTTCTTTCTATTATTGTAAATTGATAAATCAGGTAACCCAGGACACAGTGGCATCCCTGTGACTGGTGTCACCTAGTGTGTGGAGGGAGTAGTGGGAGAGAGACTGCCGCACCCTCTCTCCCTCCCTCCTGTCTTGCTTGCCTGCCCCACTGGTCACCCTGCCGGCACCTATCAGGGCTGCTGCTTAGGGAGGAGGTGTTGCAACCTCTGTATGGCCATTTGGGGTCCAACATGGCTGTTGAATCCCAAATGAAAAGCACCTCCTGTTGCTGCAACTTTCTGATGGTCATTTGGGATCGGGGGGGGGGGGGGGGGAGAGATGCACCACTCCCAAACAAAAGACACCACGTCCTTAGGAGCAACCACTATGTGGGTAGTGTTGTGTCCTCTGGACAATCATTTGGGGTCTTATGTGGTTGCTGGACAAGTGAGAAACGGTCATTTCTTGTTTGTCCAGCAGCCATGCCAGCCCCACCAGGTGTACACCCCACCCTGGGGTGTCATCCAGTGCAGTCTGCACACCCACACACACACCCTAGTGGTGTAATTGCCAGGAGAACCCATCATTTCAGAAATCAGCACCATGTCATAGGGTTTATCATAATGGTAGGCAACTGAAGTGAGGATGATGTCTACCTTTTGGGATTTTGAAATGCTCAAGGGGCATGGCTTTGTTTCACTTCTTTCGTTTTGTCTTGTTTTATTTATTTATTTTTTAATATTGTGGCTAATTTTCTTTGAAATTCCATGGAATTTTTCAGTTGAACAATTTGTAATTAGTATAGGTTTCATGTTCAATATTCACAATTGATAAGGTTGTCATTTCCCTTATGCAATGTTGTCTAGGTCCTGCAGTGCAACTCTGTGGTCAACTTTAACTAAAAGTTGCACTGAAAGACCATTTGTAGCTACTCCAGTGCCATTCTATGGTCAGTGTATGTTGGACATTGACCACAGAGTTGCACTGGAGGACCTAGAGATTCCTAGAGAGGTGTCCTTCAGGTAAAAACATGGTGTTTTTGTTATTTGCGGTTTTTCCATATTCACGGGGGTCTTGTTCCCCTAACCCTAGCGAATATGGAGGGACAACTGTATACTGTGCCCTCCCCTTACACTAGGATCCATTCCGGATCCCTCCACATAAGGGGAAATCAGCGTATGCTGGAGCCCCATATGAAGTAATGGGGCTTGCACCCACAGCGCACAGCAGTGCAGCAGCATGCACATGCCACAGGTGCACGCCCCATTAGTTCTTCAAAGGTGCACAATGGGCTCTTCCAGTGTGGCTTTCAACGTATGCTGAAAGCCGCGTATGACGCACCCACGTAAAACGCAGGCGTACTGTAGTTACTGTCACTTTAAGTTGATCAATGTTGTCCTGGGAGCAACCATTTAACCTAAGCTTCCATCACAGACTAGGATATATATATAGCTATTGCATTTGTGTTCTCAATCCCAGAAAAATTATTGGTTATTATTTCTTATATCTTGTCTATCGGTTTTCTAGGATTATATCATTCATCTATGCAGTACTTTAACCTATATAAAATTTAGCATCTTTTGCTGTTTTCCTGGGAAATTCAAGGAGAATTATTGCATATTGTATATTTCTACAAAGGCTTTGAGCAAGCAGGAAGAGATCCTTCAAGACAGTTCCAGAAACTTGGTAATACCTGCTATTTATATTTAACTTGCTTCAGTTATTATTGCATTTGCCTCTTTTCTCATTGGACTGCCCTGGTCTGACCAGTTTTCTTTTTTCTGGACCTTGGATAACATTCCCTGACAGTAAAGGCTGTTCGACAGTAGAACAAACTCCCTCAGAGTGTAGTGGAATCTCCTTCCTTAGAGGTTTTTAAACAGAGTCTGGATGGCCATCTGTCGGGGATGCTTTGATTTAGATTTCCTGTATGGCAGGAGGTTGGACTGCATGGCCCTTGCAGTCTCTTCCAACTCTATGATTCTATGATTGGACAGTTTTAGCTATAAGTGTTAGACTAGTCTGCAATTGAACTGTTCACAAGTTTATTCTGGTTAAACCTTAGATGTTAGTTATTTTGAATAACTATGTCCTGCAATTTGGCTTTATATACAGTGTTCAAATCTTTTCTCTTTGGTATAATTATAACTTTAAATACTTTAAATTATAACTTTAAGGCTCTTGACTCAGTACATTGCTGTTTGTTTCTCATTACCTGCTTATTCATCTTATCCCCACGGAACTATATTTATTCTACTTTTGTATTCAAATTAGGACTCCATTTGTAGTGGCTATATTTACAATCATTGGTTTTTTTTGTCTCACTCAGTCCACCCTTTGATAATGTTCCTACAGTCATTACAAGGGAGCTGAGGGATGAGAATGGGGTGGTGCAGTGCAGAGAGCCCTCTTTGCCCCTGGGAATGCCACCACTTTGGCCACCAGCAGCCAGCTCTGCTGCATGAAGTCATTTGCTTCCTGAATGCTCCGATCTGGGTCTTCAGAGCCAGACTCTGTGGGAAGAATGGGTCGACTAGGGAAATCAGTTGTTCTGTGAAATTCTGTATGTGCTACTACAGTCTATGTGTACTACTCAAAACTCTTGTTTACATAAATATTTAATCTGCCAAATAAAATGAAAAAAGGAGCACTATTATTCCAGGTTTAATAACTAAATGTAAACCTATACCATATCAAGGATGCAAAAACAAGTATTTCAGCATGCCTCAGCATCATCATTTTAACTCATGGATTAATCATCTAAGGAGGAATCATGTAAACATTGACACTCCAGAAGAAATCAATAGACCTTAAAGTGCTTATTTAATAATGACTGAAATAATCTTGGTGCTGTCCCTTCCAACAGTCCTCAGAATTATGGTTGGAATGAATGTTCACCTGTTTGGAGTCTAAAGTTGAAATAAATGCTTTCTAAATATTTTCCCCAAAGCTACTTTGAAACCGATTGTTTTGCTTGGTTCTTTTTTGCTTTTTAGTGTCTTTGTTCGCCTTCTACATTACTGCTGCTTTGGTGCCATTTTCACTACTTAATGTTTATTTCTCTTTCCTAGAGTTATCCTAACCATGGTCTTCTTGTTGTTGTTTGCCTTCAAATTGTTTCCATCTTGAACTAAGGCAAGGTTATCATGCGGTTTTCTAGATTTGTTCAAAGGAGCTTTACTATTGCCTTCCCCTGAGGCTGAGAGCATGCGGCTTCCCCAAGGTCACCTAGTGGGTTTCATGGCCAAGCTGGTAATCCAACCCTTGTCTCCAGAGTCATGGTCCAACACTAAAACCACTATGCCACATTACCACATATATGAGGCTAAATGAAGGAAATGAGAATGCAGGTTCAGCTTTACTCAACAATATAATCCTAAGAAAGAAAGAGGTGAAGACATCAGTGTTACAACAAAAGTTAATGCATTTCAAACCATACAATGGCCTCCTAGGGCAGCAATTTAGGTGCTTCAAGGAACTGCTAAAAAGAGACAGGTTGCTTACTTGTAATGTTCATCTGTGAAGTTGCATGTATCCATGTATCTGCATTGAAATCTACACAGAAAAACTATCTTAGCAGGTCCTAAGGGATTCTACTGGGTCAGACAGCCTTTGGAAATGCATTCACATAGTCCATGACACTACAACATGCATCAAGGATGAGTTACTGCAACAGACCAAAAATAAATATGCATAGTACACAACAAAGTAACATATATATGCACTTTCTTTGTATTTTTGAATGCATGATTTGCTGCTTAAAGTTACACACCATGCTATTCAGAAGCCAAGAGAAACTGGCAGAAGCAGCTTCACTCAAAAGGAAGCAAGAATTACAACCTAATTTTATTTGGAAAGAGGGTACACAGTGCACTCCCTCTCTTGTGCAGGACCTTGGATAAGGTTTTCAGTAAAAGCATGATTAGCACAGTCCATGCAAAATAAGATTCACCTTAAAAAAAATTGTACCTTTCTCCCCTCTAACTTTGCTTAACATCAGCTCAATGAAACACAGTCACTTATTTGATCACTAGCTCTGTGACAATATGGTTGACCTTCATGAAGTAGATGCTTGACTGTGGACTTTGCAATTTCTCTCTCAAAGTTTGCATGGGTGTTCTTAGCTGAATGATTGCCCTTTCCTTTTTGCACTTTTTCTCTTTTTTAAAACAATCTTTCTTGGTATATTAGAACAATAATATCACTACAAACAACTAAAAAACTACCCCAGTTACTCTCCCCTACATTTTAGAAAGTGACTTCCCACCCTCTCAAGCAAAGACAATATAATAAAAATATGCCAAACTTCTCTATTCTACTTAAATAGTTATGTCTTGAAGCTTACGTTCTCACTTTAAAAAATCAATCTTAAAATCCCACAAGCATATTCTTCCCTTCTTTCTCCTGTATATATGATAAAAATGTGTCCCATCTTTCAAAAAACTATCCAACAACTTCTTTCTCATTAATGTGGTTAACTTGTCCATTTCTGCTATTTCAACTTTGTTTAGTAGCCATTTTTCTTTTGTAGACAAATGAGTATTCTTCTAATTCTGGTCAATATAATTGTCTTGCTGCCAGTTTCATATAACGTAGCACATTAAAGGTGACACCCTTAAAAGGCTCGTTTGTTAATTCTAATAAAAATAACTGAATTTCAATAGTCTTCTTATTTTCAAACTATCTTGTGACAAATTCTGTATCAGCATTTTTCAACATAATCTTTGCACCTTTTCAACATGATCTCCTCTTTGCCTTTCCAAACTCGAAAAAAGTTTGTCAAAATCATACACGTATAAAATGCCTTCATAGACTATGTTAAATCAAGTATATTTCCCCTTTGTCTAAACCCTCTCCCATTGCACTTCTAAAGCCCCAAGAGTAAGTAAATGTGAATCACCAGGAAACTAAAAGCTTTAATTTCAGATCCATACTACAAGACTGTTTCATCTGAAGGTCCCCTGCATTTGACTAAGTTCATTACCGGGGGGGGGGGGGTATCTGTTTGCTGGCAAGAAAGAGATAATTTCAAAATAAGAAACACAAGACAGAACTAGCTGTCAAATTAGCAGTGGCAGCACCTGCTATTGCTTTTCCCCTATCACAACACAAAAGCACCTTAGGATTTCCTTAGTGTATCAAAGGTGTATTTATCCTGAATAGAACAAGGACCACTTGCAACTGTAAGACTTCTTTGAAGGTGATCTGCCTGACGAATCACCATCCACAGATGATTAAAAGCAGGTGTTTCAACCCAATAATATACACATAACTGACAGCATGACACATGCTCCATTGAACTTTCCCATGCGCCCATGAGTCTGTTTTTGAGGTGCCTGGAGATGAGTCTATAGTTACTGTTCAGAACCTTATAGACAGAGACATCAATGCTTTGTGAGGGAAAGGGTTGCCATTGGGTGTAGATGAGCTAAAATTATCACTAATTATGCTTTAGAGCTTAATCCTGCCAGCTTGGTGGTATAATTTCATTTTCCTGGTTTAACACGTTTTGACAATATAGCAAAACCGGAAATCACATTGCAAGAAGAAGCAATTAGAGTTTTGAATAGAAAACACTTCACAAGTAGCAGTTGCTTCCTAATCAGAGGAATATACAAAGGGCATGCAAGAGATCAAATGGTAACTAGAGATAATATAGAAGCATAACATGTTCTACAGAAACATGACAGCAATGTATTAATTCCTTTACTTAAAACATTTTTACCTTGCACTCTAGAACTGCCTAGAAATATCAGCAGCATGACAGTCCATACTCTCAGTTTTACTAGTCTAAAAGAAATGGCACACAAGGAAGAACTGTTGAGAAGAAAGGGTGAGTTCAAGCACCAAGTTGTTGTTGTTTTTTGAGTTACAGCTCTTACACTGACCAACTGTGTTGGAAGCAGGTCACATAGCCTGACAGAAGGGTCACTGTTGGGTGACATGTGAAGGAGGACCAAAGGCATCTGGGAGTAATAGCCCTGCTTCCTTCTTTTGTGTTCTGCAACCTGGTGGAACTTTCTCTGTGTGCCAGCTAAGGGCCCCAAAACAGCTGCTCTCTCAAGAAAGGCAAACAATTTCAACAGTGAAAGAACTAAGGAGAATACCACATGAGCATAGGTTTATTGATTTAGAAGGTAGGGTTTACAAAGAGTAGTGGAATGGAGGAATAGAGTCTAACTGAAAGCATGTAATTCAATTACTTGGAGCAGGGATAGGCAACCTCCAGATGCTTTTAGACTTCAACTTCCATAATGCATTACCAACAGCTACATAAGCTAGCTCTGATAGGACCTGCAGCCACCAATATTTGGAACATCACAGTTACTCACCCCTGGCTTAGGGTATAACAACATGACTAGCTGTACAGAGTTTTACATTATGTAAATAAAATAATCACATTTTGCTAGTACTGTATGAGTCCCAAATGCCCTTCACAACACTTCTGAAGCTGCAAGAGTTTTTTCAAATTCGTTTTTTAAAGATTTGTGCTCTAGGGAGATAAAGACTATAAACTCTGCTCTCACATATCCTTACCTTTCTGATATATGAAAAAACATATTCCAAAGCTTTTCTTAATGGATTCATATTCACTGGATTCATTCAATCCATGGTGAAAACATGTGATTAATGTTGTTTGAGCTAACCATAAAAGTAACCAACTAGAAAATGGCACATGAAGCTGTAAGTATATTTTCTCCTTTCTCTGTGGAACATACACATACACAAGGAGAAACCACTTTACCATTTTACTTGTTTCACTAAATTTATACCCCACTTTTCACATTAAACATTCTAGGTGACTTTTTAAAAAGCTATTCTGCATGTTTTAGATATCCGGCATTGCAGATTGGATGTTGCTGCTTTTGCCCTTTACGTGAAACCAGTAGGTTTGTTGCAGTCAGCAACAAACCATTTCAGATTATTAAGATGTATTTGTTGAGCTTGTAGGGACAAAGCAAAGCACACTGTTATTCTTGAGGGACATAGTCTAGAAATCAACATGCATACAGTAGTTTGGGTCACACTTGCTTGGTCAGGGTGACTGCTTTAAATAAAAAGTCAGACTCATTAACACATCCAAAATAGTATAGATGTATGAAATGATAAAATATTATACCTCATTTTCTCAATAAAATTATATTTGAATGGAGTACTAAGGAGACCCATTTATTCATAAAATTTACGTTCACTTCAGGATCTATGCCACAAGTGCCCTAATTAAATACTTATTTTAATATCTATATGGGTACAAAATTATATTACTCCATCACTACCTGTCTGTACAATAGCTCATAAGGAATCATATTAGTATACCACAAGCATGACAGCCTATAGCCTTCTTTGAAAAGATATATGTGTCTGTTTCTTGCTACCCAGAATAATTTATTCTGCATCATCAGAGGAAAAGAGAGCTCGACAAGTGTTGCCCAAGAGCTAAACCAAGGGGGAATGTATCAAGAGTTTTTAATGCTTTTCTTAAAATTCTGAAATACGGTAACATCAAAAGCCAAAGTTCGTTAGCGCAGAAGGTAAAGGAAATCTTTCATAAAGTTCAAAGTAATCCTTGAATCAAAATGTTCACTGGTAGGACAAAAAAAAAAAAAGACCTGTGAAGGGTTTAGCAGGTTTCACCAGTCCAAAAAAAAAAACACAACAACAACAGTCTAATATACCAAGGAAAATTATTCTTGGGAATATTTTTCTGGAAGAGATTCTTTCAGGTGTGTTTTTAAGGCCCTCTCAAACTTTAATGCAGCAATTGTCCAAACCCAAATACATCTCCACAGTATATCTAAAGTGCTCAATAAAGACTCCTTTCACTATAACCCCAGTGATGTAAGAAATGCTACATCATGCAGCCTTCCCATTACGCTCTAGAAACATCCAACGAAAAGTGGAATGATCCATTGGAGGAGTTGGCAATATGGCTCCTTCTAACTTCAGTGTTCTCCCTTCTAAAATTGAGGGAATACTGGCCCACATTGTGAGCTTTTCCCACATCAGTGGATCTATTCATTATCCCCTTCTAATGACTTCTTTTTTGACACGATTGTCATTCCCACTAGTTTGCACCACTTAAAAATGCATGTCAATCATCTGTGTGTCATCAGTGACGTAAGCGGCAGCCCAGCTTGGGAACTATATATTTGTAAAATAACTTGATAGAGGATTTAATTAATTGGTTTTGCAAGTACTTCCTTGAGTGGTTGCAAAATCAACCTTCTATCAATTATATATTTTTTTTAAAAAATCATGTGCCTATAGGTCACACCACATGCACAAAGGCAGTGCTGGGTGGGATGCTGGATCTACCAAAAACTGAGGAGGGATGGTAAACATCGCTCTGCCAATAGTCCCTCTCCTCCAGAATGATGCAGTTCAGATCTGTCATTCCCACTTGTTGAACACGCTTCAGAATCAATTCTTTTCAAAAGAACCACTAGGAAACTAGTGCCTGAAAAAACTGGTTTGTGTTTGCCTTGCTTTATGATGACAGAAATCGATCAAAGTAGGATTGGAACTGGTTTCAAATGGGAACAATGGTCATATAAACCAATCAGCAATTCGCTTTAAATCATAGTGGGAATGCGCCCTATGTAATGTTTTAGGAATTATGTGCAGTCAACCCTGAGTTCACAGGCATCTCCTCTCCTCTTCTTTCCTCTCCTCTCCTCTCGTGTAGACAGCAGGAGCAGTATAGATGCTTTTGTTTTCATGTTTACCAACTCATAGTGTTTCATGTCATCAGGACTCATCACTGTAGTTAACATTAACTATTTTTAACAAGCCAGCTTCAGAAACCGCCATTTGAAACTAACCATAAAATGTAAGCCACATTTTATCAATCCAACAACATGACAGCCCAGGGTTTAATCTAAAGCAAAACTACTTCTCCCTACCACACAGGAACAAGGAGCAAAGTATGTGTGAATATAATGTTCTTTGTGGCTTGTTTCTACGCATACTTCAGTATTAAACCTTGGTTTAGCATGATACGCAAGCACCACTGATCTGTCCAATCCATTTTCTAAGATTTAGTCCCACTTACCTGTTACCCTTACTGAATACAATGGGATCTATTTCAGAGTAGATAGACATAGAATAGTTCTATAAATGTTTGGATGAAATGTGTATATATGCATGCACACATGTGTATATATATCATTATTCTACAGTCAGCCCTCAGTATCCATGGAATCTTCATCCATGAATTAAACCATTTTTAGGGGGAAAATGAAAGTTCCAAAAAGCAAATCTTGATTTTGTCCTTTTATATAAGGGACATCATTTTACTGTGCCATTGTATTTAATGGGACTTGAGCATCCATGGATTTTGGTATCCACAGGTTGTCCTGGAATCAAATCCCAGCAGATGTCAAGGGCCCACTATGCAAATCTCCCTCTGAAACAAACCACAACAGAGATAAAATCTAACAACTCAAAACTGCAGTGTGAATGAATTATTTGAGACTCACACATAACAAGAAGGTTATTGAAAACACAGGCAGCAAGACTGAAATTCAAAGTCCATTAATATAAATGGAAACCTTGGCACCAATTATAACAGATCAGCATTTTATTCTTAGGCCCTGTCTATCTTGCTATTTATATCTAACTTATTCTGGAAGTACAGTATTAAAATTTCTGACAGCAGAGGCCCTTAATCTAAGAACAACATAAGGATTTAATGACCTTCTTGGATATTCAATCAGAGGTCTCCAAAGATATTTTATGATGTAAAGGGATTTATTTATACTTTAACTTAATTCAATTTTAAATATTTAAATCCATGGCATTGTAAGAGAGGGTTTTCAAAAAAATATATGCAAATGACCCTGGCAAACTGCTTGGTATGTAGATGGCAGAAAATTAATTACAAATGCTTACCCAGCTAATAAAGGCTTTGTGTGCAATGCCATCATGGTAATTTCTGATAAACTGCAACATGAATCTGATTGGACTTATGCTGGCAATGTGGATTATTCTACTTTTGATATCCTCTTATTGACTGGAGCGTTACAGGTTAATAAAATGACTGGATTACAGTAAGGATTTTAAAAGGATCTTGCTGCTATACTCTTGCAAATGATAATGTAAGTTTTGGGGAATTTCTCACTTCATTCCCCTCCTAAGAGCTAAAATATACAAGCAGAATTCCATGCAATTTATCTACTGCTGGGCATGCTATACAATTTCTTGCAGGAGGTGAGGTGATCAAATGAACTCTTGTCTACACAAAATGCCTGTTTGCTTCAGGGCCCTGATCACGTTGAATAGACACAATATAGCATATGAATCTGCCTGTATCCTTCTTTTAATATGGTCAAACTTTATGCCAACGCTTTTTTCAGGTGCCTCCTTCACCTGAGACATGGCATTGAGCAACAAGAGACCTGGAACAATACATCCTTAACTCCTGCACCCAGAAATGTCTCCTTTACTTGAAGACACTGATGATGCTTTCATAATTTGGACACATGGAGAGGCTCACTCAAGATGTTACACCATAATGTCAACAACTTCCACTCTATCCTAAATCTGAGCCTGGAACTATCAATGGAGCAAGTTCACTTTCAGGACACCACTGTACAGCTGTACAACAACCATCTAAGCACAACACTATGTTGCAAACCCACTGACTGCTACATGTATTTACTTGCCTCCAGTTTCCACCCTGAAAACACTACCAAATCCATTGTTTACAGCCAAGCCCTCTGATATAATCACATGTGTTCAGAACCACAAGACAGGGATGCCAAACTCATGGAATTACAACAAGTATTCCTCACACTACAGATCCCACAATATGAAGCTTAAAAAATAAAACAACAACAACAACAACAACAAGTAAACAAGGCAAGGCATGTATCCAGGACTAATCTATTACTGAAGAAGCTGAAGACAGAAAATTACAGAACCCCACGAATGGTCACATACAGCTCCCAAATGAGAGCACTCAGATGTATCATTGATCAACTGCAACCCATTCTGGACAATAATGCTGCACTCTCAAGGACTCTTGGTGTCAAAGCCTTTACTTGTCAGGAGACAGCTTTTCTATCTCAAATAGTTACTTATTTACAGGGTAGCACAGAACATGGATGGGGAGACAGTACAAGACTTTGTCACAAACCCAGATTGGTACTCTGGCCATGCATACATTCCAGAAATGTCATAACAGGACCAAATTACATAGAGGTACTTTCACTTGCTCATCCTCTAATGTGACATATGGTATCCTCTGTCAACAATGCCTTTCAGGACTCTACAATGGGTAAATAGGCCAGTCTCTGCAACAGAGGATAAATGGACATAAATCAGACGTTAGGAATTTGAATATAGTTGCAGAAAACTGCAGTGTTCCTGGATAGTCCATCTCAGACCTCAGAACAGCAGTCCTTGAACAAAAAATCTACAAAGGAAGATTGGAAAGAGAAAAAGTACAGCTGGAATATATGCGCAAACTTCAGTCCTAGCATTCTACACATATTATAACTCTAGTTAATACCCCAGACCAATGAGGACTCATTTCACCATTTAATCAAATCTCTTTTCTAGTCTCCACCAGCAACACACTGCATTTCAGTAACTCTCTCCACCATTCATATGGTTATCTGCTTACCTTGGCTTTAGGCAACATAATTAAAACTGAATGTGTCACTTCCTCACCATACTCATGCGTTTGCATTTCCATTCCTATTCACACATACAACTAGTTCATTTAGCTATAAAGGTCTGTTCCTAGGCACTTCACTATAGGCATTTGAAAAGTAGACTTATGGGCCCAAACAGACAGGCCAAAATAAAGCTGCTTCGGGTCACTTGGGAGGTATGCTGTCTAAATGACACATTCATCTTAAGAAGACAGAAACTGTGACAAAGCTGTGTTCTAGTCCTTGGGACTGGAGCATGGCTTTGGCGTAGCTTCCGGCCTCTTAGGACACATGCAGCATTTAAACAGCATACCTCCAAAGTGACCCGAAGCAACTTTATTTTGGCCTGTCTGTTCGGGCCCAAAGTCTACAAAAGGTTATGCTTTTTCTTCTTTCTCTCAGTTAGTCTCAAAGGTGTTACAAGATCCCTTTGTATCCAAAAACAGTGCACCCTTGCTCTCAATTGTGCTCCTGAGCAATAGTAATAGAAATAGCATGTAAATTTCTATACCACTTATCAATAAACTCAGCTTACAATCTGGAAGCTAATTGTTCCCAACAAGCTGGATATTCATTTTACCAATCTACGAAAGGATGGAAGGCTGAGTCAACCTTGGAACACTGGGATCAAACTCACAACCTCATGGCTGCAGTACAGTGCATCTGCGTTATATGCAGGTTTCAGCTTATGCTGAAAGCTGTGTGCCAGTAGTGGCAATGGCACACACAGCACTCACACTGCGCCATGCCATGTGCAGAAGCCCTATTGTTTTTAATGGGGCTCGAGCATTCACAGTATTTCCCTTACATGGGGAGGGGGTCCGGAACACATCCCCTGCATAAGAGAAGGGCCCAATGTACCAGCATTTAACCACTGTGCCAGGCTCCTGAGCAAGAAATGTTACAGTGGCTTGCTCTTCTAAATGGCTCTGACAAC
Source organism: Sceloporus undulatus (assembly GCF_019175285.1). NCBI lineage: Eukaryota > Metazoa > Chordata > Lepidosauria > Squamata > Phrynosomatidae > Sceloporus > Sceloporus undulatus. The sequence continues at coordinate 238,356,628 of NC_056522.1, forward strand.
AATTAATCATACCACACTAGTGTGTATCACAGCAGTAACTATCAAAACATGGCCATGGATAAGGGGGCAGAAAGTTAATGTAACTGAATTTGTGACAGGCCAAAGTGTAAACAAATCTCCCATGGATTTATTCTAAGCTTCTTGATACCTCCTTGGCTAATTGCCATAACTGCAACCAGTGGTTATCTCTAGTCCCCTTTCTGCCACCGTCAGTGTGCATATGTCTTGCAAGCCCCAGCAAGGAAGACAGGAGAGACAGCTATATCAGGTTGTTATCATTCTCATGTCTTCCCTCATTTCCAGAACAATCTAGGGAGAACTGGATAAATTTAAAGTAACCCAATGAATTAAAGAAGACATATAGACATGTTTATCAAACACTGGATGTTCCTTAGGCATCAGTAGAAGCAAGAGCACTATGTCCAGGGCAAATGTCTAGCTTTCTCTTGTTACAATCCAGGAAATGCTCAAATGCATTTCAGTCAATAGCTTCTAGACATACAGTGTTCAGATACACCTTGACATCATTTTAAGCACTTGCATCTATTGGCACGATGCCACTGATTCAGCCCTAGCTAATCCTCAATTACACAAATTAAAGGGCTCTATATTTCTTGTTCAAACAACATGTCAAATAGTTATTATAACATTTGTTCTATGCAAACACATTTCAAGATGTGTGTTTGCAATATACTGAGACAACTACATATTTGACAGATGCTTTTGTTAAGAGTGCATCATCTTTCCATCTACTTTTAGGAGTTTGTTGGTTTCTGTTGAACATGTTTGAACCTTATAGGCAATTCACCTTTGTTTACTTCAATAAATTCAGTTTTGACCTCCACCTCAAAACAGAAAAAGAAGTTAAATTCTCTTCACAGGTTTCTCAAGCCATATGAAAAATATGAACTTACAGATTAATTTGTCTATTTTTAAAAACCCTCAAAGATGTTTTCAGCTAAAAGTCTAACCTGCCGTATACATCAAGCAATCAGGTTTGTTATGGTGCTCTTCAGCATGAAATATCTTAGAATCACAGAGATGGAAGAGACCACAAGGGCCATCCACTCCAATCCCCTGCCATGCAGGAATCAATGATCATACCATCATTAATTTTAAAAGGGGAAAGAAGGAGGAGGAGGAGGAGGAGGACCATTTAATCCCAATCATTGCCACCTGAAAATTGTGCCCAAACACTGGCACCTCTAGACCAGTCTGCAAACCACAGTATGTCAGGAGGCAAAATCCAGGTGAGCCAGAAAGAAGCTGCCTACAGAGCAGACAGCAGCAGATAATCCAAACAAGTGATCACAACAGCAATCAATCAATCAATCAATAATATACTTCTATCCTACCTCTTCAATGAAGATTGAGGCAGCTTACAACAATATAAACAATATAAAAACATATACACAGTAAATAAATCCCATTATTCCCTCCTCCCTTAAAACAATCCACATAATTACAATAATAAGAAGAAGATGTGCTGCTGGAGGGAGTGAAAAGACAAAATGAGGTCTAATAGCAGCTCACCCCCCTGTCCCTTGAGCTAAGTTTGGCTATAGTAGCTCTTTGCCTTCAAGATCAGGGTTTCATTAAAGACTAATGAGGGCAGGGCAAAATGCATGAAACTGCCTAAGGAAAGGTACAGTCAGTGATATATTCATGTCTTTTATTCCAAGCCTCCAGTCAAGTCTCAAGTCTCTGTCTTCAAGTCTCAAATCAAGTCTTTACAAAATACTTTCAAATTTCAAGTCTGGGAACCAACCTTTAACAGAAAAGATGCTTCTCCCAAGCCTTTCAGGGGTGGGAGGGGCATAGGGTTTAACATTTCTGAATAACCAAAACCACGAATATCAAACCCGTGAACTGTATTTCCTAAGAATACTTACAAGGAAGTAGTTTTGTTTAATGAATGGAACTTACGTCTGAGCAAATTTGCATAGGATTGTGCTATTTATAATCTATTCAGGGCAGTTCTTGGTACACATAAGCACAGTAAACTTGGTGTGGAGAGCTCCATCCTGTACATCTGTGATTCTTAAATATCTTGTGCCCTGAACTTTTAATAATGTTCATATTATATGGAAGTATGGAATTGAAGTAAAATAGCGGTGGCTTAGTGGTTAAGATGCCAATTCTGATTATCAGACGATCAGAATGTCGGCAGTTCAAGGCCTGAGTGATACATGAACATGATGGGGTGAGCTCCTGTCACTAGTCCCAGCCTCTGCCAACCTGGCAGTTCAAAACCATGCAAATGCAAGTAGATAGTTAGGTACCACTTCTCAGTGGGAAGGTAACAGCATTCAGTGCAGTCATGCTGGCCACATGACCACCACAGCAGTCCTCAGACAACGCTGGCTCTTCAGCTTAGAAACAGAGATGAGCTCCACTCCCTACAGCCGGTTACGACTAGACATTCATGTCAAGGGACTACCTTTACCGTTTAAGTTATACAACACATTTATTCGGCAAGCCAGTTTTAGCAGGAATGAGTTAATTTAATACTTCTGCACTTTCTTTTCTAGCATCAGCATTAATGGATACTGTAGAATATAATTTTATTTTATTTATTTTTTAAAAAAAACTACCTTACACTTCCTAATAAATCACTCTCTGTGAGAAGAAAAGATAAATGTTTTTTTGCTTGTGAGGGAAGAAGACATTGCCAATTTTAAATTAGTCCGAGGATAGTTCCAAAAATACACATTGCTCTCACATATGCTCTTAAGCGTACTCTCTCACACACGCATATAAACACAGAAGCATGCGTATATCCTCTTACACAGTTTTTCTGGAAAGCTGTCACTGTGAGTGAAAGTTAAGTGTCATGCAAAAACAGGACAGAAAGCAACTGTCCAGCCTCAGAAGCAACATCTTTCTTTTTGGAATCAAGCTGTTTGGAAAAGTATGTAAAGAAAGCACTGGAATATAATGAGCTGTACATCAAGAACAGAGTCTCCCTAAGCAGTTGTTGGCTAACTTCTTTTATCACAGTAATCCATGACTTGGGGAAATCTCCTTGATTCAAGCCATCCAATGCAATTTTAGCTGTCTGCCCTAGCTGGCACATTTTAGAGCAGTGGTTATCAGTTTTAGGTATCCCAAATTTTTTGGACTTTCAGTTCCCAGAAATCCCTGTCCACATGACCAATGTTCAGCCATTCTGGAAATTGAGGTCCAGTAAACACTTGGGAGATATAAATTATCAGAAACAGATGGCATACCAAACAGAGCTGTTTCAAGAGACAGAGCCAGACTCTGCTCTAGTTGTAACTAACATCTGTCATCAAATATGGTAAACAAAACAATGGTGCACAAATGGAAAATGCTCAATATTCATCCCCATCCCCGAGAAAGGGGATACCAGGGATTGCAATAACCACAGGACTACTGGAATAATTTTCCATGCAAGCAAAGTGATGGCCTAACTTCTACAATAAATAATGTTACCATGTATGGAGCAAGAAAAGCCAGGTGTCCAACTGTGTTTTAGGAAAGGAAGAGGTACTAGGGATCATATTGCAAACACCTTTTTTTATAAAGGATTGTACCAAAGCATTTCAGAAGAAAATCAGCCTGTGTTTTATATACTGTAGCAAAGTCTTTGACTGTATAGAACATGAAAAAACATTTATCACTCCTTAAGACATGATGTGCCACTACATTTGACTGTCTTGATGTGTAACCTGTACTCAAGACAAAAGGCTACCACCAGTACAGAATACAGTGAAACAGAATGGTTTCCAGTTTGGCAAGGGAGTCTAGGAAGGCTGCAGTTAATCACCATATCTGTTTAACTTATACAGTGAACTCATCGTCTGTAAAGCAGTATAAGGCTCTGAGGAAGAAGACGTGAAAACTGGAGGAAGCAACATCAACAATTTAAGATAAGCAAATGACACCAGACTACTAGGAGAAAATAGCAAAGGCTTGGAACGATTACTGACAAAAGTCAAGGAAGAAAGTGCAAAGGCAGAAAAGTTTCTCAGTCTATGTTTCACATTTTTATTTATTTATTTATCCATCCATCCATCCATCCATCCATTTATAGCTCTGATGGTCACACAGAATGTGCCACAGTCATGTTCTCAAATATAACCAGAGTGGTCATATGTCACCATATATTTAGCCTTACTAGTATCTACCCCTTAACTTCAATCATGACCTCCCAGCCTAGGATGCCAAGTGAGTCACCCATAGAGAAGAGCCCAAGAGAAATAATAACAACATTTTTACCTATGGCGAGACCACATCTAAGCTCTGTACGAAAAATAATAATAAAACACACAGGCCCTGCTCACAATTTACTTATCCTCTGGCTAGGCAGTATATACATATATTTATAGGGCAGGTAGTAGGAGGAAGCCAAACATTCAAACTGACTGAATTTCACAAACATATTCAGTAGTATGAACCAAACATTTGCCTGCAGGGCTCTATAACAATACAGTATGGTTGCCAAAACTCTAAATTAGTCGTATGTTTCTATGTGTCTATCCATACAACTAGCTACATTTATCTTCCAAGAGGGAAGGAGGAGAGAAATGAGAGAGGGACAAGACTTCCCACAAACCCAGTACTGCATTAACTTTAAAATGATTCCATTCCTGCATCCACCCACCTACAAATATTACTTTAAGGAAAGGTTCAGGTAATTTTCCCATCCAGTCTGAGGTCAGAAAAGTGATTCTCTACTCAACAAAGTCCTCCATGGAAGACTGGCGTTTTGCCCCCTCAACTACCATTTCATGAGATGTTGCTTTCCAAAACAGGCCCCCTTGCAACATTTCTTTGTGGCTTGCAAATGGGTCTGTTAGGGATATCTTCCCTGGGAACACAGCTGGTAGAAGAAAAAAGCATACTTCCTCCAGGAGACCCTCGACATAAAAGGAATCTTGTCAGACATGTATCCCCCACTTTCTTAAGGGACATCTCTCTAGGATCAGTCCTTCAAAGTGGCTCTTAAAATGCAAAGTCTTCTTCTCTCCAAACCAAAGAAGAATCTGGGAACATCTCAAGCTTTCCCCTCGTTGGAGATAAGCGTTGAGAGAATATATGTGAGAATAATTCCTAGTGGCAACTGGTGGCTTTTATGACAGTGGTGTGGGGAAACTAATCTGGGTTTTACAAGAACTATCTGGGGTGCTGAACCTATTATAAGGATAGGACTTGGCACCTTGGATGGCACGAGTGTAAACTAAAACCCTGATTCACTATCGTACAGACATGGAAGCCATCTACCACCACTGTGCCAAGTTCTGTTTCTAGGAGTAAGCATAACAAAATTTGGTTGTTATCTGTAATACAAAAATCCTAGATTACCTATAGGGCACATCTGAACACAGCAATTGTTCATAACTCTTAGTAGGAATTACCCTTTTGAACAGGACTTTCCAAATATAAGGTGGGGGAAACATAGTGCCACTACACTCCAAATGAAGGACCAGAGCCACAAAGAGAGTGCTATAAAAGTAAGTATATCAATGATGAAATAGATTTCAAAACAGAATCTTCATGAGTTTTGTCTTCATTAATATTTATAGACTTTAATTATTCCCAAATAATGCATTAATGGTAATGGTATCAGCCTCCACTTTTTGAGGGCCACTTTTGCCTGTATTTTGGGTTAAGTTTCCTGTTTCTTAACATAAAGGAATCCCCTTCCCTAAAAGGGGAAAAACACCCTATAGGATTAGACCTCAAAGAATACACACATATACACATTTCAGTTAGCAGAAGAAAAACATGCATTGATTTTTTTGGAGCCAGCATTGACAATTCTGCTTTCAAGCCCGGAAAAAACAGCTCCATTTAGGCCATCAAGGCAAACCAGTCTTTCAGACATTAAGTTTACAGCAGCCATGCCAGAAAAAAAAATGTTTGCATTGAAAGGGTACAGATGAAATTTTACACAAGGGGATTTATGCTGTCAAAGAAAAAAAATGTGATTGTGAACGGCCTGCGCAATGAGATTAGCGAAATATCAATTAAGGCCAAAACTGCACTTTTTCTCTGAACTGCTTGGATTAGATTGTGACTAATGAAGGGATAAGGAAAGTGTTTGTTTATCCTAACCACATTTCAAATGCCAGTTCATTCTATTATACTCTCCCACACAGCAGTCACTCCCAAAGACTGTATTCACCCCCCACTGGCCTTAGAGAGCTTTCCCACTCTTCCTTAACACAGAGTCTTTTTCCCAGACTTGAGTCCTCACCCCAGTCCCTACCACTGCCCAGCCTTTACAACAATTAGGAAACTACCATTCAAAACCATCAGCATGGCAGATGCACAGCAAAACAAAAAGTGGATAGTAATTTACACTTGCACAAATAAACACATCTCTGTTTTGACTTGATATTCAGCTGGTCAAAATTGGTGGGAATCTTCTAATTAAGAATTAGAAGGATACAACTGAGGAAACAGTATGGTCTACCAATGGCAGACATTTTCAATTGGTTTAAAATGTTTTGCGAGACATGAAGCTAAGTGAACAGCAAAAGCTAACACTTGAAACCTTCGAAGCTGTTTTAAGTACAGTGGACCCTTGTTATACCCTGGGATTTGGTTCCAAGATCCCCCGCGGATAATAGAATATGTGGATGTTCAAGTCCCATTAAATATAATGACATAGCAAAATGGTGTCCCTTATAAAAAATGGAAAATCAAGGTTTGATATTTGAAATTTATACTTTTTTGAACATTTTCAAACCGTGGATGCTTGAATCCATGTATAAGAAATCCGTGTATAAGAAGTGCCAACTGTACATCCAAATGGGTTACAGTAATTAGTCAAAAGAATAAAACTCATCCTGATTTGTGTGTATGCAGTATTCACCATTGTGTTCTCTGTTACTAAGTGAGAGTAAAAGCAAGATTACTCCCACTTTATAATTCTATTAAGGTTGAGCAAAGAAAGTGACTGTGATCACTCATTGCAGTTGTACCTTCACTACACAACTGTATCAGTTCCATATTAATTTAATGGCTATTGCTTTATCCTATGGAAACTTTGAATTTGTAGTTTTATGCAGTTCTTGGAATTTTCTGCTAAACGCACATCAATCCTCTCCCCTGAATTACAATTCCCATGTTCCCTGAACACCTGCCAGACTAGAGAGTTAAACTGATTGAATCCTCAGTCTATCTCTTCTCATGTTACCATGGCATTTCTAAGAACTGTAACAAATGTTCGATGAAATGATAACAATTAAAGTAATATGAAACTGAAATACCAGTGTGAGACAGATACACCATAGCAAAAGTGAAACTTGGGGACTTGTTACCGAATCCGCTTTTCTGTTCAATGAAGCACAAACTCTCTTAAATTAAAATGTTTTGCGAGACATGAAGCTAAGTGAACAGCAAAAGCTAACACTTGAAACCTTCGAAGCTGTTTTAAATACAGTGGACCCTTGTTATACCCTGGGATTTGGTTCCAAGATCCCCCACGGATAATAGAATCCGTGGATGCTCAAGTCCCATTAAATATAATGACATAGCAAAATGGTGTCCCTTATAAAAAAGTAGCTACTTGAGAGAAACTGTGTCAAAGCTTGAAAGGAATTCTTTTTTAAAAAGGAATTCTTATGGGTCCACATATCTAGGACAAATTTTTTGGCTATCTGAACTGAACTGTAAAGGGGGAAGAGAAGGAAAAAGAAATTGAGTTGTGAACAAAGTCAAAGATAGCAAGAGATGGATAATTGTTGAGGAACAGAATATAATGAGAGAGAAGTCTTATCATGAATGCTGTTCAAGAGGTTAAGTAGGGTGAGATTATCAGATATTACAGATATTACAAATGTTTCTTATTTTGCTTCAAATTACTAGTTGTTCTGGATGTTATATTTCACAAATATGTGTATATACTTACAGTTTTAATTATCTTTGTTGGTCTGGGCAGATTCTAGGGCTGCTGCCACACTGCAGAATTAATGCAGTTTGACACTGCTTTAACTGTCATACTCCATCCTGGGATCTGTAATTTATTGTGGCACCAGAGCTGTCTAATAGAGAATGCTAACTATCTCACAAAACTGCAAATCCCAGAATTGCACAACATTGAGGCATGGCAGTTAAAGCAGTGTCAAATTCCATTAATTCTGCAGTGTAGATGTAACCTAGTGTCAGCATATCCTACTTAATATTTTTGCTTTGACATATGCAAACTCTCCATGTATATTAGCGGGTGACAGCAGCCAGTTCTTTGGGGGTGTGGCTATTAGGGGATGTCTAGGCTCAGTGAATAGGTCAAGTGACTTGCCCAAAAATCCCTAGAGCATTAATTCTTAACCCGGGGTTTGGAGAGGGGGCATAATGTCCTCAGAGGGGGTGTGCAAAACCTGGAAGGCTGCTCAACCTACCTCCTACATGCAGCAGAGCAGCCACATGACAGGAGCCAAAGCATAGGCAGGTTGGCTGGCTGGGCTGAGCATTGCCCATCACATGGCCACTCTTTTGGAGAGAAGATGGCTAAGCATTTGACCAACAGCAGAGCTGACAGCTAGCCAGCCAGCCAGTCAGCCAACCTTTACCTTCTCTCTCTTTCCCTCACCTCCTTTCCAGGTGGGACCATTACAGTTTCCTCTCAGAAACACTTCAACCTCTTTTTGCCATCTCCATCAGGAGGGGAAGAGACTGAGATGGGCCTGCAAGGGGAGGCAGAGTTATTGACATCCGCGTGCACAAGCACCTTTTTGGACAGTGCTATGTGATTCTGGCGAACAGAATTATTGACTTCCATGTGCATAAGTTCCTTTTTTGACAATGCTTTGTGATTCCCACTTACTGGATAGCAAAGATATTGACTTTCCATGTACATAAGTTCCTCTTGGGAAAGTGGTTCATGTTCACTTTCAGGGAGCAGAGTCATTGACTTTCATGTGCACAAGTCCCTTTTTGGACACTGCTTCTGGGGAGCAGAGTTGCGTATGCTCCAGCCTCAGAGCAGATTGAACTGTAACATGCAGGCCCAGCCAGCTGGCCTTTGCCTTGGCTCCTATCACATTGCCATTCTGCTGTCACTCAGCTGTACAACCCGTCTCCTTCCCAGAGGCAGACTTGTGAAAGGAGCCAAGTTCAGTATTCAGGTATCATCATCATCATCATCATCATCATCATCATCATCAGGGTTGTAAATCTTGAATTAAGTCTTGGGGGTCTAAAGCAAAAGAATATATTTAAAGGTGAACCTTGGTAAAGAAAAGATTAAGAACCACTGGTCTAGAAAACACAGCCTTTGTAGACACATAGAATACTGTGCCAAAACAGTAAAAACACGCTTACAAGACATTTTTAATATTATGCTAAGAATGCAGTTCAGCACACATTCATGCCACAAATTCTTCTGACCACTGAAAAAAGCTTTTATTAGTGATAAAGATCTTCTTCACCATCATCAGACTGATAACTCAGCAAGCAACTCCAACAATGAGATGGGTGAAAAAAATAGGGGGGGGGGAGAGAAGCTGCTAAGTAGGTTTTTGAGAATGTGGATAGTGGCTATGGGTGCAGAAAAATATACAGTAACAGAAAAGCAAAGAAGTGAGAGGAAATTTGTTAAATTGTGTTTTTTCTGGGCTGTTTATAATCAAGTGATAAATGGCCCCCTCATTAACCTCTCCTCATCTTTCACATCAAATTCAAATAAAACTTATTGTTAATGACACTATGTGACATGCCCCATCATATTATTTCTACTCCGTTAATCCACTAGAATCCTATGTTTTTGCAATTCATTTATTTCTGATATCAAAGACTGCTGTGCTTCCATGGCTGACTTCAGCTTCTCTTTCATGCTCCTGCTGCTTTTGCCTGCTCTCATTGAGCATGTCCTAAGTCATTATCTCTCATTCTCTGAATTCCTCTCTAAAGTCTCTTTTTTCACAAGGAAGCTCCCCATCTGTACTGCTTGAAATAACAAATACCTGTATACTCTGCATTGATATGATATCTTTGAAAGGCATGCTTCATCAAGTGGTGTAATTTGGAAGGTGCCTCGGAATGGGAAGGAAAGCCATGAAAGAACTAGGAAAGAAGAAAGATATACAACTGAGCACTAAAGTAGAATCATCCAAGCCATGGTATTCCCCATCACCATGTACTGATGTGAGAGCTAGACAGTTAAGAAAGACAATAAGAAGAAAAACAACTCATTTGAGATGTGGTTCTGGAGAAGAGTGCTGAGGATACTATGGATGTCTGAAAAGACAAATGAGTCCCTTGAACAGATCAAGTCTGAACTCTCCCTGGAAGCCAAGATGATCAAACTGAGGCTGCTATACTCTGGCCACATCATGAGAAGGCACGATTCATTAGAAAATACAATAATGCTAGTAAAGGTAGATGGTAGTAGAAAGAGATGAAGACCACAAGCCAGATGGACAGACTAAATCAGGAAGGTCATAAGTATGAATTTGCAAGACTAGAGCAGAGCAATGGAAGACAGGGCATCTTGGAGATATCTCATCCACAGGGTCACCACTGGGGCTGACTAGAGGGCAGTTAACAACAAGTAAAAGAGATGGTTCCTCTGCCCTGCACATTTCGGTGCACATGTGATCATTCTCAGCATCATTAACCACAGCAAATTCTCCTAAAAATAAACTGCTATATTCCTCTGTCCCCCTCCCCATACATTTAAGATGCCATCCTAAACCTAACTGTTAGAAAGGAATTGTTGTTGAACCCCATGTAAATACAGTGGACCCTTGTTATACGCTGGGGTTTGGTTCCAAGATCCCCCGCATATAACAAAATCCGTGTATGCTCAAGTCCCATTAAATATAATGACATAGCAAAATGGTGTCCCTTATAAAAAATGGAAAATCAAGGTAAATTTATACTGTTTTGGAACATTTTCAAACCGTGTATGCTTGAATCCGTGTATAAGAAGGGCCAACTGTATTATATATATCCCAATGTTGGATCTTCAAACTTTGCTGTGATTCCTTGTCCCACTTTCTTTTGCCAACATGATCATTTCCTTATGAAACTTATATGTATATCTATAAAACCCCAAAGAACAAACCATGTGATAAAGTCTTCTATGTACAAAACAGCAGCATGCTTCCCCTTCTAGATTTCAATCTGGACATCTGTAGTTACTTAACTAACATTTTCCTTTCCCAACTAGTTTTGTTGATGTCATATACATACATATCTGCAAAAACTTTTGGGGTACCAGAGTATATAATCACTCTACAATTTAATTCAGCATAAAGTGCCTTGGGTAATATATACTACAGTGCATTTTTAATTATGGTGACTAGCTTCTACCCATTTTCCCCAGCACAGTCATCAAGCTAGGAGGAATTCGGCATATCCCAGCAGCCTTCTATTTGTAAATTTAATTATAATTTGTAACAACACACTGCAGTTCCCCTAAACATCCATCAGTAAGTATGGTTTATATTGCAATATTAAAGCAATGCCTTTTCTTAATTATTTACATCTGATGAATAATGTCTTTCAATCAAAAAATACACGTATCTTCCTCTTTTTTTTCTGAGACAGATATTCCTGAAATTGCTATGAAAACATGCAGATTATTATTGAGCAATCTCAGATTCAAGTTCGGATTCACATGGGTTTTTACTGAGTGCCAACATTTCTCCATTGCAGAATCTTGGCAAGAGTCACTTGCAAACATACTATTACAGTAGCAAAGGCAGACACATGTCTGATATTTTCAGGATATTTACAGTTATAGTCAATAAAGAAAGAAACAGGGAGGGAGCAATGATTTTAATTAAACATCTAATTGCTTTCTGAGACAACATGAAGAATCCATGATTGCATGAAATTGTGCCTGGCTCTTTTAAATACCAGATTTCCCAACACTGCTTTTGTCTATCATCTGCTCATTGGCTGGCTCTAAATAAGTAGTAAATCATCAATGCTGTTAATGTCATCTAAAGTTTTGCCGTCCAACTCCAATGTAAACAAGTTCTTTTTGTGTACATCAGTTCTGTGGAGTAAGCTAAAAAGGGAGAAAATGCACAACAGACAGAACAGTGCACACACACACACACAAAATGGACTAGATTTCAATTTGTATTCATCTTACCCTTCTTTGCCCTAGGCAGCTGCTTTTCACAGTCACAACTTTTGTCTATTAGTTCCAATTGTTCTGCACAGTTATCCCCCTCTTGACAGACTGCTTTAATGTAGTTTGATTGTGCCAGACTCAGCTACTTCTGTCATCAGTTGCATTCAGTCTCAAAACTCTATTGTGAGTGTTACCAAAGTCCATTACAAACAAAAGTTTACTCTGATGGATATACCAAAATCTTTGCAAGACACCTAGGCACAACAGTACTTGAACTGGTGCCTCTAATTTTCTTAGAAAAAATATTATTTTGCTATCATAAATTCTAACAATGAAGCCTATTGCACACATTATTTTCCTCATTATGGGAACAGGAAGGGGATTCTCGGGGCCGTGCATGACCAGGAAAAAATGGTTTTTATCACACAGCAAATTGTCCTCAAAATGGCTCCATTCTGTTCCACAGCACCAAGCCATCCCCATTCAGTTCTGAGGAGGTCGGAAGTCTGAACGAGCAAAATGGCACCCCTCAGCACTGAATGGGCATGGCTTGGCACCATGGAATGGAACAGGGCCATTTTGAGGATGATTTGCTGTGTGATAGAATCCATTTTTCCCGGTCGCATGTGGCCCCAAAAGTCCCCTTCCAGTTCCCACAATGGGGAAAATAATGTGTGCAATAAGCTTCAATGGCATGCAGCACTGGTAACCTGAGCAACTTTTTGCAAACAGCATATAGCTTTGATAGATGAAGGAGATGGAATTTGTTCTCTGCTTGGTCAAGAGTTCACTAGCTGATGCCAAGATCAACCATAATCTAGACAGTTTCACTGTTCTTGCAAAGAGGGGCTTGGGGCCTCTTCTTGCATCAGCCTTCTTACATCACCATTTAAACTCCAAAATATAAAGTATATATTGTGGTGATACCTACATTAGGCCAATCAGGACTCACAAAAATCATTATCCTAATTTTTGAAACCCGCTGGCTTCTTCAAGAAGAAACAAAATCATTCAGGAGAAGAAAAGTCTCCTTGAGCCTTATCACATTGCAATAGTAAGCCGATAAGTAGTTTCGTCTTACCTCTCCATATGCTCTAGGAGCACTTCTGCTCTCCTTCCAGGGGGAGAAAGTCATAAAAGTGGCTATTTTTCCAAGTGGATTTTTGTAGCATGACAAAAGACAAATTTTTACAACTGTCTCCCTTGGGAAGATAACAGAAGTGCTTCAAGGGCAAGCATAGCAAACAGAAAGCTGCTTCTCTGTCATTCCATCTCAACTTACTTTTGTAAAGTGATTAGTTTCATTGTTAGAGTCATAGGTCTGCTTCTTGCTTTTTGTAGATGTTATAGAGAGAGGGTTTATGCAGACAGAACATTCAGACCTTGCTTCCTTCCCCAAAGGCCGTGAAGTAACGGGGGGGGGGGAGGCAATAAATGAAGGCAATAACATTTCCTTTATCCCTTTGTCATCACAAAGTCTCTCCCCTTGGATCTCCCCTGTCCTCTATAAGGCCACAGGCCCCTGTGGTGCCAGAGGTCAATGTTCATCTGAGGAAGATCCTATGCTGTCAGGTTCAGAGATAAACGTAGGTGTTTTACAGGCAAAGCTTTATTGGATTTTAACATTTTATTGCATTTTAAAACTCACATTAGATTGCAGTTGAATAATATAATTTATATGTGCAGACAATACAGATGTACAGACATGTCCTTTTGTGTGGAATTTTCCAAGTCATGCCATATTTCAAGTGCCCTAAACACCAACATTCTAATGTGGTTCCAACAGAAAGTATGAGCCAATGCCAAGGTGTAAAGTAGCTACAGGGCAAAATGAGGGCTTCATCATTCCAATAAAAAATCTCTCCTCCCAAAAAAACAACCTGTCTTGTTCAACTGAAGATTCAGGTGATTGTAATGCTAGAAACTGGGGATAGAAGGAAAATTTTCACTGGGTGGGCAAAATTTTTATGGGATGAGACCCATAGCTACAACTTTGCCAAAGGCACAAGAGACAGATGTAACATAGAAAACACTAAATAGTTTTAAACACCAGCTATTTGTATATGGTATGTCACCACAGAGAGGTGGGAATTACATCATGTCACAAGCTCCCCCACACACACACTTTTAGCTGTAACTAACTCCCAGTAGCCATTCCCAGAGTACTCAATGGGGAGGAGTGCTGGTGACTTAAGTACAAGAGCATCTGGAGGGCTGCATAATTCCCACCTCTGCTATATGATAAGAACCTAGAAGTCTCATCACAGTTGTCAAAAGAAGCTATTTAAAGATGCCTTCACATAGTGGCATTTATATGTATGGCCCAGAGAAACATGTAAATTTGCCCAGAGAAATGCAACGTCACCATAGTAATAGCAGTAGAAGTAGTGTTAATCTAGATCAATATGAAATGGGTACTTGTAGCACCTTTGAGGTTAACTGAGAGAAAGAGGTTGGTAGCATTTCATAGACTGGGCCTACTGGGTTGCATCTGATGTAGACTCAGGGCCTTTATAGATCGGCCTGATGACACATGTTCGACTCCACCCCCAGGGCACCATGATGCCATGCGCTGCTCCAAATTGCACGCGGCATCATGAAGTGCCTCTGGCACTGCATATAGATGACACAGGGCTGAATGGGCACCATATAGCTGTGCCACTGCAGCTATGGCACCCTTTTTGCACCTCTTTTTTTGTGCCTTTGAAAGACTGGATTGGGGCCACAGCATGAAGTTGCTGCATCCCCAATCCAGTGTGAAAAGGGGCGGCTGCAGGACACCCTTTCGGGGCAGTCTGTAGAGCCCCTCAGTCTATAAAATCTTATGCTACAAATCTCTTTGTCTCAGTCTCAAATGTGCTATAAGCACTTGTTTTATAGATAAGAACAATGACAAAAATTAAAGATTTCAAGAGTAAAACAGCAGTAATTCCAACTGGGCGATTGTTTGTAACTAGGAGATATCTTAATGATCTTGATAATGCTGACTGACCACTGAACCAAAAACCATGGAACATAAACTTTAGAAGAATTATGTGGCATACCCTCTGTTAGTACCGGATATGGATGGATGAATGGACCCAAAAACAGAATTTGAGACCTTCATAATTATACCAACCCCAAGAGCTATCACCCTCCTTTGAATCCTTTGCATCTCACTATCATTGCCTATCTGTAAGACACAAGATTGTTTCAAAATTAATTATTTTTAAGAGGTAGGTATTGAAAATCATACCACTGACTGTAGACATTACAGTAATACGTGAAATGTCTAAGAGCCATTTAGAGAATCGGTTTGTGTGGTATTTTTGCAAATGGTGTGTATCAGCACAAGTGTCCTTCTTCCAGTGTATGTTCAGATATCTAATTTCTGATATCTGTGAACAAATGATTAAAGAGATAACAGGAGCCAAAAGACAAATAAATCTGTTGCTTTTAAAAAAAAATTAGCCATGGGAATTCCTCAGATTGTATTATTCTCATGCTCTAAAGTAGGTGAAAGGATGTGTTCCTTGTATTTCTGCTTTTTAAAATTCTCATCTTTTTTGCTTGTGCAAGTGTAGTAAGTTGTTTATTTGATCATTGACCAGTATAAAATATAATAAATAAAATGATAATAAAATAATAATAAAATAATAATTGTACAGTACAATTATTAGAACAGGATTCAAAGAACAAACATCAGGGTCCAACTCCACCAGCTATCATCAGCTGTCACCAGCCAGTTGGGGACGCATGCACATACTATAACTGAATTTTGCTACCTTAAGTACATCATTTGGGTCCTGATTGTCCAACATATATCGTAAATAAAAGGTATCAGTATGTCCAGAATATTTGATTAAAATACAGTAGTGTGCAAACTCACACTTCACACAGTTCATGAAGCAGACTCTTTACTATAAAGCACCTCTGGCAAAGTAAAACCTGTGCACATAGGGCACATAAAAACATTTGCCAGTTTTGGACACAACCTTTAAACACGTTTATGAAGAGTTCTCACTAGATACAAATATTTTCATTCTTCCCTTATATTACCCACTATTTTTTTAGAAATCAAGCAGAAGCACTCCTTATTCAGCATACAACAGCAAAATGAACAACCCCTCAGGGACGTAGCTAGGATTTTAGGAAGGGGGGGGTCCAGACTAAGTGCCACCATTATAAGGGGCTTGCGTGTGGCGGCGCAGCAAGCACACACCATTCATTTTTCTAATGGAAGGGGGGGTCCAGACCCAAGAACCCCCCCCTTGGCTACGTTCCTGAACCCCTTAGGACTATTATGTGAAGGGAGAGAAAGAGTGCAAAATGCTTTCGAAACACAAAACCTGTGGACCATTTCAAGAAACAGCTTCTTAATGAAAATGTGTGTAGCACATGAATCTCTAGCCTCCTACATTAATGTCATACTTAAGTGTTCTTGCACAAGTTGCTTCTGCTCTGAAACATAACTACTTTTAATCTACAGTAGGGACATTTTACACAACACACAAACCAGACGCCAGCCATGACTAATTAGCAGTGCCTGCTCCCTAATAGCTGGTCTATCTCCATGACCAAAAGCTTTTAGGAATAACATATCTTTGAAGTAAGTCGAACCTTTTTTGTAGCAGAATGTTGAAGACTCCATCTGTTCCAGCCATTCTCCTAAACCAATAAGGTATGCAACTATAGATACATGTTGCAGTTTTGCAAGGAACTGTATGATGCTGATGGGGTTATTCTTCCCCTGAAGACACAAGCTTGAAGTTTGGATTTATTCCTGGATTCAGCTGAGCTTGGAGGCCCAGGGTTCTGCAGTGGCTAGACATGCATTTTTACATTTAAAAGTGGTGCACTAGCTGTCCCTGTTCCTGGAAATATCTGACTTAACAACAGTAGTTCATGTCTTAATTATATCCCATTTTCATTACTGTAACATGTTGTATGTGAAGATGTCTTTGAGGAGTGTTCAGAAACTGCATCTGGCCCAAACAGCTGCACTGTTGCAACAACTTCACTTGCTGCCATTTGTTTTAAATGGTTTTAATTCTCTGGAAGGTTTAATACTTATGGTACTTATAATACATTTTTACTTCTGTCTTTGTAAGTGGTTTTTAACTGTATTAGTTTTAAGTTTTATACATTCCATTAAGACCCAGTTTTGGGGAAATGATGGAATAAAATTTAATAACAATAACAGTAGTAGT
This sequence comes from Sceloporus undulatus, assembly GCF_019175285.1. Classification (NCBI taxonomy): domain Eukaryota; kingdom Metazoa; phylum Chordata; class Lepidosauria; order Squamata; family Phrynosomatidae; genus Sceloporus; species Sceloporus undulatus. The sequence continues at coordinate 238,373,875 of NC_056522.1, forward strand.
AGTAGTAATAGTAGTCGTAGCAGCAGCAGAAGTCATTTTTTAAAAAAAAACCAAAAAGGGAAATACCTGAAGTTTTAAAGGATCCTCCCAACTTCTAAACCTCCTTACACATCCATAGTTAACAAATCAGGGCAAGGCTAAGCTAAACACTACATTCTTCCCAACATTTTCACCGTTAGACACTTTCAAATATATGATTCCCCAGTTATACCCTAGAGCTGGCATAGCAATAGGAAGAGTGTGCCACAGAGGCAACATTAATATTCTGGATCTTGCCAGTATTATTCTTACTTTAGGGAAAGGCTGCTGTGAAATATAAGTGTCAAACCCATTGTTATGTACAAAGGTTGCAAAGCCAACACAGCGGAAGCATAACCCCTTCCCACGTGTCTCTACCCTCTGACTAGATAAAAATATTGAACCCTGTCATAACATTTTATTAGCTACATTCCTAATGCAGTTGCCCATCTCAGCTTATCCTACCCAGGCCATTTTGAGAAGAAATGGAAACAGAAGATGGGAAGGGGGAGATGTAAAGCAGAAGGGAAGCTGGACTGACAACTTTATTTGCATCCTCTAAAAAAAAAATCACAAAATGTGAGGTGTTGTTGGGTTGTTTCTCTCGCAGTTTTCCCCACAAAGAAAAACAGTAACAATTTCCCCATGGATCAAGCTAGGGAACAACAACAATTAACAGTCAAACAACAACAGTTAAAAAGACATTATTTAAAACACACATCAATTTAAATGGACAAAGATGTACACATAGTTTTTAGTGGGATTTTTGGACTATGAGGCCATATTCTAGAAGAATTTATTCCTGATTTATCACCCGTACCTGTGGCTGGCATCTTCAGAGAGTGCTAGCATGGAAGAGAGTGGGGTATATAGACTGTTGGGTGAGGGAAGTGATTTACATGTTTATCTCTGTATTGTTCTGTTGCTGAATGGCAAGGTCTATTTAATTGGGTGTCTGCTGGGAATCCCCCTCACCCTGGGTGGTTTTCATTGCATTTGCTGGGTCCTGTATTTGGTATTTTTTAGGACTGGTAGCCAAACTTTGGGGCAAAACAGATCAGCAGTAAGGGCTGGGTAAGGGCTGGGTTGGAGGCAGTGTCTGAGCATGGAGTTTAGATGCCACATGCTCTGATGCCACTCCCACACCACCGGGAAGCCGCACATCTGACCAAATGTGGTGGCTTCATGGCATTTTGGCGGCATGGTGTGTACATGTGATGTGCTGCCAAAATGCTTAAAAGCCACAGAGGCAGCAACGACACCCTATTTCCACCCTAAAAATGAACTGTTAATTTTTGTTTTGATGATGAGAGAGAATAGGTTATGGAAGAAAGAGAAAGGCTATAAGAAAGATTAGAATAACTATGCATTTATAACCACAGAAATGAATGTCAGAAGTAATCTTTTCTTTCTTGATTTGTTGTTGTTGTTGTTTTCTTTCACTTTTTCTTTTTTTCTTGTATTTTTTCTTTTAATTTCTACAATTGGTATTGTATTTTTAAAATCATTAATTAAAAAAACAGAATTGTAGGAACTTTTCCTGCTTCCAGTTAGGGTTTCATGTGCTAAGAACAGCTTGAGAAATCTGGAACCCAGAGACTGCAGGCTCTCAGTACTAGGAAAAATAGGGATTTTTATCTGTTTGTTCTTATATTCAAGAAAGAATGGTTTCAAAATAAATTTCTCACTGCTTGACAAGTTTATAAAATGTCCCCCAACATTTTCAATACTTGTGGGGGGGAGACTGTTTTGTGCAAATATCAGGGATGTGCATGAAACCTCTTTTTAAATTTTTATTTTTGCACCTGCTGTTGTTCAGAAAAAATATGACTTTTGTTTTCGGGAGCAAAAATCTTATGGCTGCTGGCAGTTTCTTCTAACATGTGTGAGTATTCTTTGATTGAGATTTCCTGCACAGCAGGAGGTTGAACTGGAAGACCCTTGTGATCTCTTCCAACTCTACAATTCTATGATTCTTACCTTAGAAGGGAGTCATAACACTGGTAAATAAGAGGCAACTAGTCAGTCAATAAGGGCAGCCACCTGTGCTAGGCACTTCTAGATCAACCCTGTTATTAGGTAGTTACAGAAGGGTAAAACATTTCATAGTAAAATCAGTGGCAATATGTCAAGTCAACCACAGACCAAAACTCCATCTAATTTATTCAATGATCCCATGAACTAAAGTCCTTTGAACCATTTCCCTGTACAGAATTTGTCCAGTAGTTACAAACAAGGCCAGCAACCAACTCTCCTCTGCCAGTAGATGCAGTAAGTGGAAACGTGTTACAGCTGCAGAAAGCTGCCCACATTGAGCACTCCTGTAAATTTAAACATGCGCAATGCAAAACCAAAATTAAAAAAAAATGTTTCACAGCTTGTATGCCACAGCTGCTAGCCTTGAAGCTGCTTTTCTAATTGATGTTCTTTCACATGCTCTAAAACAAATCTGCCCAGAACAATGTAAAATGAAATGGCCAAACCTACACACAAATGTTTATAAAAGCTTCCATCCTTAAACAATGAAAAAGAGGAACTAAGACCATGACGCATAGCCACCCATGCTGCAGTAGTTAACAAAAGGAGGTGGTCTGGGATGCCAAATCCTCTCATCTAGTTAAAATCTCACCTAAACCAATGTGCTTCACCACCTCCACTCCACCTGAATACTGTAATATGAGAATAATATTATTAGCCCGTCTGACTACACTGTTGTAAAAATGGTTTATTGTGATGAAGTATATGAAGTACTTAGGAAAACTAAGCCTAATGTTTCTGAAGTGAAAGTCTGAATGAGGCTTACCTGTGTTGTGGTTCAAAAGGTTCCCAGGCTGATTTCTTGGTGAGTCTAAGAATGGGAAAGCTTTGAGTAAGAAATGTAAAAGATAAAACAATAAAAGGGACTTATAAAGATAAAAAAATCGATTAAGAAGAATGTTAGGGCCTGCACAGACTATTTAAACATAGCCTTGAATTTTTTATTGGTTTGGGTAGGGTTGCCATAACCCGGTTGCAACCGGGTTTCCCGGTTTTGGCTGCACCTGCCCGGTCACGGCACGGTGGCAGCCAAAAACCGGGAAAAGCCCGGTTGCAGCAGGGTTGCTGGGCAACCCTGGGGCCTCGCTGCCCTCCTCCTCTCCACCGCGCATGGCCGCGCGGAGGAAGAGGAGGGCAGCGAGGCCTGGGCGGAGGAGGCTGCAGGAGGTGGCACCTCCTGCGCGCAGCCATGCCAACCTCCCCGCCTCCCTGCAGCCTCCTGCAGCCTCGCGCCTTCTCCGGCGCCCTGCGGGGGCCGGGGAGGAAGGGAGGCCTCGGCGCTCGCCCGAGGCCTGGCCTTCCTCCCGGCCTCTGCGGGGGCCCGGGAAGGAAGGGAGGCCTCGGCGCTCGCCCGAGGCCTGGCCCTTCCTCTGCGGCCCTGCGGGGGCCGGGAAGGAAGGGAGGCCTCGGCGCTCGCCCGAGGCCTGCGGCCTTCCTCCGCGGCCTCTGCGGGGGCCGGGGAAAGAAGGGAGGCCTCCGCTCGCCCGAGGCCGGGCGCTTCCTCCGCGGCCTCTGTGGGGCGGGGAAGGAAGGGAGGCCTCGGCGCTCGCCGAGGCCTGGCCCTTCCTCCGCGGCCTCTGCTGGGGCCTGGGAAAGAAGGAGGCCTCCGGCGCTTGCCCAAGGCTTCGCGCCTTCCTCCGCGGCCTCTGCGGAGGCTGGGGAAGGAAGGGAGGCCTCGGCACTTGCCCGAGGCCTCGCGCCTTCCTCCGCGGCCTCTGCGGGGGAAATGTAGGACAAATTTTTCAAATGTAGGACACATATTTCTGTGTCCTACATTTGAAAATTTTGTCCTACATTTTCCCCATTTTGGAGGTCCAGAGTTATGGCAACCCTAGTTGTGGGGTAGGTTTTAATTGTTTTAAACTAATGTTTTTAAGTGTTTAATACTTTTTTAATTTTTTGTATTTCAGAATGTTTTTAGCTGTATTGTTTTAATGTAGGGTGTGAGCTGCTTTGGATCCCTGATAGAAGAAAAGCGGGTTATAAATTAGATAAATAAATAATACCAGTTGGATGAGAGAAGTAAACACTTCATTGGGAAACATGATTAAGAAAAAGCCTGAATTTTTTTCAGACTGTGATAAAATTAAAATTACATGGACCTGGTGAAGACAAGCTTTGAAATTACTTGTCAAAGAAATAGCCCTGTTAGTCTCTGGTGGCATAAAAAGGAGGAAGGGAGAGAGAGTGGGGGAAAGAAAAGGAATGTGGCAGCACCTTTATTTTTGAGCATGAGCTTTGTGGATATAAACCACTTCTTTAGATGCAGAAGTCTGTATATCCATGAAAACTCATGCAAAGTAAAAATGAGTCTTAAATGTACTGCTACATTCCTTTCCCTTTTTCTCTCTCTCTCCTCTCTCCTCCCTCCTTTTTGTGAATTACTGACATATAAGTTAACAGTCACAGGCATCAGTAGCTCATGAATCCTAACTTGCAAACATTGTTTTGTGCCTTCAAGTCATTTCCAATTTATAGCGACCCCAAAGTGAATCTGTTACAGGGTTTTCTGGGCAAGATTTGTTCAGTGATGGTTTATCTTTGCCTTCCTATGAAGCTGAGAGAGTGTGACTCACCCAAGGTCACTCAATGGGTTTCCATGACAGAGCAGGGATCTGAACTCTGATCTCCAGAGTTGTAGTCCTACTCAGACCATTACACTATGCTGGGTTGCTACCACATGGTAATCTCAATAGTAGCATTTAACATATTGTAAGGGCAGAAGGAATATTTTCATAACAGAGTTACAATGTATGGATTCCACATTACAAATAATAAGAAAAATGCTTATTAAAAATATATTAGATGAAAAGAGCCTAAAAGACCACTAAATAATGAATATGAATCCATAATTCCCATCCATTAGATGCTTTTTGTAGCAAGAATCAGTGGTCTATTTACAGTATGTCAAAATCATTCTGGATGCTTTCTTTTTGCCGGCACCTAGACATCTTTGCGGTTGTACACCAGAGCTTGTTTCAGATACTTCACATTATCAGCATCCAGTAATGCTGATACAAACAGCATTTCCAGCTAACAGAGTTTGGATTAGGTCTGCTTTCCTGTTCTGACAATAATCTTAGTTGTTTTAAGTTCCAGCTGAATCCACTGGCTTTGGAATGGTCTAGTTTGAAAGACATGCTGGACAGAATACAGCACGAACAAGCCAATTTACTCATCTGTTTCAGAGGAACAGTTGATCATGGAATCCACTCCATGAATACAACAGACTTTGTTGGTGGTGTTGTTTGCCTTCAAGTCATTTCCCACTTACAGCAACCCTAGGATGAACCTGTCACAGGATTTTTATTTATTTATTTTTTTGGCAAGATTTGTTCAGAGCAGGTTTGTCTTTGCCTTGTCTGAGGCTGAGAGAATGTGACTTGTCCAAGGGCATCCAGTAGGTTTCCACTGCTGAGCAGGAGTTTGAGCCCTAGGCCCATTACAGACGGGCGTATAGTATGGACTGGGTCCGTAGTAGGTTTAGAAAGGGGCGTCCCTTCCGGACGCCCCTAACCCTAGTACGGATCGAGTGGCTCTTTAAACATGCATTCTGCTTTGAGTATAATCATACAGATGGTCTCCAAAAAGCACTATGGATTATAAATATAAATATTTATTTTTACACTAGACAACACATACATATAGGATAAGAGATTTTTCAAACAAGACTACACTACAGCAAAATATTATGTGTACTCAAGGAACAGACAGCAGCCTGTGTCCATTCTACAAGAACATGCATGCATACATTCTGCTTTATCATAATGATTTCAAGTGAGGGATGCAAATGCTTGTTTTAAAAAAATGTGTTGTTTCCTAGTGTAGCAATCAATGGCGGGATACAGACGGGCAGGGGAAGACGTCTTGGAGGTGTATTCTGCTGAATACGGAGCCTCCAGACCGCCCGCCCCGGGGGCGTGGCTCAGGTGTATGGGGCTTCCACATGGGGGGGGGCAGTGAAGACGCCTCACCTGGGACTGTTTCTGACCCGCAGTTTCCATACCGCCGCCTCGGAGGACGCCGCAAAGAGAGAGGCAGCTTCCTCACGGGTGGCCAAAAACGGGGCTTTTTTTTCTTTTGCTGGCTGGTGGATGCGCAGCTGCGCAGCTGCGGCGCTCAGCACCGGCGGCAGAAAGCATATGTGCACATTTAAAGCACCCAAGCCCCTTTAAACTTTTCCCCCCGCCCTGGCCAAGAACAAAGGTGGTCTCCTGCCAGCTGGTGATCAGCTGGTGTTGGCATCCTTGTCCGCTTGCACGTTGCCAGTGTCACCAGCATCATGGATGCCTCCTCTCCTTTGGTCCCTGCGCTCTTGCTGAATCTGCAATGCAGAGCCACAGCTGTCGCCGCTGCCACCGCTGTCCCCCTGCCATCCCCCATCACCTCCTTTGTACATATGTAAATATTTAAAGTTTTAGCGTTTTTTTATTGTTAGTGAAAATGGCGCAGGAATGTGTGTAGGGGTGCACTTCAAATTCCAAACTTTCCATGATTCTAGCAGCGCATGCGTACATGCAGCTCTAGGGTTAGGGTTAGGGTTAGGGTTACGAGTCTTAAAATGCGCTGCAGCTGTGCTGCAGCTTCCATACCTGCATGGCAGCTGATGCTGCAATTAAAGCCTGATTGCAAACTGCGCATGTTCCAGGACCCCGACTCATTATGCGACGCAGCAGACACGGAGCTTTTAAATGGGCAACTTAAATTAGCGGCGTAGCAATTCTGGCGTACCGGTGCAGCAGCTTACAGACAGAGATGCGCAGCTGCGCACTATATAGAAAAGAAGTGGGGAAAAGCAGCACCTTTTTAATGTCGCTTCTTCCCGCTTGGGGCGTGCGGGGGGCGTGTTCATGGCGGCATTCAGGTAAGGGCCGTCTGAAGGCTATACCTTCATGACATCATGAACACACCCCTTTTTGCCTGTCTGTATCCCGCCAATGATTAGCTATACGACTGAATGAGAAAGATTTACTTACAGGCCAGAAAGTATGTGTCCTTAGATACTGAGCATCAAGTTTTCTTTCTTCAATATGCTTACATCTTCACTTTCATTTTCAAAGAAACATGCTGATAATGGTGGGTGGTGGTTTCCATGTCGGTGGAGGCAATAAATCTGTTCTGGGCTTTAGTCCAAAGTTTAAAGGCAATATCCAAGATGCTGAACCCATTCTGAAGATCAGTTTCAGAACTTTGGATAGATTCCTTAAGGTTCAGATTAAAACCCAGCACAGATTTATTGCCTTACTGACAAGGAAGGCACTACATCTTGGACTCTGTTCCACACTAGACTAGAATAGGAATGTGGAAAAGAGTGTTTGGAACAATTTTCTCCACCTTGCCCGAGTCTAAGGCTACTCTGTATATGATATTTTCTGCATACAGGTTGAATAAATAGGGTGATGGTATGCATTTTTGCCTGTCCCCTTTGCCAACTGGGAACCATTCTGTTTCTCCATGTTCTGTTCTGACAGCAGCCTCCTGTCCCGAGTATAGATTACGCATCAGGACAATCAATGTTGTGGTCCTCCCATTCCATTATTACTGTAATAATTAATAATAATAATAATAATAATAATAATAATAATATCCCGCTTCTCCCTACAGATCCTTTAAGTGCAAGTGCATTCCTTTAAGTGCAAGCCATAGCTTTGCATGATCTATGCAAGTCAAAGGTTTTGCTGTAGTGAAACACATACAGATTTTCTTCTGGAATTCCCTGGTGCACTCCAGTGTGATCCCTAGTGCCTCTTCATTTCCTGAATCCACCTGTGGGCTTTCCCACTCCATATATGGTAGGAGACTTGACTGCAGAACATGGGAAATTAGTGTTATGGTTCTGTAACTACTGCATTAAACATATACATTCAAATAAACATTTGAATAAATTTTTAAAATATATGAAAAAATATAATGAACAAGAGAAAGGAGGGAGAGGAAGGGCAGCAAATATATCATATATAAGGCAAAATTATATCTGCTCTATCAAGTCAACAATGAAGATGAATCACGAGGCAACTTTTCTTGGAAGCAAATTAGATGAATGAATCTTGTATGTTCACCATACATAAGTATTCATCTCATATTTCCTAACAAAGCTGCAGTCTTCAAGCACGTAAAACCAGTTAGCCATCAAATAAGTCTTGGAATTTGAGCATTTTGTTTCATTTTGCTTTTATGAGCTTGTTAAATATGGAATGCTACTGAAATGGTAACTACTTTGCCATGCATGTTGGAGGAACAAACCTAATTGATTTCACAATTACAGAGCATGGTTGAACACACACATAGGCATAAGCATGATAAGCAAGGAGCTGAATTCTCAAGCCTATCAGTTAAATCGGTAGTGCTATTTGTGACCTTATCTGCTGGGTAAATTGCCTTGGGAGCAATTTCAAGGCAATGCCAAGACCGCCTATGTTATGTTTAAAAAAGAACATGTAGGATGTATGTATGCTTGAAATAGTCAACGGTTTTGCCTTAACTGTGCATATATTCTAACTGAAACATTACAATTAAGAACAATTCTTGGTATAGTATACACCTTGAATTCCAGAAGCAATAGTGCAATGGACTGGAAAATCAGCACTGTGAAGATATATTTTTGTTGTAGAATTTCTTACTTGCACTCACCAAAATCCTTATGGAAATAGGCACTGGCATAATTCCACAGGATTGTGAAGGGAACCAAGGCATTTGGCTTGGTGTGAAGAGAACAGAGCTGTACCTGTGCATCTTTCCAGAACTGTCGCAGACTGTTGCACAGTCCAGGGAAACACTTGTATAAGGGCACAAAAAATAATATTTGGGGGGGGGGAATACCATTTGCCCATTCCATATCAGTTTGTGCTCACTTTTTACCTTTTGCCCTATCCTGTGAAGAGTTGTTGTTGTGTGCATTCAAGTCATTTCTGACGTATGCTGACCCTAAAGCAAACCTATCATGGAGTTGTCTTGACAAGATTTCTTCAGAGGGGGTTGCTCTTGCCTTCTTCTGAAGCCTTAGAGAGTGTAACTTGCACAAAATGGGCTTCCATAACCAACCGGGGATTCAAAGAGTAAGCACCATCTTATCAGATAATGTAATTATTCAGAATTTCTGTGAGGAAAAAAACTATTTTAATTAAAGTAGTCAAAAATATGTTTGAACAATCAATTACACTTTGTCACCCTGTCATTGAAAGCCCTGCTCAGGTCTAACAGATTCAGGGCCATGGCTTCCTTGAGTCTATCCATCTGGAATGTGACTTCTTCTTTTCTTGCTATCTTCTGTCTTAACAAGTACTATTGTCTTTGCTCATGAATCATGTCTTCTCATGTTCAATGTATAACAGTCTCAATTTGGTCATCTGGATTTCTAGGGAGAGGTCATGTTTGATTTACTCTAGGACCCATTTATTTGTCTTTTTAGCAGTCCTTGGTATCCATATAACTCTTCTCCAGCACCACATTTTAAATGAGTTGGTTTTTTCCCCCCATCTGCTTTCTTCACTGTCCAGCTTTCACAATCAAACATAGAAATTGGAAATATGGTGGCATGGACCATCCTAACTTTGATATTCAATTATATATCTTTGCACTTTAGGATCTTCTCTACTTCCTTCATAGCTGCCCTTCTAAGTCCTAGCCTTCTTTTTACATAGTTTTTCAGTGCATTGTTTCCATCGCCTTTTTATTTCTACTTGGTCATGTAATGTGCTTCCCTGCTGGTTGAATAGCACTCACATGCTTGGTTTAAATGTTGGTTTAAATTTTCCTTTGATTATTTGGGTGCTGTGGAAGAGGTCTTTTGTTCCTCCTTTTTTATTTCTATCATCTTTTTCTCTGTGTTGATTATTATAGTAGTTCTCCTCGCACCTGAACATAAGTTGTTGAACCACCATTGTGTTCAGGGTTCTGACTCTATTTCTGTCACTTTTTATTTTTACTTCTCATCTGTTCTTAACTGCTTGAAGAGTTTCATCTGTCATGCATTGAGGCTTCTCCCTCCCCCCACCACCTTTTTTTAATGGCTGCAGTATCTTTGCAGTCCTCCCTGACAATGAATGCAAATGGGTTGCTCTATCAAATAAACCAAATAAACAAAAACAAATCAAATGAAGATGAGTAGCATCTGAAACTGGGAAGAAGGAGGGAAAAGACAGACCATGTGGCTAAGGGAACCTCATATGGCTTTTAATGTGGTAAATTAAAGGAATCTTTATGCTTAGTCAATACATCACTGGTTTCTATAGCACCCAATATCCCGTTAGGCATTTTGGAGCATGCATTAGAAAGAGAAAACTGGAACAGTGGGCAAACAGATTCAATAAACACATGCTCTCTGTCTCTGTCTCTGTCTCTCTCTCTCTCTGTGTGTGTGTGTGTGTGTGTGTATACTAAGGCTAGAGAGACATACTAGTCCTAGTCAGAGTTCTTACTCTGGGTAGACTCTACCCATGACAAAGACGAGCAGAAGGTAGAATTTTAACTTTCTCATTCTCTCCACATGTTGCAGACAACTGTCTATAACAGAAAGACCTTTGTATTTCAGTGGAGGTTGTGTAAAACTTAAAATGCCATCAAAACAGGATTCAAAATCACATGGAGAACCTTCACAAACAGAGAAAGCCTCAGTAGATGGAGATCATTAAGGGTGATGACAGAAGAGGGGAGTAGCAGTGTTGTCATTCACAACTTCCCTGTCTGCATATAGTATTGACACAGATAAAGAACATCTAAACAGGACTGTTGGTTTACTATACCATACATCTCCCTGGCCCAGGACTTAATCTCTCACACTCAAAATCTTCCCCGCCAGAAGCCTATAGATAAACAAATTTATACACTGAAGGAGCTTCTGATATGATATGGGACTCTTCTATTGCATGAGGTCTTGCAGTATAGGAGCGAAGCAGATGGGCAGAAAGGAGTGGCTAGAAGCCACTCGGAGCCAGTTCGCCCCGGGACTGCGGTGAACACATGCCCCAAGAGCAAATAGGAGCAGAAAAGATCCACTCCTTCTAAGGCTGATTTTGGGCCGAATTAACCAGCCTCAGCATGACCCTGGGGCAGCTTCAGGGCATTCCAGGGCCATGTGTCGTGTAAACAACATGCACCCAGAGTGGCCAGAAGCCACCTCTGTCTGCCGTCGGTTTCAAGCCATAGTTCCTTGGGTTTTTCCAGTTGCTGTTGCCTCTGGGTCCACTCATTCCATGCTTTTTAGGAGCTGTTTGTGGTGATTTCTTGGATCTGCACTAAGGCTCTTCCAAATATCTTTTAAAATCAGGACATTGTTTGCTGAAGTGACCATATATTTTGAAGTGTAATTTTTATCCTAATTTGTAATAATAATAATAATAATAATAATAATAATAATAATAATAATATAAAGATTTATTTCTAGCCCGCCCAATCACAAAGAATCTGGGCGGGTTACAACAGTAAAATACATCAAGTTACAATAGAGTTTTTTTTAAAAAAAATCAAACCCTAGACCTACCCCCCCCCATCCCCAGTACTTAAACAGAATTAAACAGTAATAGTATAAAAACCTTAAAAACCTTAAAAACCTTAAAGACATTAAAGACATTAAACAAAAAATAGGCAGAAAGATAGGCGGGGAAGAATAGACAGATGAGGGGACAAATATCTCTATATCTAAGGAGGGTAACTAAGTTGGAAAGTCCTGCCGGAAGAGATCCATCTTGAGTGCTTTCTTAAAAGCTGTCAGAGTGGGAATGTGACGGATCTCCTCCGGCAGGTCGTTCCATAATTTTGGAGCAGTAATAGAAAAGGCCTTCTGGGAAACTGATGTTAGCCTAGATTTTTTTTTGGCTGTAGTAGATTTCTTCCAGAGGACCTTAGTGTGCGGGACGGACAATAGAGAAGAAGGCATTCCCTCAAGTACTCTGTGCCCAAGCCATGTAGGAATATAAATCCAATTGTTAGAATTATATGTTTATATTTATATGTATAAAATATTTGTGTGTGTGTGTGTGTGTGTGTGTGTGTGTGTGTGTGTGTATAGAGAGAGAGTTATATATTTCAGTAACATAAGCCATAAGCAAGTGAGATAACAAAAGGTTTGTGAAAGGCAACGCAGGATCACTTGAAAATTCCACTTTAAATGAGATGAAATCTGTATCAATTATGTGAAAATGGAGACTATAAAGTGCTTCCACTATACTATTTCAATTCAGTCATCCCAGGGTTAAGTATAGTCCAAGACAGAGAAGTAAATTCCACTGACTTTAATAGTTCTTACTACCGAATAAATGGATTTAGCCTAACTATGGCTTACCACAGGGATGAAAATTGTACACTTCTCCAATGATGAACTGCAGCTCCCAGTAATCCTCACCACTGACCATGCTAGTTAGGGCTTCTGGGAGCTGCAGTTCAACATCTGGACACCACACAATTCCTAGTTTACAATGGTATCTGAACTGCAAAAGAATGAAATGTGATCAGCCAGGAAACCCACAAAATATCATGATCAGAAGTGTGTTTACAAATTACAGTGTATGTGGTCATTTGGCATGGTGTCTAAATTTACAAACCATAGTTGGAGCTGCTGGTGAGCTCCAACACCACAGAGAAACAAGTGCTGAGCTGATGAAAGATGACAGTGCATGGCAACCAGTTCTAAACTTTATTTTTCCCAGTTGCTAAAATCCTAAAGGCACTAGATCCCATCTGATCTAGGAAGCTAAGCAGGGTCAGCTCTGGTTAGCACTCAGAGGGAAGATTGTCAACGAACAGCAGCTGCTGTAGGTCATATTTCAGAGGAAGGAACTGACAAAAACCACCTCTTGAGTATTCCTTGCCTAAGAAAACCCTATGAAATTCATGGGGTGGCCATAAGTCAACAGGCAACTTTGAAGGGACATACACACATTTACATTTCAAAATTCAGACCATGATGTTGTTCTAAACAACAGTTACGATGTGAGGTTTGAAATGAACCTCTGTCATCCTCCCTAAAATTTTCATACCTTAGATTTTAATGATTTCTTACTCTAGAGATGTTGTGTTGAATTCCTTCACTAAATGTTAGGATTACTTAGGGTTATTTTCCAAAAAGAAGGACTAAAGTAGGATTAGGTAGCCATTGCTCATTTAAACAAGCACTCATGTTAGAATTCAGATCTTGGCTTGCAAATATATAAACAGGGAGATATGTAGCAGATGAAACCAACTGGGAGGCAAACATGCCAGCTGTGCCATTTGCCAGGTGGCAAATGCAGGATTATGCCAGAGTAAGAGGTTTCTGGGTTACAGTCTATAATCCTGCCCCACTGACCTAATTGTTGCAGAATCAAGGCTATTTTGCATATTAAGCATAATAAAGACATGGATTCACACCTGAAAACATGACCTGTTTATACATATGGGCTTAATTTTCAGCTCTTTTTTAGCTTTGTTTTTTAATTTGACCTACTTATGAAGTAAGCAAGACCAAGATCCTTATCACTGAAATGCACAATTTATAGTAATTTTGATGAACAGAAAGTGATCTGCTACTACAGAGCCATAACAAAGTCATGGATCTGGATATAAACCATGTAAAACTTGTTATAACACTGTCAGTCTGTTCAGATCAAAAATTCATGACTAAAGCAAGGTCTCCCCCTCCCCTGAAAACGTTATTCTGGCCTAGGATAGAAAACAGAGTTTTGAACAGAAAATTAGTTTAGAACACAGTATGTTTGACACTATGAAACAATACACATTTATGGCAGGCCCACCTCCCCACTGCTCCTCTTGGGAGTCACCATCTTCCACATACATAAATACGTAATTGTAAATGCTGGTATCTTCACATTTGGATACTGATGTGACTGCTGAGATTTGTGTTATCACAATGCACCCCAAGACAGGCCAATGTAACTGTGGTGACCAAGTATGTAGATCTTCCATGAATGCTACCTCCATGTGAATGTCTCACAGAGACATTCATTCAGAAATGGCAACATTCAAAATTCAGTGGGCAAACATATCAATCTCCATTGACATAGTTTCTGACTTGAAGGCCATCCTCCTCCTGAGGAATTTCAAACAGACGCAAACAGATCTGATAACAAAGTTACTAATTTATCATTAATTAATCCATTACATTTATATCCCATCTTTCTCCCAATACAGGATCCAAAGTGGCATGCAACATTTTAAAAGCACAATACAATTTTTAAAATGTTAACAGAAAAGTTAAAACACAAACAAAGGCCCGTTACAGACCGCCCAAAAGGGGCGGTCTCAGGCCGCTGCCGGTTGCAGCACGGAGTCGCAGCAGCCAAACCACGCGACTCCTCCGCGCTGCAAAGGAGTGTGAAAATCACACTCCTTCCGGCAACCCGGAAGAGATGCCACAAGTGCCAAAGCGCGCACTCGCGGCATCACTTCCGGGCCGCAATGTGCGGATGCAGAGCGTCCGTTACGTCAAAATGGCAGCGGCCGTGTGGAATAGCCGCTACCATTTGTTACGAGCTCTGTCCGTAACAGGGTAAGGGGCGTCTAGAAGAGATGCCCCTTTTTCTGTAACCCGCCAAAATTTCTATTTAAAAAGCACAAGTTAAGACAGCATTAAAGTATACAGTACTAAACATAATAAAATAAAAACCCATTCAGTTTTCAATGGCAACAACAGCTTCCAGTCCCATTACTTAGGCATGTTACCATGAGTGTGTCATCCGCAATTACTGCTATTGGAAATAATCACTATGCTTTTTTTTCCACAATGCAAGCTTCAACTGTACTCTCACACTGTGTATTTTAAAATAGCTTTTCTCTCTCTTGTATATTTAACCTCTTTGTAAACATATGTGCATACCTCCCAACTGAGAAGATCGATTCATGCAGCTAATAAAAGTGGGATGCTATTGGACAATCATATGTCTGAAGGGCTGTCATTTGGAAGATGGAGCACAGCAAGTTTTCTAATGGTCCACAGACTGGGACCAAAACTAATGGATTCAGATTACAAGAAAGGCTATTCAAATTTTAGGAGACATTGCTTGACAGTAAGAACTGTCTGACTATGGGACACATTGCCTAGAATAGTGGTAGACTCTCCACTACATGTTTTTAAACCAAGATTAGATGAACAGGTAGGAGCTGAACTAAGTGACATAGGCTAATCTGCTGAGGAATTTGGGGAGTTGCACTGTTAAGGAATGCTGTCCAATCCTTGCTATATACTTCTTCCCCAAGTCCCTTATTTTTTGCATCACCATTACAGCTTTCCATAAGGAGAGCTTACACTTTTAGAGTTACACAATTCTGTGATTCTTTAGGGTGTTACAAGACTCTTTGTTCTCCACTGTGGAAACTAACTATTGATACCAGTAGCTCTTTGTAACAATCTTGTCCACAAATTCCTTTTAAATTAAATTTAATATTCCAGAGGATTCTGCACATATGTTGACTCCCAAAAGAACATGAAACACTGTCTTGTCTGGATTTTTTTTTTTAAGGTTTATTTGGCAAGTACAGTTACAAAACTATTTTCTCTCTTGACTAGTTTTAGCATTTGACTGTCTTGTCAAGTTACAGCATGGGTCTTCCAGTATCTATCCAGAACTGTAACAGGGTGGGCAGGTATCTGAAGCACAGTAAAAAGCACACATCCTAGGTGACTTCTTTTGTCATCGGCAAAAGTTGTTCTAGGTTTCTAAGTTGGCCTTATAATACAAAATTGGAAGGCTTCGAAGGAAGAGCATGGTTTCCACTAGATAACTGGGCATAAAAACTGTTCAACTGGTACAGAGATCTACCTGATTTCCCTTTGTGGTGGAGAGTGCAAGGGACAGAAAAGAACTTAGTGTAGTGTCAGATGACCTTTCTTACACATATTATAGCATGTTAGACCATTTATCCTGTATAGAAAACTGCCTGTTAGATGCTCGTCCAGATTTCTAGTGCCACTTAGAGATCTGCAAGACTGAACCTAGAACCTGTTTAATGCAATGTGTTTAGGCAGAGCTTGCCTTTAATTCCCCTCAGCACTAGCCAGCACAGCCAAGGTTGAGGAACTGCAGTGCTGAGGGGACTGATGTTTTATATCTGCTATAGCCTTTTCCGAAGTACCACACTTTCACATCATCATGACAGCTTGCCATAAGTGGAGCTCCTCTCTGATAAAGAAATAACATTCTGGCAAAAGAAAGCACAGTGCACCCTCGATATCGGATAAAGTTTGGTTCCAGCCTCACCCCACCCATCCCCATCCCATGGATATGAAAATCTGTAGGTGCTGAAGTCGCATTAAATACAATGACATATTAACATGGTGTATTTTATTTAAAAAATGGGCAAATCAAGCTTATAAACAAAGAGTAAATCCATCCATGCCATGGATGGTTGAATTAGTGGATAAAGTATCTCTGTAGATATGGAGCCCCAACTATATTGTTCTTGCTGAGCTGGCAGTAACCAGGAGACTGTAAAAGCATTCAGACTCTTGCCTGAATCCTGAGGTCCAAGCAGAGCATCTCTATCATGAAGACCAAGATATCATGGGTGTGGTACATACCACCATAAAGCAGCACACCAGCGCCAATTCTAGGGTTAGGGACTGCGCAGCAACAGCATGGGCGGGCGACGTAACAATGGTGGTGCCCTGTATACATGGGCACTGCCATTGTTATATAAGTGACATGTGGCATCCGCACGTTGCCACACGGTGCTTACATAAAAAGTGCACCAGCGGAGCACTTGTTTTGTCACCCCTGTGGCTTAAAAAGAACCCACTTTTCTTGGGTTCTTTTTCCTCCAGAGGGAAACTATGCGGTTTGGCGACTGTAGCTTCCCTCCGGAGGAAAAAAGGCCACCGGCAGACCACCTTTTTCAGGTGGTCTGTCCCAGACCATGGACTACAGACGTCCATACCTGTGTGTACGTGCCATTTCCTTCCTCTAGAATACAGCCTGCAGCAAACTGGTATTCATTGGCCATCTCCTATCCAGATACTAACCAGGGCTGATCCTGCTTAGCTTCAAAGATCAGACATGATGTGGAACCTTTAGGATACTTAGGCCCATCTGTTTCCATACCCACAAGTCCTTTTTGCCAGTTCATTGGTGTATTAGTTAAACTTACCTGGAACTGTGCCTGTTTTCTTTCCATTTTCATGCCTATCTGGCAACTTGCCTTATGTGTACAGTACCTGATTTGCACATAGCTATGGTTCAGGCTATAAGAATATGGCCTCAATCAGAATATTGATTTTGGTACACCTTTATAACTCAGGATACAAGCAGGAGAGGCTTTGGATGATAGATTAAAAGCACAATTCTGATAATATTTATAGCAAATAAATGTGCTTTGGGTTGCAGCCTTAGAAGGAGAAAGTGCAATTTTAATTTAAATCATTTTATGAAAGGGTAGCTATTGTTACATGCAAACTCAAATATATCCACTGCAGAAAAATCTTATATACTTGGTTGTGTGCCACATTTAATCATTTCGTTTTCTATAACTAAATTTAAAACAGATTCCTCAAATAATAAAAAAGAAAGATTTGACTGTTTGGAATTTTAACATGTGGCTGACATCCCAGATATGCAGGAATAGTCATGTTCACCATTGTGTTGGTCTAGCCTATTTGGCAGGAAAGCTGCTGTCCCATGTACTTTATGGCACAGAGTATTTAGAATGTAACCATTTCCCATTTCTGCCTAGTCTGGTTATTGGAATATTTGGATATAAATTTCAGATAATCAAATAATTACAGTGGGCTTTTGGTGTCCACTGTGGGTTGGTTTCAAAGACCCCACCATGGATACCAAAATCTGTCGATGCTCAAGTCCCCCACTATAAACAGTGGCGTAATAAAATGGTGTCCCTTATTTTGAAAAAGCAAAATCAAGGTTTGCTTTTTGGATTTTTTTTCATGTTTTCAAGCTGTGGATGATGGGATCTGTGGATGCAGAACCAATGGATATAGGGGGCTGACTGTAGTATTTATTTATTTATTTATTTCATTTATATCCCACCTTTCTCCCCTGGAGGGACCCAAGGCAGCTCACAGATAGTAATTCTTCTGACTTCTCAATTATAGATATAATATTGTGTATTAAAGTAATGGACTCTCAGTTCTGCATATGGTAAGACTAATACTCCAATTAACCCTTACACTTTGTGAATCATCAAAGGACAATCATCACCCAAAGGGTGCAAATGATTCATAGCTGTCATCCACAGGACTCTTACATATCAGACTTTTTGTTCCACACTCAGGATCCCATGGTTTTAAAGCAAGGGTGAAAATTGTGCAGCCCTGAAGATAGTTTTGGACTGCAACTCCCAGCATTCCTCACCATTGGCCTTGCTTGTTAGACCTGCTGGAACCTGAAATTCAAAACATCTGGAGGGCTGCACAATTCTCTCCCCTATTTTAAAGTTTAATTATTACCATATGGCAACTTTTCAACATTCATGTTGTAAAGCAATCTTGTAAAAGACACCTCCTTATAATAAAATCTAAGCTACCATAAGCCAATGCACCAGTGGCCTAGAAATGGACACAAGAAGATTGAGGCCAGAAGTGCATGAGGTCCAAATCCAGTTACTGACCCTGTACCCAGCTCCCTGAGACTGAACATCCCAGCATCCTTGCACCTCTCAAATCTAGGTCTGTCAAGTGGCCAGTATCCCCACTCCCTGGAGCCACATGCCAACAACAGAGTGCTAAGCCAGAAAGTTTCCCTTTAAACATCTGAGTTATGCAGTCGGCCCTCCACATTTGCAGCTTCGACTTTCACAGATTTGATTAATATGTTCATTCTAGGGATCTCTAGGTCCTCCAGTACAACTCTGTGATCAACATCTGAAGAAGTTGCGCTGGACGCTAGAGATTCCTAGAGAGAATACTTCCCTAGGCATTTGTAGGTTTTCCAGCACAATTACAGCAATCTGAGGGTCAACTTCCAGCAGTTGTTGACTACAGACTTGCACTGGAGGACCTAGAGATTCCTAGAGATTTTCTCTCGGGTAAAAAAAATGTTTTTTTTATTTGTGGTTTTTCCACTTTAATGAGGGGGCTGCGTCCCTAACTCCAGCAAATGTGGAGGTCCCACTGTAACTCCCCCTCCCCTTACCACTGAAGTAGTAAGCCTGTGCTTAGGCTGTTCCACTTTGGACTCCGAAACGAGAGTCACATGACTAAATAGTTTTCCATAACAAACAAACAAATAAATCCTATATGTACAAGATGATATGTCCAGGAGCTTCTAGTCTAGCCTTTTCCCTGATGTGTTACTTCTCTATGTGTGGGATTTATTTATTCATTAATGAAGGAACATTCATATGACCTCTGTCTGACATGGCAGGTTCTTACTGTAACATGAAAAATGTTTCCATTCAGCTCTCCATTCAGTACATACGTACAGTTTTTGCTGAGCTCCCTCTGTAACAAGGTGCAGAAGTAATTCCCATCTGGAAGAGCAACAATTGTAGCAATGAAACTGTCATCTGGGCATTTGCAGGTGGGAGTGAGCCTTGCCCACTCCCTTTATAAGATGGACTTTACTAAAGCAAGTTGCTGACAAAAGACTTCTGCAAATAGAACTTAATAATAAGATGAGTAATAACTACTTGGAGAAGAAAATGATTCAGTGTTTAAATTATTTTGAGTGGTGTATTAGGGAGAAAAAATTATAAATGTGGTCAGCCTGAGCTAAATTTTAATAGGATGTGGATACTCAAACTAATGCTCTTTTGTAGGTTTTTTGTGGGTTTTTTGGGCTCTTTCCTCATCGACTATGAGATAAATAGTCCTATCAAGCAAGCTGATTGGAAATGGAAAGAGAGCTTCCTCCACAAAAGGTGATGTCAGAAACCTCAACCTTTCCTCATGCCAGAAAATACTTTGACAAAATGACTATACCAGCCAGCACTGAGGATAAAGCAAAAGGAAGTCATATGATAACCACATAATAAAAGTGTCACTGTTAACACAGGGTCATAACCCTGATGTAGCTGATCTTTTCTTGCTCTTCTGCCTGGAGGACTTGGACTTGCTAACAGCTGTTCCAAAAGCACACATGGGTTAAAGGGGCCAAAGACACTGCAATAAAAGAGAGTTATTTTGATTTAATGTGAAAATGCAGTAGCAGTGTTTTCAAAAGTTACACTATATTCTGGCTACTTCTAGTATACCTGCCAAAACAAAATATGAAAGCATAATTATCATAAATGTTTATGCTCAGATGTGTTGTCTATTTTGATATGAATTAAGATTATCTTCTGGATTACAAGCACATTTAAGGATTCCCAGCTTTTTACTTACCTGTCCCAGAATTTTATTTTTAGAGTCCTAACAAGATGTGATTGAAGACACTGTTCTGAACACAAATAGACAAAATTGTGGTGACTGCTGCAGATAAATGCATTAGCCATTATGGCTAAATCAAACTTCCATGTATAACTACATCCATGTATTAGATGCCAAGAGTGAGCAGGAGATGATCACACTCTGGTTTTAACATGTAGCTGGCTTTTAATGAAAACTTATTTTTATTAGACAAACACTGGACAAATCTGATCAAATAAAACAATACCTTGATCCTTATATCTCTTCATTTACTAAGAAGTAACTCCACTGATTTCAATAGGACTTGCGGCTACCAGGTAGGTATGGCCAGGATCACACTATTACCATTCTAAAATATAAGATCAATGCAAATTATTGAAGCCGATGGTCTAAATTAGAAGTGTTGAAAGACATGTAACACTCTACCATACTAATTCTAACTCTATTCCAATAAAAAGGAACCAGCTTTTCAGAACCATCTTTTAGTTCCTCCTTATGCAAGAAAAATTTTTTATAGCTTCCCACCAGGAGTGTGTAATTGTTCCCACTTAAACAGCAACATGTGCTTCAAGATTTCAGATAACTGAAAAGGAAATAGCCTTTTTAATATGGATGGGAACATTTCCCAACCAGCAAATAGCGTTGGCCAAAAAGGTGGGAGGAGGAAAAGGGAAAACTTGAACAAACATTTTTGTTCATAAGCCAAATCTTTAGGGTCTTAGTTTTGGCAATGTAAGGTATTAAATGAAACTGTGCCTCTTCCACTATCTCATATATTGGATGTGACCTTATTCAGCATTTTATTCAGATATTGTGGTACTAGATGATGTTGCTGAAACTGCAGCTGCATCCATTGTTGTGATGTCAGTCATGGCTGAACCTGAACTGAACCATGAACAAGGCATGATCAAGACTATCTCTCTGCTGATACATTGCTGCCCATGGTATATCCTAGGGTGGCATCTCTCCTCTCTCATAGAAAGGAGACAGCTTGTCACTGAAGGGTGATTTTCTTCTCTGACCTGGATTAACTGCTACTAGAACATTGTGATGAGTTTGGGGAAATGAGAGCAGAGGGGCTTGCAGATGAATTACAATAGAATTGATTTAAAATGGCAGATTAAGTCTTCATGCTACTGTTGTTCATTATTTTCAAAACAAAAGCAATGCTTCTTAAGGTTTGTATTTTTTCTATCTTGTTCAGGTCTATAAGGTAGGTATAACAGTAACCAGTCAGAGCTGAGCTTTGAGCAGAGAGACAAAGGGCAAATTAGAGCTCTAAATAGGATGTGATTAATGAACTCCCAGGGAGAGGAACTTAGGTGCCTGAATCTTCCATTCATCTGGCTGCCCTGGTGGCGCAGTGGTTAAACACCAGTAATGGAGCCACAACATTGTGAGTTCGCGCTCACGGGGCTTCAGGTTGACTCAGCCTTCCATTCTTTTTAGGTCAGTAAAATGAGTATCCATCTTGTTGGAGGCAATTGGCTTACAGATTGTAAACCTCTTAGAGAGCACTTATATTTTATTTTAGTTAGTTCACTATGAAGTAGTATAGAAATTTTTTTTTGAGAAAGGAAGCAGGGGGGAAGACAGAGAGAGGGAGAGCCAGGCGAGTCCAGGGGAGCCAAGTATTTCAAATTGTAGAAGCAGAAATCCATCCTACCAGGAGCAAGGCAGGAAGAAGACTGGGGTTTCTCTGGGGTGGCTCCGCCCATGGGGGCGGGGCCAGGCCCCGATTATCTCTTTTGTTTTCTACATGCCTATCAGGAGCCTTGTGGGCGGAGCCACCCAAAGTCAGGATGCTCGCCCCTTCTCTGCTGGGAAATTCTCCATTGTACCTTGCAGCCCTCTGCATACCTCAAACCTTGGTCCCAGAAGGTTTCCCATCCCTCTAGAGCCATTTTGAAGGCACTATGGGCTGTAGTTGGGAGAGAAGATCATTCAGTTTTGATGGATTCTGTCACTGCATCAATTGAAGTCTGCCTTTGGATCCCACCCATGGTTTGTCAATTATGACAGTGAAACCATCCATAACTATCATAAACTTTGCTTTGCAGTCACTCCAAACTTTTTAGGTGGTAGAAATTAAAATATAAGCCACGGTTTGTAAATTTGGACATCAAACAAAGCTTCTGAAACTATAGTTTGGAATATCTTACTACAAACATGGACAGGAGTCACACAACAGTTTGAGGTAAATGAGAAATAAAAAAACCCCTGATTTACATCACACCCAGTTGGGAACAACAAGAACAGTGCTAGTGGCATTACACAATATAAAATTAATATTTAATGCTTCACACAACAGAGCTTGCAGACAATTGCTTTGGTGTGTACACACATGAGCCCACAGTGAACAGGGGCAGGGTTCAGGATCTTAAAGGCCTGCAGTACTTCCCAACTTTGAAATGTGATATGATTTAAATTTCCTGTTGTTCTCTCTGGATTCATCAAAGCAGCATCCCCTGTTAGTTAATGTTAACTAAATCTTATCAAAATCTTTAATTTTGCCATTGGGTTTGTAGTGCTTAAATGTAATTATAGGCACTAAGATGTTGTGATGTGACTAATATTTTTAATAATATTATCAGAATTGCTAATTGTGCTTTAACTATGAAAGTAAACATTAACAACTCAGCTGGAAAGTTAACATTAATTCTTGCAGAATGAGTTTTTAAAAAAAAAAGCACAAATTTGCACATACATTTTCATTGTATGGATAATACCAAGCCAGAGTTCTTTTGCATTTATTTGGGGATATTTTTGTTCTAGAAAGGTGAGCTGCAGGTATAAACAACATATGGTGATGGAAAAACAATACTT
Source organism: Sceloporus undulatus (assembly GCF_019175285.1). Lineage (NCBI taxonomy): Eukaryota > Metazoa > Chordata > Lepidosauria > Squamata > Phrynosomatidae > Sceloporus > Sceloporus undulatus. The sequence continues at coordinate 238,397,045 of NC_056522.1, forward strand.
TAGTTCTGGGTCTTCCACCCACCCACCCACCCCACGTATTGTGTTACATATTGTCTTTTAAATATGCGAAAGCTAGGAAAGTATAGTTGCCTTTATTGCAATAGTGGAAAGTGGTCAACGTGGCCTTTAATTTAACTCCATGTTAAATGAAAAAAGAGAAAGGTGTGGGCTTAAGAACTTCTGCGATCAAAGCTAGCAGCAGTGCATGTTTTCCACTATCCACTCCCCCTCCCTGCTCTCTCAACCACTGTTTAAACTGTGGTCTGAAGTAAGGATCTGAGTGCCTTTCAGATGTAAATATTTTACAAGAGAATACCATATGGGAGACACAGCTGTTTGTTTTTATTAGCAAAAAAGAAAACGAATCTCTTCATTTTGCACAGAGATTTTATGTACGCCTGATCTACAGCTCTGTGCCAATATTTAAATCACCTTAGGTTAGATTAACCTCTAAGAAGTGCTCACACTGGAGATGGTCTCTAACTACAGAATTTAAAGACAGCACAAAAGGAAAGCAAGATAGCATGACTCTGGTGTTATGGAACATGCCCTATGTTTGGAGGAACACAATGGCACTGAACTAATTGCCAAGGGAGGAACATTTCAGTTGCCTAATAAGCGATGATTGCATTTGATTATTTACATAAGAAAGGCAGTGCTTGCAAAAGCATAATCAGTAATGTCCATGTTCAAATCAAAAAGGAGCAAATAAAATCATTAAAATTGCTCCATGAAAAAACCTCCTTTCTTATATCATCCAGAAAGCAAACAGCCTAGTGATATTTTATATACTTTTTTAGATTTTATGCTTGAAATGTTTTTTTACTCTGAAATGGATAACATGTCCTGTGTTTCATTTGAGACTGCACTTAGTAGATCTACCTTTTCCCCCCTCCATTCAAAAACTTGTTGTTTGAATCACAGAGTTGGAAGAGCCCACAAGGGCTATCCAGTCCAACCCCATGCAGGAATACACAGTCAAAGCACTCCCAACAGATAGTTGTCCAGTCTCTGTTTAAAAACCTCCAAAGAAAGAGACTCAACCACTGTCCAAGGAAGTGTCCTTCACTGTCAAACAGTTCTTACCACCAGGAACATCTTTCTAATGTTTAGGTGGAATCTCTTTTTCTGTAGCTTGAATCCATTACTCCATGTCCTAGTCTCTGGAGCAGCAGAAAACATGCTTGCTCAGTATAACATGGCTTCAGCTAGTTAAGCATGGTCATCATGTCACCCCTTAACCTTTTCTCCTCTAGGCTACACATAACCAGTTCCCTACACCTTCATAGGACATGGTTTCAAGAACTTTCACCATTCTGGTTGCCCTCCTCTAGACACACACCAGTTTGTCAACATCCTTCTTAAATTGTGGTGACCATCATCTGTTCCTTTGTCCCCAGGATGAGCACTATTCTCCTTTTCAGAGAAGACCAAGGCTAAGAAGATGTTGAGTAATCCTGCTTTTTCTCTGTTGCCTGTTAGCAGTTCTCCATCTTCTCCACACAGTGCCCCTACCATTTCCTTGCTCTTCCTTTTACAATAGACATAATAAAAAACTCTTTTTAATGTTTTAATCTCTCTAGCAAGCTTGAGCTTGTTTTGTGCTTTAGCTTTTCAGACTTTCTCCCTTTACAGGCTTGTTCTTTGTTTGAATTCTTTAGTGAATCCCCCTTTTCCTTTCTTATACATGTCACTTTTGAGTAATAGCTCAGTTGAAAGTTCTTTAGACATCCATCCTGATTTCTTCCCCTTTTTCCTCTGTTTGAAATTGTGCCTTCAACAACTCCCATCCCTCATGAATGCCCTTTTCTATTAATATTCCTGATCATGGCATTGCTGCAAGAATTTCCCTAGGTTCACTGAAATCAACTTTCTTAAAGACTAGAATGCGTGTCTGACTGTGCTTGGCTTCCTGTTTCTGCTGTATATAAACTCAGGGGAATATGATCACCCACACCTAAGGTGCCGCTACTTCCATCCCAGGTCATCACTATTGGTTAGGATCAGTTATGAAATAGATGAACCTGTAGTGGCCTCTTCCACCTTCTGGACAATGAAATAAGAGTAAGAAGAAGGATTAACTCTAGCTTTCACCCTTGAGATGTTGTGGAGCTTTCAATGCGAGAGTATCCTTTCCATTTCATTAACCTGAAATGACACAGTCCAGGGGGAAAGTTTCATTTTTTAAATTTCATTTGAATCTATAAACTCAGAAATGGCTAGATGCAGAAAGGTTATTTTCTCAGTTAGAGTGCACTGGAGTGATTCCCATGAACTAAAACACATGGAAACTGTTACACTGGAATGAAAAAAACCATGTGGATTTTGCAGGCAAAGTCTGTGAGCATGAACTGTCAGGAATCTAGTATCCTACTAAGGATGAGCAGATGTCCCCCTTTCTATTATTGTCCTTTGGAAGGGATGTGTGTCCCACATTCTACCCTCTTGTCTGAGAAAATCTCTACAATTCATTTTGCATTTGAAACATGGCTGGTTAAACGTATACTTCACATGCAGTGTGAAGCTATTGAGATTTGTACAATGTTTATGATAGGTCATATGGGATAGGGAGAAAGATCAAAACATGTGGAAAAAGCAATTGTCCAATAATCTAAAAGTCCAGAAAATAACTTAAACACCAAAAAATGACAGATATCTAATACAATTGCACAACTTTAAAACCAAGATTAGGTAGTTCAGACTACCAAAAGAAAGGAAATACAGTAGTTCACATAAGGAACATTTCTTCAGCATTCTCATATCCTATGAAGAAAGCCTTCTTTCTATGTGGCTTTTCCTTGTTAGAAACAATGACATGGATTCATTCTGTAGAATTCACTGAGTTTGGAAGAACTAGCTCCAGGCAACAGATTCCAAAGGTCCCAGCATTTTCCTGCATCCATTCAATATTTTGTGTGTGTTACACAAAATGTGGAGTCTATGAAAAATTAAGATAGGTTTGTCACTGATTATTTTGCTTCAGATAGGGAAACACTGAAGGAGAGTGTAACTTGCTTCCTCATAAATGGTTTTGGGCTGGGGTACAAAATACTTTTTGACATAAGTATTACTACCCACAATAATGTTTTTCAACATCTCTAACATTAGAATAAAATCCATCAAATACAACTCTAAGTTGTGTCTCCCTTACCTGACAAAATTGAGGTCCAAAGTGTTGGAATTCTGGATTTTTTTTGGGGGGGGGGGGATTTGGAATATTTGCATATGCACAATAAGGCATCTTGGAGTTTGGGCTGCAAATGTCATCAACCCAAGCCAGCAGAGCTAATAATGAAGGATGCTGAAAGCTGTAGTCCAAAAACAGCTGGAAAGCCAAACTTTGTCCACCCTTGGGTTAGATTGTGGCAACAACTTATTACCAAAGTACTGAAGGTTTATGCTCTGCTATTAAACTGCTCCCCAGTTCTTACTTCAAACATTTTCAGTACTATGACTACTGAGTCCCCATTTTTCAGAGAAGAGACCAATACTTAGAGGAACTAAATTAATTCAAAGGTATTTATTTGTTAAATGCCTGTACTACAGCCACAAGATTGTGAGTTCAATCCCAGGGCCTCCAAGGTCAACTCAGCCTTGCAGCCTTTCATAGATCACTAAAATGAATACCCAGATTGTTGGGGGTGATTAGCTTACACATTGTAAACTGCTTAGGGAGTGCTTAGTTCACTGATAAGTGGTATAGAATGTACTTGCTATTGCTGTTGCTATTTTTTTAATTTTTACTATGTTCTTACTTGCAAATTTGTCAACAGCCCCAAACAAATGAATTTAAAAAAACCATCAGGACTTGCTATATTCCTATGGTAGATGGACATCCTGGCATTTTTAAGTCCAAACAGTGGCTGACCTTGCTTTGGGCCCTCCGGCCTCACATAGAGGTGCCAACTGGAATGGTGTTCAGGTTTTGCAGTCTTCCCTGTTTGGAATACCACTCTGGAAGATGCTTCCCCCCGTTGTTTGCCTTGGCTTCTGGTATGAGTGGAGGATTCCACCAGTTGTGGCAGTCTGGGCTCGGCAGGGCTTCTGCTGCAACTCCTTCTGCTGTCCCGCCTTTGGGGCTTGTTGCTCTCTTCCCTGGCTGCTGAGGAAGCACAGGTGGGTCAAAGCTTCTCCCTCCCTCTTCCAAATTGTTTTCACATGGTTCTTCTCTCATTCTGCTTTCCCCTTCTTTTACAAGCCATTTACTCCCCCTCATCCCAAAGATGTGTGTGCACCTAGGCAACAGTGCTCAGGGAAAATCAGAGTATTAAGAGAGGTTTATACCAGGTTACTATGTTCTGCTGTTTGTGAAGCTACCTTTGGCTTTATAGGCTGCCTTATGCCCTTCCTAATATTTCAGCTAAAAACTGGTATGAATGGTAATGTAATACCAGTAACAGCCAGATACAAATTTGGAGTCCTTGGTACATCTTTATTGTGTTAGCCATATTCTTCTAATTCACTATTTGACTTATATATTATGTATGTTTATTATGCATTCAAATACATATTACATTTCTATGTCATCTCCAAACTAAGTTCATAAAACAGTTAACCATTTAGCTTATTGTTTAATAAAATTATATTGGAATGTACAAGGTTTTCTTCTACAACATCAGAGCACTGATTCATCTTGCTGAGACCTGTACATTGTGACTTGCAGTGGTATTCTAAGCCCTGCAATCTACAGTGTTTAGTTTTGAAGATAACAGGGAAGTAATCCATGTTCCTTTGCATGCAGGGCATGTGCATTATCACTCAAAACTTAATTATTCTTCTAATACTGTATCATTCAAATCCAGAATCAGTACTTCCAACATATAACAAATATTTCAGCTAAGGAGAAGGGCAGGAGTGAACTATCAGATTAAGGACCTCAACAGACCAGCACTAAACACCGGCCTCAGGGAAGAGTGGGGATATGACGTCTGCACGATGCACGCCCCGATGCTGGCATCATGCTGTGCACCCAACCGCTGCATCCAGATGATGCATGACAAATGTAGGGCCAGAAAGTGCCACAGTGGTGGCAAAAAGGAGATGCTTTTTGCAGCTTCTTTTTGCCTCACAGAAAGGCCAGATCGGAGTCACAGTGTGTCATTGCCGTGGCTTCAATCCATTGAGGAAAGGGGCAACTGCAGGCCACTCAAAAGGGGTGGCCTGTTGAGCCCCTAAGTTTACTTGCTGAAACTAATATACTTAGTAGAAGAATCTTCTATCTTGTCAACATTTTAAATATAAGTCAACTGGTTAGGCAAGCCTCTCTTAGCAGGGAGTCATATAAGTGGGGTGCCATCACCAAGAAAGTCCCAGAACTGACTGCCTTTTACCATATCACTGATAAAGTAAGCACAGCTGGGTCTCCACAGATGACAGCAACATATATTGAAAGAAATACTGGAGATTTTCCTCCAAATAACCAACTCTAGACCATGTATATATTAAGAATATAGAAGATCTTCTATACTGATATTTAATATATCATATCTTCTATATTGCCAGTGCTCCATCTACATCCAGATCTTTGAAATCTTTTAAAAGAACACATCAGGGTCTGCACATCATTTACATGCAAAGCATTTGATTTACACAGATGATACTTGTTATATGAAATATCTGTAATAATTTGTTGAATTATATAAGGGGTGGATTTAAAATTCAATAATCAACATATTTCTATATTCTAATAGAAACTGCCTGTTAAGTAATGGATAGAATAGACACAACATGTTCTTTTCCTGCTAATGCTAGTCTAGCTGTTGCATTTGGGGTCAGCTGTAGTGTCCAGGCAGTCTTTAGAGGTGTACCCACAGTGTGTTTTCCTGTAATGTGATCTAGGCATTATAAGGACACTGTACTACAGGGAGAATGTCTATGTCACAATCAAAGGATGTGTGGAAGTTGGGATTCCCTCTTATTTAAGTGAATGTGAAGATAAGCTGACCAACATGGTTCTGTTCTAAACCCAGCCTGGCAACTGGCCAAAAATAATAAGAAATATGTGTCTGCCAAGCTGTTTTTTGCATCCCTTTATCATTCCAGGCTTCGCAGCCCACTTTAACAGTGCAATCCCCCTTTTAAGGAAGTTGCTGTACTGCCTAACATCAGAAAATCACCATTTTTTTCAAAGTCCTGCCACCTTTACATTAACTTGCTTGGCAGTTTTAGCAGTTTGTGCAGCTACCAAAAAAAGAAAAGAAAATTGGACTTGCTGAAATTGCTCATCCCTGGTCATGAAGATCAGTCTGCACTGCAGAAATAATGCAGCTTGACACCAGTTGAACTGCCATGGCTCCATCCTACAGTTTTCTGGGATTTGTAGTTTTGTCAGATATCAGCACTCTTTGGCATAGAAGACTTGTAGTACTTAAAGAGGTATCAAACTGCATTATTTCTACAGTGTAAATGCACCGCAAGAGATCCTAAAGTCAACTAACTTCACTATCTGTTCTGTTTATAACAGGCCTGTAACTGGTTCCAAAGGATCCATGGAGGGTTATTGCATCACCATTTAAAGAGGACACAATCTAACATCTGGCATATTAGAATAAGCAAGAAATATAAGGATCATGAGCCCAGATATCTTTCCTTTCTGTGACTTCTTCATGTTCTGTTTCATTCACTTAGGCTATAAATGTGTGTGCTTGTCTCTTTCTTTCTTTTTAAGCTCTGTCATAGAAAGATATCCTGCACAGGGTGTGAAGCTCACAGTGGCCTTTGAAGTAAACTCACCTTCACCACCCTTGGAAGCAGCTGTGAAACTCATGTAAGACTAGCTCTTCAAAGATATCAGCTGTAGGAAGCTCATCTCTTAACATTTAGGCAGATGCCGGAATGGAAAGCGAAGCTCCTTTGAAGATCTCCTACAGAGAACGTGAAACCTCTCTCTCTCTCTCTCTCTCTCTCTCTGTTTCCTGCAGAAAATGTGAAGCCTCTCTGTCTGTCTGTTTCCCCCATCCCCTCACCCTCTCTCTATATATATAATGAATTGGTTTGATATACTGAAGCTTCTGATGGCATAAAGCCTAAGGAATGGTAAATCCCCTCTTCCTTCTCCCTTTAATTTGTCTGCAGTGGAAAGAAAACACTTGAGACTCATTAGTCTACTTGGCATGGATGGGAGCTCTCATTTTTCCCAGTGTTGTGGAAAAAACTGAAATTCATACATTGGTTGCTACATCTGTTATTAACTCAAGTTAAGTCAATACCAGTAACTTGTTAACTAGAAACATCTTTGGGCTTCTATACCTAAATATCCCCTTGGTGTAATAGAACCCCACTGGTGTCATTTGATTGTGAAAATACTGATGTCATTTATTACCATCACTATACCAATAGGTAAACCAGATGGCTAGAATATGAAACTCTTGTTTTCTTCAACTGCTAGCCTGGAAGAGATGAGTGATTTGATCAGGTTGATGGAGCTGCAACTACTGCTGTTGTTGTTGTTGGGTGTCTTCGAGTCATTTCAAACTTATGGTAACCTTAATGCGAACCTATCACAGGATTTCCTTGGCAAGATTTGTTCAGAGTGTAGCAACTTTTATCTCCTATCAAATCAACAAGCTAGTAATAATTAGATCACATTGCTTTTGATTTGACAATCATGGCTAACTTAAACCTGATCAAGGTTTTACAGTCAGATTTACTGGAAAATTCTGTTACCTGGTTAAGCAGAAGATACAGGGACAAATTAGACATGATATGAGATTAGAAATGGGAAAGAATTTCATTTGGTCCTCAGTTTTAAATGAACTGACCTAATTTGCATTTCTTCCAGTACTATGTTGTTTGGAACATAGTTCTCCTTCAAATTGCACACCTCTCTGAATCTTGCGATTCAGTTATCAGTTGAAAAAAAATGCACACATATACACTGGGGAATACAAAAGTGTATGTATTAAGGAATAATGTATATAAAAACAAGTGTCAACTTTATGTAATTTCAAAAGTTGTAAACTGATGCAAAAATTGAGCAGAACTGATTTATTACATAATATATGTAAAACTAGTGAGCATGATGTAGTGGTTTGAGCATAGGCCTTTGACCATGTGGGGGAGAGTGGGGTTCAAATTCCTGCTCTGCCATGGAAACCTGCTGGGTGACCCTGGGTGAGTCACAAACTCTGAGCCCCAGAAAACCATGTGATAGGTTTACCTTAGGGTCACCATTAGTCGGAAACAACTTGAAGGCACACAACAACATGTAAAATTAACACAGAGTAGAAAGATAATAACTCATCTCTAAGTGGAATATTAATGTTTTTATATCACTACCAACAAATAGCCATGGGGGAGAAGATTGCATTAGGACGAATAGGCAGCAGGAGAGTAGATCTAACTCTCCCTCACATGGTTTCCCAATGATGGACATTGCTCCTATGGGCTGTTATTCAGCATTATACTTGCCTTTGTTCCTGTCCATGGCTAACAGATGCTTATGGCAGGGGGGATAAAACCCACAATTTAAATAACCATTACTACTGGGTCCTAAGCATGCTTATTTGAAATTGAATCCAATTTCTTTAATTTAGACTTAATAACGCTACAAAAGAGTGGATATAAGGAAGGTTTTTCTTTTTTTATGTCAACACGAGCGTGGTTACAATACTGAAAAGTTAACTAGCACTGAATGAAATGAATGCCATTGCTAGAACATTGAACACACACACACACACACACACACACACCAGGATACAAAGGTATGGCTTCAACACATGTCCCAGTATACAATAACACCACATGGTATGGATGAATTTGCTTCTCACCATATGTCTGCCACTCCTGAAAGAGTAACAGTACTAGCAGACCACACACCTCTCTGGAAAAGAAACTCAACATACTGCCTGAAGGTTTAAGCCAAGAGGATTTGTTCCTTAATAGACTTGACCCCTTCCTTTTTTACAGGATTGCAAAGCACTGTCTTCATGCAGTGTCCAACATGCACACATGCACACACACAGCCTTTGGTAGCATAATGAAGTACCAATTTTCTAGAGCTCTCCTTTGTTTTCTTTTTGCTTCATAAAAATCTAGAATTTGTCCCAGTAGTTTCATGACTGTTATTCTTATGCTATCTCTAAATGCTGGTACCTGCTATTAATGTACACTAATAGGAAGCAATCCCCATCTCTCTGAAGTGACTTGGCAGCCTTGTCAGAAAAGCAATGTTACACAGTTTCCATTCCAAGTAGGTTTTCACTGTAAAACTCAGTAGTCCAGAATTAAAATGAAACAAGCAGGGAAAGGATTCCTTGGGACTTTTTGTAAATGGAGAAGTTATTAATGGCATAGGAAACAATGCCCTATGAGGAGCCACTTAGGCAGAAGACAGAATTAAGAGGTGACATGATCTTTGTGTTTAAATATTTGAAAGGGTAACAAATGGAGCAAGCTTGTTTTCTGCTGCTCCAGAGACTGGGACATGGAGCAACAAACTACAGGAAAAGAGATTCCACCTCAACATTAGGAAGAACATCCTGATAGCATGGGCTGTTCCACAGTGGAATACACTGTCTTGGAGTGTGGTAGAGCTTCCTTCTTTAGAGGTTTTTAAACAGAGGCTGGATGGCCATCTGTCAGGAGTGCTTTCATTGTGTATTCCTACATGGCAGGAAATTCGATTCGATGGCCCTTGTGGTATCTTCCAACTCTAGGATTCTATAATGGTCAATTAGCATGCTCCAAGCAGCATCCAGTTTTCTGACCCAGTGACCCAAGTTGTGTTTGTGCTTGTAATAAAAGCATTTATTACTGGCCTTGGAAGCCTCCAGAGGAAGTCAGAGCAAGTAAGACCTGTGCTCCTCTAAAGACTCTCCCCCCCCCCCCGGGCCTTGGAAGCCTCCAGACGAAGTCAGAGAAAGTAAGACCTGTGCTCCTCTAAAGGCTCCCCCTCCCCTGGCCTTGGAATTCACCAGAGGAAGTCAGAGCAAGTACGACTTTCTGCTCCCTGAGGACCACCTCTTGCTTGCATTGAACTCTTCCTCAGAAGGCCTGAGTTGGCAATAGCCTCTAAAGCTGCTTTAACACCTCAGTAAGGGAGAGCCAGCTACAGCTTTTCTTTTTTCTTTCCTGTTTCTGCCATTGTCTCACTTTCTCCCATTGATCACTGGGCAGTGAATCCTATCCTTCCATGGCTCCACACATTTCTCCCAACCTGACCCCCATTCGGCCTCTTCCTGTCTCCCTGCTTCCATTTCTCTGTTCACTGTGGAACTGTCGCTCTGCTGCCCCTAAAGCAGCAGCAATTCATGACCTTTTTCTCTCCAAATTCTTTAATCTCCTCACTCTCACCGAAACCTGGCCCATGATACCTCAACCCCCACTGTCCTTTCTCTTGGTGGTCTCTCCTTCAACCACTCTAGCCACCCTGAGGGTCGAGGAGGAGGGGTTGGTATCTTGCTATCTAACTCCTACCAGTTCCAAGTTCTACCTTTCCCCCAGCTATCATTTCCCTTCCTTTGAGTTTCATCCTATTTGACTCTTTTTTCCTCTACAGCTCCAGGTTGCAGTTATCTATCGCCCTCCTGGTTCTGCTACCCAGTTCCTCTCAGATTTCGAATCATGGCTGACATTCTTTCTTTCAGATTCAGTCCCCACTTTGATCCTAGGTGACTTTAATATCCACGCTGACGATTCCAATAACCCTACAACGTCTCGCTTCAACTCTCTCCTAGCTTCTTTTGGCCTCCAACCACATTCCAACTCTTCAACTCATTCTCTCGGTCACTGTCTTGACCTAGTTCTTACTGCAAACTGTACCATTTCTGACTACCTGGCACTTGACTTTCCACTATCTGACCATCATTTAATCTCCTTTGCTCGTACTTATACTCCACCTCCTCGTCATACTGTTCAACGCTATTTTCATGATCTTTAATCTGTTAACTCTAACCATCTTGGTCTGACCCTGGATTCTTCTCTCTCTTCCCTAAATCTTGGGGATTCTGCTGACTCAGCAATGTCTTTATTTAACTCCATTCTTTCCTCAACTCTTGACCGCTTTGCCCGTCTCTGTACACACTTCTTCCTCTAGGACTAGGCCTCAGCCCTGGCTTACCCCCCTCATTAAGTTGCTCTGGTCCTGCTCTAGAGCGGCCAAACGTCTATGGAGAAAGTCCAAACAGTGGGCTGACTTTATTCATTACAAATTTGTTCCTTCCTCCTTCTCACGTGCCCTGTCTATAGCAAAACAAACTTATTACAAATCATTGATCTCCGCCAATGAGAGGCGCCCACAGCGTCTGTCCTCCACCTTCAACATTTTCCTTAAATCTCCCTTTCCTCCTATCTCTTCATCATTCTCTCCCAATGACTTTGCTAATTACTTCATCTCAAAGATTACCACCATTCGCTCTGAGATAGTCCCTTCTGATTCTTCTTCTGCTCATAATCTTCTCTCACCCTCGCCTAATAAATTTTCTGTGTTTCCTCCTGCTTCTCTGGATGAATTCTCTACACTTCTGAACTCTTCCAAACCTGCAACTTGTTCTCTTGATCCAATTCCTACTCGTCTTCTAATTTCCATAGCTCCCTCTATCCTGCCTTTGCTTCTCCATATCTTCAATCTCTCTCTCTCTGTACAGGCTCCTTCCCTTCAGCCTTTAAACATGCTCTCATTTCCCCATTTCTGAAAAAAACTTCTCTTGACCCCTCCTCTCTGTCTAGCTATCATCCAATTTCTCTTCTTCCCTTTCTTTCTAAGATCTTGGAACGGGTTGTTTATTCTCACTGTCTTGAGTTTCTTGAAGCCAATTCCATTCTCGATCCCTATCAGTCTGGTTTCCACCCACGGCATTCTACAGAGACTGCTCTCACTAAGATCTCGAATGACCTTTTACGAGCCAAGGCTAATGGCCTTTACTCTGTTCTCATCCTTCTTGATTTGTCTGCAGCCTTTGACACCGTTGATCACAGCCTTCTAGTTGATATACTCTCTGACCTTGGGTTCTCAGACTCTGTTCTCGACTGGTTTAGATCTTATTTGTCAGACAGATCTTTTGCAGTGGTCACAGGTGGTCAGACTTCATTCTCTGTTCCCTTATCTGTTGGAGTTCCCCAGGGCTCTGTTCTGGATCCCCTTCTGTTTTCTCTCTACACACTGTCCTTAGGAAAACTCATCAGCTCTTTTGGTTTTTCCTACCATCTGTATGCCGATGACACCCAGCTGTATCTTTCTGCCCCTGACCTTTCTCCAAGGCTTGAACAGCAAGTTTCGCCTTGTCTCACAGCTGTCTCGCAGTGGATGCGCCATCGGCGTTTGAAGCTCAACATGTCCAAGACGGAGCTTCTTGTCTTTCCTCCTAAGCCCACCCTTCAACACTCCTTTTCTGTCTCTGTGGACAACATTTCTATTCAACCAGTCCAGCAAGCCTGCAGTCTTGGTTTTATCTTTGACTCTTCTCTGTCATGTATCCCTCAGATCCAGACGACAGCCAAGGCTTGTAGATTCTTTTTGTACAATATTGCCAAAATCCGACCTTATCTCTCCGCCTCTATTCCCAAGATCCTGGTCCATGCCCTAGTGATCTCATGACTTGATTACTGTAACATCCTCCTGGCTGGGCTTCCTCTTTCTCACCTCCGTCCTTTAATTTCTTTCCAGCATTCAGCTGCACTCATTATCACATCGGCCCCCCGCTCTGACCATAGCTCTCCTTTGTTGGCATCCCTTCACTGGCTCCCCCTCCCTTTTACATATTCAGTACAAGCTCCTGCTGCCGATGTTTAAAGCCCTCAATGGGCTGCCCCCCCTTATTTATCAGACTTTCTTTCTCCTCACCTTCCCACTCAGGCCCTCCGTTCTGGTAGTCAAAGTCATCTGTCCCAGCCCAGGATTTCCTCTGCCCCATCTAGGATTCGCCCCTTTTCACTTGCTGCCCCTCACTCCTGGAAACTTCTTCCCTCGCGAGCAAGGGCCATCACTTCTTTAACCAGCTTAAAAACGGAGTTGAAGACCATCCTGTTCAGAGAAGCGTTCCCAGACATTGCATGATTGTCACTTGCTATCTGATGTTCTTTTTGTTGCCTGTTTTACTGAACCATTTCCTGTATTGCTATGTGTTTTATCTGTATTATCCTATCATTTCTTAGATTGTACACCATAGGCAGGTTTACTCTTTTATATTTGTTGTTTTTATGTACAGCGCTGTGTAAATCTACAGTGCTATATTTATTATTATTATTATTATTATTATTATTATTATTATTATTTATGCAGAGGGTTAGAGGGATAAAAAGACTATATTTAGGAGAGCTGCCCACACACTCTCTCTTTGCTCTTCTCCACCAGCCAATATATTCCCTCATTTATTAGTGGGTATATGGAAACCAAGGAATCTGAACTTCAAAATTTCCAACTGTGACTTCACTTTTAAATTGGATCCTTGTATCTACTGCAATTACCACTGATTTTTTTTAAAGCACAAATAAGTAAAAATAAACAGTTTGCCTTTTTGAATACACACTGTTCAGCATTTCACAAATGAAAATAGGGGCACATGTGACCAAGCAACATTAGTTTAGTCAGGATAGCAAAAGTTATTAATAAGGAAGAACACACAAGCTAGGAGAGACTGCAATAGTTTGCTTTTTACACAAGATTCAACAGGACTGTCCCTGCTAAATCAAGACTGTTGAAAGAAATGCACATATCCCATCCCATATTTTCAGTTCTGTCCCACTTCTCATCCTATGGCTTAATCCCATCTGCCCATTTTGCTTCCAAGTCTGCATTCCCAATTTCATTCTTCAGTTTACTAGTAATTAAAAACATAAGAAGAACCCTGATGGACCAGATGAAAAATCCTGCATTCTTCATTCCATGGTGACAAGCCAGATACTTCAGCAAGCCCACCAGTAAGGCATGGGGGCCTTTCCCCACAGTTGGTTCACAGCAGACTAGTATTCTGACAAACACGGTCTCTGAACATGGAAAGTACATCACTTCCTGAGTCATCTGATGGAGTGGTGGCCTGACTTCAGGAGTCTATGTCGGGTTTTCATTAAACTCCCCCCAACCCAACCATTGAAAGGTTTTAATTTACTAAGCAGAAGTGCATACCCAGGAACAAATCTAGGATCATGAAAAGCAGACTCCCCCCCCCCCAACCTGGCACCTTTCAGATGTGACAAATTACAGTTCCCATCATCCTTACCCTGCCATGGCTACTGACTGGAGCTGTAGTGCAAATTGGGCACCAGACTGGAGAAGGTTGGTAGAGACTAACCAAACATAGAGGGAGGAGCGGGCTTGTGCACATCACCTGCTGACTGCCTGCACATGTACAAATCATGCACATGGATAGGCTTTGTGACCAAGGCTGGAGATCCTGCTCAAAGAAAGTATCATGCTGAACATGGACAGGAGAAGAAGTAAGGCTGGAAGGCACCATGCTGTTTTGTCTTGCTTCCTGCTCTGCCATAACATCCACATGCTCCTCAAGTATTAAATGATCATAAGTTGGTACTCTTGCTTGGAGAACATAAGAATAAGTGCCTTATTCTATCAGACCAAGAGAAATCTCATCTGACATTTTTTGCGAGAATCTCAGTAACAAGGAGGAAATCCTGCCAAATATTATATTGTACTGTACTGTAATCATTTCATTACCTGTATCTGGTCTTTTCCTGAGCAGCTTACAGTGGTACATACAACACTCTTATATCCACTTTATCCTCACAATAACTCTCAGAGGAAGACTGAGAAATCATGACTGGCCCAAGATCACCCAATGTGCCTGCAGGCTAAAGGAATATATGAACCTAATCCTAGCCTGACATTCTATCCATTACAACAGATTGGTTCTCGTGTGTTTCCCCACCTCAACTCAGCCATGGTGACTAAAAAGCACATTATAAGTTAACCTGCTTTTTATTTTATTTTTCTGTTTGTCATTAGTGCTACATGAGCCATACTCATATCAGCAACTTCTATAAGCTGGAGCAATTCCAAAATGTACCGACTATGGAAGATGTTTGCTAGCGTGGATATATTTGCACCCCTTGTGCACTTCTTTTTTAAATTCCACTACTCCCACTGAATAACTTGGATAACAACTCATCACAACTGATATAGCTGCTGCCGTTACACTATACGTCTTACCAGAGTAAAGATAAGTAGGATGTGGTAATAGCAAACAGCAGTATACTTGAAATTTGCTTTCCATTTGGCAGCTTTGGAGCACAATCCACAGGAAGGAACACACAGCCATGTAACCTCCTATCTGTATTTCTAATCTCCACTATTTCTATTACATGCCTGGCTTTCTCTGGAATCTAGCCCATGGGAGAGATGCTAGAGTGATTGCGCATATATATATATATATATATATATATATATATATATATATTATTGGAGGGTACATATATAAATGTACTATACTAATTATGGCGGACGGACGGGGGAATCGAACCCTTGACCTCCAGAGTCCTAGTCCAAAGCTTTAACCGCTATGCTAGTCACCAACGCGCTTGTACAAAGTGCGGGATGAGCCATTCCTGAATCTTCGTTCACGAAGCAAAGCCAGAGAGAGAGAGAGAGAGATACTAATTATAGTGTGTGTGTGTGTGCATGTGTGTTAACTAAGGGCACAATCCAGCCAAACTTAAATACTGTACTTTGAAAAACTGTACCTTTCAGATAGAGAGATTTACAACTCAACCCAATGAAATCCCACCAAATAAATGCAGATTACTACCACTCAGTGTGCACAGGGTTACAATTGCAAGCATGTACCTCTTGAAATCAGTGGCATTTATAAATGCATATTTTTGACTGAATTATGTCTAATGTCTTTCACCATCTAACTCAATAATGACACTTCCTGTGTCTAATGGAGTTACCCTACTGTGATTTAGCAAGGATAAAATTGCACCAAATTGTCTTCCCATTGCTTAATATCAATCTATTTTTCAGAATGGAATTAAAGAGACTATTCTGGGCAAATTTGATGCATCTTTTGCATTAGCAGAAATTTTCTTATGAAATTTGTTTCCGATAGTTGAGAATACAGATAATGATAATGTTAAAAATAATACTTATTCCTGAATTTGGAGCTCAGATGTCACTGAATGAAGGAAAAATTTAATAATCCCTGGCAATAATAAATGAACTGTGTAGCTTTCTCTTCTTGCTGTCAATGGAGCTACCAGCCAAATTTAGGCCATGCCTGGACATTATGACAAGACAAAATTCAAGAGAGTTCCATTTTATCAAGGACAAAACAGCATGTTAGTGCATCCTGGAAACAGTTGCTGCTATCAGTGAGAACAGCTAAACAAACCAGCAAACTTGGATATGTACTTTGTTTCCTATAGCATGTGAAGCCAGCAAGATCAGACCCACCGGCTTGTCTCTCTCTCCACAACAAATAGTTCAGGATTTGTTTTCTGGCATGTTGAGAGGAAAGTAAGCCAACGAACAGGCTCCCCCCTACATTTCCTTGTCCAATAAACAAGCTTGCAGATCAGTGCTATGTTCTGCTACTTTGGCTGCAAAAGAAATATTGGCCAGCAGGTACCAGGACAACAACAACAACAATAATATATTTATATCCCGCCTCTCCCTTCCCAGATCTAGGTGGGTAACAACAGTCCAATAAAACAGATATACAGACAATAATAAAATTTCCCTAATCCCCTTAACCCTCCCTCTTTCTGCTAAAATTGCACATAAACATCAAGCTACAATACAATATCCCCAGCACAGTACAAATTTTGTAACTAAGGATCAACACAGGTTGAATTATTCCAAGAGACTATCAGGCAACGCAGTGAAAGAGTGAATGGATCAATTTGGTTAATGCAGCTGGAGGTTAGTCTGGAAAGGCCCACCGAAAGAGATCTGTCTTTATCGTCTTTTTAAACACCTCCAAAGATGTAATATGGTGGATCTCTTCCAACAGATTACATATTTTAGGAGTGGTAGCTGAAAAGGTCCTCTGAGAAGTCACCACTAGCCTGGTTTTCTTTGGCTGGAGTAGGTTCCTCCCAGAGGACCTGAGATCACAGGCGGGATTGTATGGCAGGAGGCGTTCCCTCAAGTATGCTGGACCCAAGCCATGTAGGGCTTTATAGGTAATAACCAATACCTTGTACTGAGCCCAGAAGCTAATAGGCAGACAATGAAGAGATTTCAATATAGGTATAATAGGGTCGAATTTAGCTTTACCTACGACCAACCTGGCTGCCATATTCTGAATCAGTTGCAGCTTCCAAATGTGACACAAGGGTTGCCCCATGTAGAGTGCATTAGAGAAATCAAGACAAGAGGTTACCAGTGAATGTACAATTGTTTATCCCTCTGCTTCAGGTAGGGTCGCAGCTTGCGTATAAGCCGAAGCTGATAACAGGCACTTCTTGCCGTCATATCAACTTGGGAAGACAGCTGAAGCAACAAATCCAGAAGTACCCCCAAGCTGTGGACACAGCCCTTTAGGGGAAGTGTGACTCCTTCTAGGACTGATGAACAAATCTCCATACCCGGTGTAGGATTTCCTATAGATGCAGCTGAGGCAGTGACAGTAGAAGCACATTGCTATAAATAATAATAATAATAAACTGTTTATTTTTATACCGCTTTTCCTCGAGATCAAAGCAGTGCACATCTACAAAACTATCACAGTATAACTGTATGGTGAAAGCCAGTCCCCACCCCAAAGACACAACAATGCCCACTACTGCTCCATTTACAAAAATCATAACTAATGCTCTGATTACCACCACTGTCCCTGTAACTTGCTTCCATAACATTTTTTTTCTGCCTTTGCTGCTCACTGACACTATTTCAAAAGTGGCAAATAAGACCTATGTGCATTCTCTGCTCTCCCACTGAAATCAGTGGGATTTGGAAATGCTCAGTTTTAGATGAGTTGGACCCAGTACTTTCAGTTGTTGAAAACTGAAACTGAAACCCCAGAGCTATTTTTTTAAAATATATATATACATATATGATCGGGTCTACTGAAAGTGCTACAGGGAAAGACAGTCATGCTGGCCTAAAGCTCATCTACATCTTTCCTGCCTTTTTTGACAGCATAAACACAAGAAACAGCCCACAGCTTTTCCAGGAACAGTGGCGCTCTGATCTTGGGCTTCTGTTCCAGGCAATCAGTGATATAGCCCAGCTGCCTACCAAAGGGACTTCAAAATTGACCCAGAGTGACTCATATGCTGATTGCCTTTGTGGCTCAGCTTTTAAGTAAAGGGTCATATTCATGACCAAGTTACAGCTGCCTGGAAAATAGGCCAACAGACTTGTGTGGCTGCTGTTGTATTGTATCTTCTACCAAGGAGCCTTCTTTCTGTTGCGAAAACAAAGTTTATAGTTACTGCTTAATTTGAGACCTAATTTCTCAAATCATCATCAGAGGATTTACTCAAATAAAAGCAACATGTTCCACAACCAAGCTAGCCCAGGAAAATAAAAGCAATCATCTTTCTTTTTACAGTTATGCCCTCATGACATGCTGACTCTTCCTAGTTGTAACCACTTTTGATGTCACCAAAGATGGAGGAGAAATTATGATTAAGCAGAATATAGTCAGTAACTGAGTAATTGTTCAGTGGTAAAGGAAGAAGCATGTGTGGAGACAGAGGACCTAAGATCGTCATATTACCCACTTGGCTGGATTTTACCCAGATTCTTGGTATGCCGCCTGGGGTCCTTTTGGACCATTAGCTGGCCCCAATTGAAAGTGTTAATTTAAAAAGAAGGAAGCAAGTCTCTATTCCTTGTAGAAGCCAAAATATGGAGAAAATATGTAGACACTTTCCTGTCCAAAGGATTTGTGAAAAACCAGTTTGTCGCTGCTTTTCATTGTGCTTAATCAATGAATGAAGTCTTGTGCCTGACATTTTCATAGTTGTAAATGTGGCCCTTCCCCTCCCAATTCCAATTCCAAAACTTCTAGGTCTATGTTACAGTGTCTGGAGAAAAAGGCTAGTGGAGTTCTGTTTTGCTAAGCTATGTGCAGAAATTTCACAGAAAACAGTAGAGCCATTGGTATGAGAGGGCCAGGGGTGCAGCAAAGCAGGATAAAAGTTGCTAGTACTAGTTTGTAATTATTTTGAGGTGACATGGAGTCTGTTGTTTTTGCTTACCTAACCCCACATATAGGGCTTCTGTTGCCACATTCAGTTTTACAGCCACTTCTCCTGCAGCTGCTTCAAGTTGTCCAGCTATCCCAGCGCCAAACCTCAGTTGGGAACAGGGTCAAACTTCTAGATGACTCTGGTGCAATTGTGGAAGGTGTGGCCATAAAAGAAAACCTCCCCTACTTCACATTATTTGTCATAAGAGTATCTTATAGGCTTTCCATCTTTTTATACATGTATAGAATCATAGAATCTTAGAGCTGGAAGGGACCACAATGGTCTTCTAGTGCAACCCCCTGCTATGTATATCCTACTATGTTAAATGGGTAAATGTGAATAGAAGATTTATATATTTTTATATACAGTGGGCCCTCTCCTTACGCGGGGATCCGTTCCAGATCCTCAGCATAAGGGAAAATCCTGGAAATAATGGGGCGTGTGCATGTGGCGGAGCAGCGCGCACATGCCATGGGCACATGGGCCATTGTTTCCCTATCCAAGTGGCTTCAGCATACGCTGAAAGCCATGTAAAATGCATCCAGAGTAGTGTAGTGGTTTGAGCATTGGATTACAACTCAAGGTCAGGGTTTGATTTCCCACTCTGCCATGAAACCCACTGGTTAGCCTTGGATGAGTCACACATGTTTAGCCCCAGAAAACCCAATGAAAAATGGTAGAGGTTTTTGTGAAGAGCAGCCCACTGCATGTGAATCGCTTGGAAAATCCTGGGGTCTAAGCTCAGTGAGCCTTTTTCTAAGCATGTGAAACAGTATCTGATGGCACCACTGGGAGTACAGGGAATAACAGTATCATTAGCTATCTTCCATCAAACACAGTGATGGTGTAATCCTATTGTAACAGCAACCAACTAGTCAAGCATGAGAAAGAATGAGTTTGTGGTACTGTGGATGGAATGTGTATGTGCATTGTCAGCACATGATGTACTTAGCCATTATATAAGCTAAACCAGAGGTAGGCAACCCTTTTGAGCTGGGGGCCGGGTTGCTGTCCCTCAGACAACTGGGGGGCCGAAGCCAAAAAATAAATAATTAAATAATTTTTAAAAGATTAAATAAATAAATAAACCAGGACAAATGTAGGACAAAATTTTCAAATGGAGGGCACTTTTTAAATAAAAAATGGAGGACACGCGAAAAAATTTGCTGATTTTTTAAAAAATGTTAAGATAAATGCATGTTTCTGAGGCTTCTATAGACAATTGCCCCACCATGCCCCTTGTGCGAGACGCCAAAGGCCCCGGCGGCAATCGGCGGCAGGACCAGGCTGGGACCGGTCCCAAGGCCTCGCCGGGCCGCATCCGGCCCGTGGGCCGCAGGTTGCCTACCCCTGAGCTAAACTGTTAACTATTGGCTAAACAGACCGAAGGCATATAACACAGACACAAACACAAACAAATACATAGAAGCTCCTCCCAATGTTCTGACTGCAGGAAAGATAGCATCAAGCTCAGAAGAGCACTAACTCCGTGAAATACATATGACAATTTTCTTCCAAGAGACATAACATAAAAGAGAACTCTAGATCAGGAGAGGATCAGGAAACCTAGTAACTTGCAATTGCTGGAATATTACAAGGAATGACGAATCTACCAGCAATGTGCTAATGCACTGTGCATTTTTTATCTTATACATCTGCAAGACAGGATAAGACTGGGTTGAACTGAATAACTCCCCAGCGGACAATACATTATGGGCTGTTTCAGTTTCAGCATGAACAATTTTATGCTAAAGAAAAATGTGTTTCCAAATGCTCGTCTGTAATGTTTTTGTGTAATGTATGATTATAATCTTCTTTTATAAATAAATAGGATGGTACTCTAACAGGCTGAAGGACGCAGTCCCTCCTAAAACCTCTTTAAAATGTATCCTTTTCCAAATAATTCTGTTCTGTGTATATACTAGATATCACCAAGGCATCTCACCAGTTGTCTGGGAAAGTCCTCCAGATTCATCATATTTACCATTTTCCACCAATTCTTCTGGCAGCATCAGCAGCTACCATGTTCTCGACTTAGCTACTGAAGGTAAAGAACAAACCTTTTTTAAACCCACAAAAATTTGGTGTGAGAGAAAATTGAACTGCCCTCTCCCTATTTGGTTTGATAGTCATGCAGCCAGTGGCCAGATCTGGATGCAGTGCCAACCTTACATTAAACAGACATACAGGTTTGACTGTGAGTCTTCTTCCCTAGTCTTCATTTTTCATCTAACTTCAGAATGTTGAAAGCATTATCATTTTGTCTGAAATGGTAGTTTAACTATGATCTATACAAAGATTAGTCTGTAGAATCAGTATGTAGAGAGATTTTGTAGCACCTTTGAGACTAACTGAAAGAAAGAAATTGGCGGCATGAGCTTTCATAGACTTCAGTCTACTTCCTCAGATGTATACAAATACCCTAAAGGCATACAGTCCTATCTGATCTTGAAAGCTAAGCAGTGTTAGCCCTAGCTAGTACATGGATGGGTGTGACCAACAAATACTAGGTGCTGTAGGCTACATTTTAGAGGAAGGAGTATTCCTTGCCCTATGAAATTCATGGAGTCATCATAAGTCAACAGGCAACTTTGGCACGTACACACACTAAAATACACCTGAATGGAAGCTCATACTTACCTCAGAGAAAGCTTCACTGAACATAACCAGACATACTTCAGACAAAACATTTATAGGGTTTGTTTTTAGCCTACATTCCTATAGGAATGTACATGGGAATCAGTGCAATTAAATTTGCAGATGACACTAAATTAGGAGAAGTAGCTAACACCTCAGAGGACAAGATCAAAATTTAAAATGACCTGAATAAACTGGAAAGCTGGGCCAAAGCAAACAAAATGCTATTCGATACAGAAAAATGTAAGGTACTGCACCTAGGGCAGAAAAATGAAATGCATAGATATAGGATGGGAGACACCTGGCTGAAGGAGACTACATGTGAAAGGGATCTAGGAGTCCAAGTAGACCACAAGTTGAACATGAGTCAACAGTGTGATGAGGCAGCTAAAAAGGCCAATGCAATTTTAGGCTGCATCAATAGAAGTATAGTGTCTAGATCAAGGGACATAATAGTGCCACTCTATTCTGCAATGGTCAAGCCCCACCTGGAATAGTGTGTCCAGTTCTGGGCTCCACAATTCAAAAAGGATGTTGAGAAACTGGAGCATGTCCAAAGGAGGGCAACTAAAATGGTGAAGGGTCTGGAAACCATGTCCTATGAGGAATGACTTAGGGAGCTAGGGATGTTTAGCCTGGAGATGAGAAGGTTAAGAGGTGATATGAAAGCCCTGTTTACATACTTGAAGAGATGTCATGTTGAGGAGGGAGCTGACATGTTTTCTGCTTCTCCAGAGACTAGAACACGGAGCAATGGATGCAAGCTACAGGAAAAGAGATCCCACCTCAACATTAGGAGGAATTTCCTGACAGTAAGGGCTGTTCAACAGTGGAACAAACTCCCTCAGAGTGTAGTGGAGTCTCATTCCTTGGAGGTCTTCAAACAGAGGCTGGATGGCCATATGTTGGGGATGCTTTGATTGAGAATTCCTGCATGGCAGAATGGGGTTGGACTGGATGGCCCTTGCGGTCTCTTCCAACTCTATGATTCTATGATAAATGTGATGATTTACTTCTGAGTAAGTTTCATTGGGAACATTGAAAAAAATTGCAAAATTATTTGTTCTCCATGAGATATGCTGTCCTGATCGCATCTCCTTGAGACATCCTATCGTTAACTATGTTATATTTCTCACTGGTAGCACAAGAATCAAACAACAAGCATTTTCCCACATCAAATTTAATAATTTAAACAAATCATAGAATAATAGAGTTGGAAGAGACCGTAAGGGCCAATTTTATCAAATAACCAATATAAAACTAGTTGCTCTCATTCCTATGTGAAGCAAAAACACATATATAGTTTATCACACTAGGAAGGACCCGAAGAAGAAACAGATTTAAACTAGATTTAATTTTTAAAAAAACACAAATGCAAGAAGTTTATCAGACGATATCACTGTTAAAGTAAAATAATGTGAAATTAAACTGAACACAAAGCAGAGAAAAACAGCAGCTTTTTACTTTTGGAACATCCTGAAAGTAAAAAGCTGTGGTTTTTTGTCTGCTTTACGTTCAGTTTAACTTTGCTTTCTTTCACTTTGGGGGTTATTTTATGCAATTAACTTCACGGTTTTTTAAAAAACTAAATCTCTTTTAAACCCCCCCCCCCTGGGATCTTCCTAGTATGGTAAACTTAATAGCACAAGCACAAGAGGGCTAGTAAGTGGACCAAAAAAAATTCAAGCAAAGTCATCTTGTTAGTTCACTACACTAGGATAATGGTCCATTATACTAGCAATTTTGTTTTCACCTGGGGTTATACAGAAGCTGTAAAGAAGGTAAGGCAAAATCATGCTCATCCTCCTCATTAGAAGAAGAGAGCTACTGGCTCTGAGCAGTCAGTTTCTCCAATGCCTGGCTACTAAGGAGATCCTCAAAAGCAAGATTTGTGGAATGGCTAACTTGATCAACTGCTTGTACAGTGGAGCAGACGGTTGTCAAAGCCACTTTTCATAAAACATTTCTCCTTTGAGAAGCCAGGCACTAGAGAAGTAAGCTGGCTGGAGATGTCACTTCTTTCTCCCAGGGAGAACAAACATAATCACTTTGCTTTCCTTC
Source organism: Sceloporus undulatus (assembly GCF_019175285.1). NCBI lineage: Eukaryota > Metazoa > Chordata > Lepidosauria > Squamata > Phrynosomatidae > Sceloporus > Sceloporus undulatus. The sequence continues at coordinate 238,420,835 of NC_056522.1, forward strand.
TTTTATGTCTGCTGTGCCCACAGCCTTTTTCCTCCTTCCACCGCCATACCACTGCTACAGCAAAGATATCCAACTGGATTTCAAACAAACCATCCATCCAATGCTTCTTATTTTTAAACATCCATGCAACAAGGCAGCAGCTATTCTAGTTAAGCTTCACAATTTCTAAAAAATTGTAGAAAAATAATGGTTGCAAATGTGAATTCTCAGGCCTCACACAAAATATCTTCTAATCTCCTAAGAACAAGACAAGTGAAGATATATATTGCAATCTATCATTTACATTTATGATAGGGATGGCTGTCAGCCAACCAGTTTATCTAGAGGTCTTTGACATAAAACTTGGAACAATGTCTTAAAGAAAAAATCATGATGTAATATTACAAAGACAAGATCCACTCCAAATAATTCACTATAATAAATGTTCCTCTCTGGGACATGGGCTTGTCACATTATATCTCTATTCCTTTCTTTCCAAACTCTGAGTATTAATAACTGTGCCATACAACCCAAAAGATTCCGCTTAAAAGGCCTTTAAAAATGCAAAAAGATAACTTTTCAAAGTAATTAAAATTACTTACAACCTCAAAATAACCTTTTGTCATTATTGCCACTTGTTGTATTCCTAGCTAGCTGCAATAGCTGAACACCAGCTAAACTAAGACTAGGCCAGGTAAAACCATGATGAATCTTAATTAATCTAATGCTAGGGTTGTTAAAAATTACTTATTACTACCCACACCCTAGACTTACATTGTGTTGGTATTCTGATTGTGTCCCTGGACTGGACAAAGCCTGGATGTGGCATAACAGTTCTTCCCTCAGTCTACTACTTCTCAATCCCTTTTTATGGTGGCATCAGATTTTGGCTGGTAGAATAGTTTTTCTCACAGATCACTTTGCCAGCAGATCTCTGAGATGAGCTGGCAGAAAGGGTTTAGCATGTGCCTAATCCTAACAGCTGGCACATTGATGAGCCAAGGTTGTACACCTACTGGGGAGTAAATTCCATTTTATTCAGTGATGTTTGCATCTGAATAATCTGGTGTACAGTTGATCTCCAAATACCTCCTACTAATCAGCCAACAGATCAATATTGCTGTGAAATCCAAAAATTAGGTTTGAGACTAACACAGTAATTCAAAGTTGGTACTAATATCTCTGAAAATTTCAATAAGGGAAGCATTTTTTAACCAGAAGTGCTTTTTAAAATCTACTTCAATCACTTAGTGCTGATTTGTGGGAGGGTAGGCATGAGGACTGTAAGCAAGGATGCAGAGATTTGAGATCATACATCACAAACCTTCTCACATCTGTCTCTCAGTTTAAAAAAAGGGTCCCTCCTTGGCCATGTAATGTTCTCCCTGCTAGTGTCTCCCAGATCCTCAGTCTGTCAACACCAGAGCTGCTACAGCTCTGTAAAAGATTGGATTTCACTCTGAACAATACACAGTTAGGAGGGAAGCATATTTCTGACCACAGACTCAATTCCAGAATATGTTTTCTGCAAAGACAGGAGTCACCAACTGATCTACTGAATGAAGACCTTATAATGTTATAAGGTATCCTGGTTTAACTTACTATTGGCACTCAAAGATCTATTCCAGTACTGTAAGTGGACATACCAGGAATTGAACCTGGTACCTTACACTTAGAAAACATTTGCTGCACCATTGAGTCAGGGCCTTCCTGCAAAGCAACTTCAGATTTATAGTAAAATTCTGCAGCATTATGGAAGAATTATAGAATCATAGAATTGGAAGAGACCACAAGGGCCATCCAGTCCAACCCCCTCCCATGCAGGAAATCTCAATCAAAGCATCCCCAACAGATGGCCATCCAGCCTCTGTTTGAAGACCTCCAGGGAAGGAGACTCCACTACACTCCTAGGGAGTTTGTTCCACTGTCAAACAGCTCTTACTGTCAGGAAATTCTTCCTAATGTTGAAGTGGAATCTCTCTTCCTGTAGCTTGCATTCATTGTTCCAGGTTCTAGTCTCTGGAGAAGCAGAAAACAAGTTTGCTCCATCCTCAATCTGACACCTCTTCAAATATTTAAGCAGGGCTCTCATATCACCTCTTAACCATCTCTTTTCGAGGCTAAACATACCCAGCTCCCTAAGTCGTTCCTCATAAGGCATGGTTTCCAGATCCTTCACCATTTAGTGGCCTTCCTCTGGAAATGCTCCAACCTGTCAACATCCTTGAATTGTGGAGCCCAGAACAACAGTATTCCAGGTGGGGCCGGATCAAGCAGAATAGAGTGGCACATTACTTCCTGTGACCCAGACACTATACTTCTATGATGCAGCATAAATTGCATTGGCCTTTTTTAGCTGCCGTATCACACTGTTGACTCATGTATGTTCAACTTGTGGTCTACAGGACTCCTAGATCCCTTTCACACACACAGATGTCCTTCATCCAATGTATGCATTATTTTTCCCCATCCCAAGTGTAGTACCTTACTTTGTCTGCATTGAATTCATTGTTAGCTTTGGCCCAGCTTTCTAATATATAAGGTCAGTGTTGAATTTTGATCCTGTCCTCGGGGCATTAGCTACTCCTCCTAATTTGGGTGTCATCTGAGCATGGAACTGAGTCCATAACCACACTGGGCAGCTCACAGAAAGTTACATCCACAGCTATATCCACAGTGTTTACATATTAGAACCATCATCAGCCACAAATGAAGATGTGAAGATACACATACACAACACAAAACACACACATACACACACACTCTTAATGGACCGTACTGTCATTTGCGCTGACCAACTCAAGAAACATGGAACAGACACAGAGAACTAGGTGATAAAATGTACTGGACAGGACTAGAGAAAATAAGATGACTCTTCTAAAGGTTACCACTGGATAGGGGAAGAACCTTAGCTGAAGACCTTGATAGCAAGGACCATCACTCAGAGTGCAGTACTCAGGCTGGTATAAAAGATTACAATTATAAAAGATGAGAAGAACATGAAAAAAAACAGAACAAGCAACCCCAAAACTCCCTTAAAGGCCTCATTGGTTATCATTGCAGAAAGCAGTGGACTGGTGAAAGCATAGGAGTAAAGATTTTCCTTTCATCATACTGAAGTATCCAGGCCAGATGAGACTCTGAAATCTTTCTCTAATGTGTTTCTTTGACACTACCCCTAAGTAGATTCCTAGTTATAGCTTCATGTTCTACATTTCACATCTTGACTAAGCTTTGTCTCTACAGTCCTCCAGAGTACAGCGAGAGGTTAAAATTGTAATTCAAATCTGTCAGTTGAGAAAATTATTCCACTGGTTGAAGAATAACGGGGACATATAGCAATATATCAAGCCTTTCTATACAAGAACTGAAATACTAGCCAAGCTTGGTAGCTTTAACATAATTTGCAGCAGTAAGCATAAAAGCTTAGGGCTGCTTTGAATGTGACAGCCATCAGTTGGAGCTACTGAAAAATGGTTACCAGTTAAGAGTGTTCTATGCTGGCAGGTGTCTATTTGACATGAATCAGCCTCAGTAGTTTTTTAAACTCCTTGTGAAAGAAAGACTTTATAGGCAAGGAACACCACTTCGCCAATGTAGTATTCAGGCTGGAAGGTATAAAGGCTCCTTCCTATGGGTATTAGTTTTTAAAGCGGGGCTTTTGTAACAGGCTGTGACCAGGCAATTCCAGTTTCTATTTGACATATAACTTCAGTTTGTTTTATAACACTTGAAGAGTATCCCCCACTGCTGCTATAACCACAGATCTGAAAGAACCGGATATACAATTTTGTCAACAAATCCTATGTGCACATACCACAAGAACGCTGTTGCCTTCAGATGATTTCTGACTTAGGGTGACCTTAAGGGAAACCTATCATGGAGGTTTCTTGGAAAGTTTCTTCTTCAGAGGGGGGCTTGCTATTGCCTTCCTCTGAGGTTGAGAGAATGTCCCTTGCCCAAGATCACCCACAGTGGGTTTCCATGGCCAGTGTAGAGTCATACGCTGGTCTCCAGAGACATGGCCCATGCGCAAACCACTATATCACATTGCTCTCACAAAATGCTGATGTGAAAATGTTGCATACATATGAGCAAGTGTACAGAGTTTAAGAAACCTTATTTATTGTTTTCCCACACACATCACATCATCTTTCTTTCAATGATATTCACCCCACTCATCCTTGCAATTCTTGCAAAGTTTAGGCTGAGAGATGGTGACTGGTTCCAAGGCCATTCAGAGTTTCATTGATGAACCAAGATTCAGACCCAGAACTCTCCAGTAAAACTCCCTAATTACTATGCCTATCACACTATGTGATGTTATTTTCTTATGGAGCACTTACACAGGCAGTAGTTTTCATCAGTTATTACACAATAGTTACCTTGGATAATTTTAGTTCCATAGATGCCTAAAGAGTACTAGAACCTAATAAAGCAGCATCCACAAGGGAAAAGCAATAATAATAATACATAATATCATTGAAAACAATCCATTGATGGTCAACACACATATAGAGAAATAAAATTAAGCAAACCAATATTTAAATTAATATGCCAAAATAGTGTAGTTTCTAGAATAACCTTTGATTTATACAATTTCATTACTGGACATAAGCAAGATGGGCCAGAAAAATAAGGATAAATGGGAGACATGAGAATGAAGGGAACAAAGAGGGGGGGACTAATACCCCACGGGAAGAAAGCAACAAGAAACATGCCAAACACAGAAGAACCAAAGATGTATGCATGTATGTATGTATGTGTGTATGGTGTATGTATTTATTTGTTTATTTTTTCCTGCTTTTCTCCCATAAACAAAGAGGCTTACACGATAATTTAAAATAATACAGCTAAAACCAATCTGGAATACAAAAATTAAAAAGCATTAAATACAATCCCCTTTAAAAACATTAATTTAAAAACACTAAAATACATTAAACCTCCCTTGTGAGATGCATGATACAAACTAGCTTCAGTACTTTATAGGAGGCAATATACTTAGTGACCTCACAGAATTCACCCAAGCCCAATGCCAGTTATAATCTGGGAATCATTTCTGATACAGCCAGGAAAAAAAATTGGTTCAGCATGTGACATATAATATGCGTTTGAACTAATTAAATAAATAAATACCTTGCTATGACACAGAGTGGGTGTGGTGGGTTGTGTAGTGTGTCTATAATCAAACTTGGAAACAAAGCACTGCTACAATAGTTCATCAAATCTCTTATGGGAATTAAGTCAAAACCAGACTCACTCAGATTACAGGAGGTTTGGGAAATCCAGAGGCAAGGGATCGTTTTCCTTTTCAAAAATTGCCAAAAATGTCACAGTCATGCCATTTTTAAAATTCTTCCTTACAAATGCATTGCTGCACTGACTCCCTCAGACAATTAGAGGCAGAATCCGTTGAATCCTAGGTCACTTTGTACAGGATGTCTATCTTATGGACATGGATTATTTTCAAACTTATTTGTCTATATGTGTTATGCATAATCTTACAGTAATTTTACACTCGGGGAACGGGGCATGTCTGTGTTTCCTTGCATGCTCTTTAGTTTTACAAGGTGCATATCTTTTTAGAATACCTTTGAAAGAAAAAACTAGAGATAAATAAGAATGTCATGACTGACAAAAGGGCAGTAAAAATTAATATGTACAAACTGTACTTTTAAAAAACACATGTGTTCATAGCAACATCTACATCAGAACAGAGCCTGGGAAGTTTGGTTAAAAGAATTAGTCACAGAACCCTTCCAGCCAGCCCTTCCTTTACAGGGGAATTTTAAAGGTATTTTTACCTCTTTTGTGACGTAACAAGTACTAGAATACTTTCATTATTTTAAAAATGGGCACCAAGAATGTCACAAAGCCTTACAAAACTGACCAGCATATAGTGCGATGTATTAAAATTATGTTGTGAATTTTTTTTGCAACAGATTCATATATGTCATTATCAATTATATTATTAAGCTTTATTTATAAGAGCACTGTAAATTTATGCATACAAGTGCATGTTTCCAGCTCTCCCTATTTCCTGGACAAACCATTTCCGGGCAAATAGCCCTGGCAAATAACCAACTCTATACAACTTGTTGTGCCTTTAGGGAATACCTCCTTAGGGAGTTGTGAGAGTTGCCATTCGTTCTCAAGCTCTCTCCTCCTCTGGGTGGGCAGTAAAAAAATATGAGCCAAGTGCCTGCACATTAACAAGCAAGCCACCATGCAGTGTGCATCATGGTGTTGTTTCTTTATAACACAGAGCAACCAAAGTATTTTTGAAGTGTTATTAATATCATGGGACAGTTACCTCCCCACCCCACAGCACCCCAGCATATATGGTTGGCTAAGGAAACACTCTTTACCTTAAATTTGCAAAGGATACCTCAGTGCAGAGGAAAAACACAGAGCAGTAGCAGGTGAAAAGGCAGCCTTTAACAAAGCAATGACAGTGGTGGTGTGGGAGGAAGGACTTGGGAAGTCATCATTGCCATGGTAAAATTTACAAGCATGCCCCTATTTTTGTCTGTGAAATATCAAATAGGCAGATTTATTCCCCTCACCCGTTATTACACATGTGGCTATCATTTTCTGTTGCTCTGCCAGATGTTATCCTCTATTTTCATCAGTCAGATTGGGGGCCAAGCCTTAGATCTCCACTAAAGCCAGTCTGCTCACGGTTGCCACACACTGAATCTGCCAGCTGTTAGATCTCAAGTCAAAAGCCCCATGTTGCCCTTAGCAACCTAGTAGGCTCAAGTCCTCCTCCTCAACATGAGCCAAGTGTAAAATTGCTTCACACTGAACCATTTATAGCCATGCTGGAAGCCTATAAATGAACTGGGCAAATGCCAAACAAAGTTTCAATACCAGTTTACTGTCTCTTAAACCTCAGGCAGAAAAAAGGATGAGATATTTTTCTGATTTCCTCCCCCCCTATAAAAATAGATGTTTCATAACTGAATGATACATCATGGGGAGGCAGTGAAGCTAATGGATACAATGCTTAGACATAACAAGAAACTGGGCTTTCCTCTCCTTTGTCCTCATACTGACAGGGGCCAGTTTAGAAAGTGAGAGGTGATAAAGTGAGTGGTGTCAGGTTTTTTCTAGGAGCAACAGTGAGGTCAGGCCAGAGGGCCATCAACAAAGTCTTCCCCCAAACCACCACCCAATATGCTCCCCTACGTGGTGGCTACCAATGGCAAACAGTGCAGCAGGGATACCACCATACAGTGTGCAAGTTGTCTCACTTGATATTCCCACAATGCCCTGCCATTGCTCCCAGGTACTGCAATATGGGATCACACACACAAAGGACTCCAAGCTTTTGTGTCTTTGAAAGAAGCACAACAAGCAAAAAACAACAGATGACACTTTCTATGCTGCAATGCCATGATGCCATCTCTGTGGTCACTCAGTGCTACAGTCATTCTATATTCTGTCTGTCTTAAGTCAGACAAGCTCTGCAAACTGTCAATGCAGCTTGTCAATCAAGTTTTACAGAGGTGATGATGATGAGGATGATTATTCTACCCACTCCCCATGGACGAGGCAGGGAACAACAACAATTAACAGACAAACAGCATCAGATAAAACACACTGTTAAACAGACATCAATTTAAAAGGAAAAATAAGATATTGAAACAATCCATATTTAAATCATAATTTAAAATTCACAATTATATACAGACTATTATATGATAACACTATATGTATACCTAATCCCAGATGCAGTCCCTCATCTTTAACATCATTTTTATATCAATGGGAATACTGAACAAGTTCCATTTATTACAAAAAACACCACCTGTAAAACAAAGTTTTTGGAGTGGATCAGGTTTCATAATCTCAGTCATCAATCAATTCTCAATAAATAAACTAAGTATCCAACTTAACATGCAACCAAAAAAAATATGCATGTTTCAATTTAGTACCAGTGGAAGAAAAAATTCATGAATCTTTCAGTGATGATCACATCTTTAAAGCATTAATTGTCTTTCTAAATAGTACTGACACATTTCTGAACAATTAGAAAAGAATAAATGAGGAGGGTATGGGTAGACGGAAAGAATGTTCTCATTTCCACAGCATACCACGGAAAAATGTAATCTTTTTTCACCAGGCCTTGAATTCAATTGTCAAGGTTCTTGGCTTTTCCCTCCCAACAACAGTGCCTCTCTCCTATAGTGGTTCTTGAAACATGGAAGCAATTTTGCAAAAAGACCTGGGGTATGGCTGTAAAAGTTTCTGGGAAAAAAGATGTGTGACAAATTTTGTTAGATAAGTGAATGGGCTAAGGAGGATGATTGCTTCTCTTTTGCTTCCTTCACATCCCTGGAGAGAGGTAAACCAATACAAAAGAATGACTGCATGCCCTGCTCCCTATCCACATACTTCCCATATTATCTATGGATAAAATGCTTCTTCTCCCTGCCCCTACCAATCAAAATCATATAACGATCTGATTTGAGAAGAACAGGCATTGCAATGAGTTTTGATGTGTAGAAGTTGCTGCTCCGTAAGTCTCCTTATAAACTTGGCTAGACTCCAGGGAAAACAGTTGGAGACACATATCCTCAGGCCAAGTTTACTAATCCCCCTGAACTATTTGGTTGAAGGATCACTTGCCCAAAAAATCACTCAAGGAGGGGTGGGGAGTATAAAGAGTGTGCCTCACCATTGTTTCTTCTTTTTGCAATAATTTATTCAAGATTTTGTAGTGTCACATCAAATTTGGAGGATCCCAGGGCCCTTCTCAACTGGTCACATTTCCTTGTCTCTATGACTACTGACTATTGGCTTCCTCTCATTTTGGACCTAAACCACATCACGGTCATGCTGCTCCAAGTGGAAGGGTGATGTTATGCTTGGAGAGTGTAAGGAGGCACATGGGGTATGTAGTGCATCTCCTGTTGGGATGTAGGCTTCAACGGGTACCAAGTGATGCCAATCTCTGAAGCCAAGCACCTTAAAACAATGCAGGAGATCTAGAATTCACATATTTCATTACTTTTATTTTTTTTTTCTTTTGACCTTGGAATTCAGTAGAATATGGTTTCAGTAGAATTGTGGTTCATCTTTTAAAATACTGAACAGGGACTAATGAGAACAGATTTTGAGATAGTGGTTGGCTGTACAGTAGTAGAAAATGATATCAGCTGTCTGCTTCATCTCATGAACAAACATTACAGCCAACAGTGCAGAACAGACATTTTTGCAATGCAGTTTTCACAATTTAAACAAAAAATAAGAAAACCATAGTTGGATGTCGTAATACACAGTGATGAGAACAGAGACGGACAAAGAATAAAGGATGACAAAGCAGCACAAGGCACTGCTTGGTAAAAAGCATAATAAAAGGCATGAGTTTGAAGCTCAACATCTTCATTACTGTTTATTACATTAACTGAATGTTTCCACTTAATATAAGCCCATAACCAACTCAGCACTGCCAAGTAGCATGTGCTACGCTGGCTAATTTAATCTGAATAATCTGAGCGAACTACCTGTACTGAGAAACTGGAAATTTTCACCTTCTTCTGTCTGTCGTGTGTGTGTTTGCACAGATACACCGTGTGTGGTGGAGAGAGATAAATATTTTATACATTACGAGATAAACAGAAAGTGGATGACCTCTCCACTCATATTTTAACTATTTTCACATTTGATGTAAATTTCTAAAAGGAGATTTCAACAACTTTCTTATAGTGAGATGTAAAATCCCAATTGCATCTTAAACTTGTAAACCTCATCATAGGATAAATGAGGGGGTTCTCCCTTTCTACAAAATACAAGAATGGAAAGCAGAATCTATTTTTCACCTCTTCTTACTATACACAAAGCCACTCAACACTTTTGTTCCTCTCTGTCCCTTCTCTTTCCCCTCACACACACATCGCCTCATGTTCAAAATAACTAGTTTACACATATTAGAAAAGAGCAGTGGCTCTACAGAAATAATATACTCTTGTAGGTATGGGGTCAGTCTGTCATATCTCAGGCATGACTCCCTCTAAGGAAATTCAGGTGGTGAATCCACAACTGTGTAGCCAAAAGAGAGTTACTCAGAAACAATAAACAAACATTCACAGGGGAACCACAAAAGGTTTACAGAAACAACTTTAAGAAAAACCTAAAGATACAAAAAAAAACCAACCCATAAAATCCCTAATATCCCTACCATGCTCAGCAGCACTGCAATGCTGCATGTCAACTACAAAAGGAAACTTGGTTCCAGTATGGTAGCTAAAGCAGTGGGGGGGGGCATTAGGGCATTGATCCAAACAAGAATTGTTCCCTCCTGAATAAAACATCCTTCAATTCCCAAATTTCTAGCATTTCAGAGAAGAAATACTGAATTTCATTGACACCATAGAATTATTATATTTACGCATTGAATTCATTTTAGTTTGTGTGCCCCTTCTTGTTGCTTCTTTGGATACCTAAACTATATTCTAAAGAACATCAACTGAAGTTTAAGTTGCTGTAATGCTAGAAATGTGCAGAATGAACAGAAAAATGGAGGGGGGAAGAATTCTTATTTGGGGGGACAATGCCATCATTTCCCCCATAGATGAGCCCCTGCTTGGAAATGGGTGGATTATGGAAAAGATCGTGGTTGGCTGCCCAAACCCCACAACAAAAGCACTCCTTTTAGAAACTGAAGCTATACTACTACGACATTTTGTCTCAGGTGCCACTTGTCATAAATTATTTGCAATTATTTGCAAACAACAAACAAACAGCTTCATTTATACCACTTCATACTGAATTAGCAGTGTCTAAGCGGTTTTACAACTGCAAGCTAATTGCCTGCACAATCTGGGTACTCGTTTTAGCGACCTCAGAAGGATGCAAGCCTGAGTCAAGCTTGAGCCCCTTAGCTGCGATGGATCCACAACCTTATGGTTTTGAGTGAGTGGCTGCAGTACGGCATTTAACCACTGTGCCACAGAGACCCTAAAACTCAACACAGGGCACAGTGTGCACCCCAACCATTGTAACAACACAGGGGATAAGAAGACGTGATGACAGCCTGCTTTTATTGCAAAATATGGGAGAGAGCCTCTGCATCCCTTCTTGTTACTGAATTCCAGGTTAAATTATGACTGTCAAGAACTTGCTACACAAACTCTATGTTTACCTGGCCAAATTCTGAAGTGTTCTAATTTTGGATTGTTACTCTGATTTCTTCAAGGAGCAGCACACAGAGAGGAATGGGTAACAGACCATTTATTGGCTCTCCTGAAAGACCAGCTCCACCAGTTATCTCCTTCTATCAGTTGTCACCTAACAGAAGTTATTCCACCAGACCAGAACAGGGAGAGGAAGGATGGGAAAGAAGACACTCTGTTGGTTTAGCTGAGAAACAACCAACTTTTGGCTCTCGGTTTCTGCTCTAGCTGGTCATGGTAAGAACTTTGCAACTAAGAATTTGTTTGTTGTTGTGTGGCTTCAGTCATTCCAGCTATGGAAATTCTAAAGTGAACCTATCATGTGGTTTTCTTGACAAGATTTACTCAGAGGAGGTTTGCTGCCTTAATCTGAGGCTGAATGTAACTTGCTCAAGGTTACCCAACAGACTTCCATGGGTCGGGGAGTTGAATCCTGGCCTCCCAGAGTCCTAGTTCAACATTCAAACCACTACACCACACTGGATAACTAAGTACTGCTGTTCAGTTTTTGAGAACTATTGTTTTGTTTGGAGACTGTTTGTTTGTTTTGTTTGTTTGAATTGGTTTTACTCTTTGCTTCCAGCACTTAACCCTTTGTACTGTATCTTAAAATGATGTGAGGGTATGAAAACATTTCTGCCCCACGTACCAGGTTGCCACCAAGAAAACTCTAGGGATCCAATGACAGCTCTGAAAGCAAGCTGCACACGGCCACACTACCATCTCACACACTGCACAGATATGCAAACATCATTATATATACATTATTCATACAGTTCAAACACACCTCACAGTAATACAATCATACACAATGTTTGTAAATCAACATTGTATGTGATGTTCATATAAGTTTGTATAACATCGTATTCAATGTTCCTAGCCCTGCATCTCATTCATTTCCACTGCTCAAGACCAAGAAGATTATCGCACTGCGTTCTGAGAACGTTCTCACACGTGATGAGAACGGAACGCATTTGAGAATACCGCATGTATGTGTTCCAATCGGGTTCTCAGAACGCTTAAATGTGTTCCAAATGTGTTCCAGGAGGGAACAGATTTGAATGTGTTCTGAATGTGTTCCCAGAGAGCTGAAACGTGATGAAAACGTTCCAAGAGAAGTGTGTGCGGTATTCTTACCGTTCTCAAATCCGTTCCTCATTCCTCCTCGTCTCCTGATTGGCTGAAAGAATGACAGGCAGGGAGGGAGGCAGGCAGGCGAGCGACTGCAGTGGAGGGGTGTTGTGTGAGGGGGGAAAGAAGGAGGGAGGGAAGGGAGGAAAAAGGGAGGAAAGGTGGACAGGAAGAGAAGAGGAAAGCAGGGAAAGAGAGGAAAGAAGAGACCAGAGCAGAGAGCAAGAGGGAGAGGGTCTGGCTGCTTCTCGGGGGTCTCTAGTGTCATACCAGTGGGGCTCCTGTGCTGTCACAATGCAGGAGGCAGGGATGCCCAGGACCTCTCCTCCTTCCCTCCAGAGGGAACCCACAAAAGCTCCTCTGTTTGGAGCACCACACAAAAGCAAGCAAACAACTCCCAGAATTCCATAGCAAAGAGCCAGACAAAGTAAAGCGGGGAGGGAAGCTCACAACTGAAGGCACACATTACATGCACACAACAGGAGCAAAAGGGTGTCAAGCTGCCAAAAAGGGGAAATGGGAGACAGCAGAGACTCTCTTTTTCTAACCGGTTTAAAGAGCTGCTATGGCTTGCCGGGGCTCGCCCTTGGCCAGTCCCCCCTGGCAACTTGCTTTCCTTCGGCTTGAAGGGACTCCATGGAGCTCCCCTTCCTCAAGGAAGAGGGGACCAGGGCAGAGAGCAAGAGGGAGAGGGTCTGGCTGCTTCTGCGGGGGGCCTCTGGTGTCATACCAGCGGGGCTCCTGTGTTTGCAGCCTGCAGGAGGCAGGGATGGCAGGGATGCCCAGGACCTTCTCCTCCTTCCCTCAAAGAGGGAACCCACAAAAGCTCCTCTGTTTGGAGCACCACAGAAAAGCAAGCAAACAACTCCCAGAATTCCATAGCAAAGAGCCAGACAGAGTTAAACGGGGAGGGAAGCTCACAACCTGAAGGCACACATTACATCACACACAGAAGCAAAAGGGTGTCAAGCTGCCAAAAAGGGAAAGGGATGACAGCAGAGGACCTTTCTTTTCTAACCGGTTTAAAGATCTTGCTATGGCTGCCGGGGCTCTGCCCTTGTCCAGTCCCCTCTTTCCCTCCGTGGAGCTCCTTAAAGCCCAGGCGCCAAGGAGGGGACTCTGCCCTTGGCCCATCAAGTTACATAGGTTTTCCTATTTTCTTCAAACATATGCCAGCATTGAAGCCCCAGCGTTTTATAGGGGCTTGCCTTCTTTCCCCTCCAAGAGAATCTTCGGAGGGAAGACTTCTCAGTGAGGCTGAGAAGCACTCTCCCGGCCGCAGAGTCCCTAGGCTTACTGAAATCCCCCCCCTCCCTTCCCCATAGAAATCAATCCAAAAACTGAGTTTAAAAGGAGCAGAGGAGAGCCCTTGGGTCTGCATCTGGGAGAGATTTTAAACTCGCGTTTTTGGATTCTTTCCTATGCGGAAAGAGGGGAGAGAGAGAGATGGCAGGACAACCCCATAGCCAAGCATCCTCTGCTCCCCCCCAGATGAAGACCCATAGGGCTCATGCGCTTTAAGCTCCGTTTTTGGATTGATTCCTATGGGGAAAGAGTAGAGAGGGAGAGATGGCAGGACAACCCCATAGCCAAGCATCCTCTGCTCCCCCAGATGAAGACCCATAGGGCTCACTGCTCCTTAAGCTCCGTTTTTGGATTGATTCCTATGGGGAAAGAGGAGAGAGGGAGATGGCAGGACAACCCCATAGCCAAGCATCCTCTGCTCCCCCCAGATGAAGACCCATAGGGCTCACTGCTCTTTTAAAACTCCGTTTTTGGGTTGATTCCTATGGGGAAGGGAGGTGAGGGATTTCAGTAAGCCGAGGGACTCAGGAGAGGCGAGCTCCATGGCCCAAGCCTCCCTTTTCCCTCTTTCCTGAGGGCAGCGCCTCTCCCGAGCCGTCCAACCACTGAGTGGCGACGTCATCAGAACACAGCACAACCAACGTTAAATACAGCAAAACGTCTGAGAAACGATTTCAAAGAAAAAGGAATCGCAAGTGCGGTGTTCTGATCACGTTCTGATCACGTTTTGATTTCTAATGCGGTAATATCCGTTCCAGGAACGTTCTCATCACGTGATGATATGGAACGTTCTCAGAACGCAGTGCGATAATCTTCCAAGAGAAGGTCCCTCTGTGCTGGGCAAGGGAAAGGTTTTATTTCTGATAAGCTGTTAATTAGACACAAAACTTGGTCTAGGAAAGAAGCTACTCTAAACAAATAATGAAACCAATCTATAAATAGCAAGTCCCAAATTTTCTTAATGTAAATGCTGCAGGATTTGGCTACATTTATTTTATATATAAAGAAAACTAGGCCTGAGACTATCATGGTTCATCAGACATTGGCTACCTGTTTTCACTGTAAAGACAATATATTTCTGGAACATATGAAATAACAAGAAAGAGGAAAATGTCTTCAAATGATATAAAGAATGCCTTTTATAAATCAATAAACAGACACAATTGAGAATAGGAAGAATTGCAAAGAAACCTTGCAAAAGACTTTGTAACATCCTTTGTTTTGGCCTAATAATCTTCAAACTTAAAATAGCTGAACTATCACATCAAAGGAGAATTCTTAACCTTTGCAAACTAAGATAAACATTGACTGAGCTGCTCAATAGCTCAAATCCAAGGTCTTACAAACAGGGGAAGTCAGTCTCTAGCTTGTAAACAAAGAAGATACATCTACTGGTTGCCCTTAAAAGTAGAGAAATACAGGACAGGATCACCTAAATGGTTTTACTTTCAGCATAATTTAAGATTCCTTAACAAAATGAATGACTACATCAATCTAACCTGTTTTTCCTTTGGTGATCCTTTCAGCCGGGTACACTGTTAAGGAGCAGACCAAGGCATGTGGGTGGGGGGGAGGTGTTGCCATAGTCCATAAAAACACTCTTACCTTAACCAGGAACCCTATCTGGAAAACGGACTTTATCGAGTGTATCTACCTGACCCGGAAGGCTAAGGACAGTCTGGGGATTTTGTTGGTCTATTGTCCACCCTATGGTCTAACAGACTCCCTAGCCGAGCTGACACAGCTTGTCTCGGAACTGGTGCTGGAATCTCCCAGACTTCTTGTTCTGGGGGACCTCAACATCCCTTTTGAGGCTGGCTCACAAGATCTGACAGGTGCAGCTCGGGAGTTCATGGCTTCCATGATGGCCATGGGCCTGTCCCAATTAGTCTCGGGTCCAACGCATTGCTCAGGTAATATACCCAATATGGTCTTTAGTACGGACTGGGATAGTCCGTGGGCAGAGGCATGTAGTACCTCTGCTTTATCATGGACGGACCTTTTCCTGGTCGAGGTCCGACTTAAGGCAACTACCCAAATCCCCCCTGGGGGTGGAGGACTTATTAGGATGGTCCACCTTCGAAGGCTGATGGAACCCAAAAGGTTACAAGAAGCCTTGGAGGGGTTTATGGTTGGATCTGACGGCGATTCTGTTGATGCCCTGACCAATATTTGGGATAATGACTTCTCCAGGGCTATACACAGTATCGCTCCTAAGCGTCCTTTCCAGCCCGCTTCTAATAAGAAACCCTGGTATACTGAAGATCTCCGGGAAATGAAGTGGTCCGCGCAACGACTAGCGCACAGCTGGCAGAGACACCAGCGCTTATCCGACAAGACACTCCATCAGGCTCTTTTGAAGTCCTATGGAGTGGCAATAGGTGCAGCAAAGAATTCTTTCTGTGCTGCACGTATTGCGTCTGCAGAGTCACGTCCAGCAGAGCTGTTCAGGGTCGTGATGGAGCTGACTCAGTTTCCTCCCACTTTGAACCCTATTTTAGAACCAACTAAGGCCTGCTGTGAAGATTTTAACAACTTCTTCGCAGATCAAATCTCTCAGATAAGGGCTGATCTTGACGCTGGCATTTCAACAGAAACAATAGAAGAGGTATCCAGAGCTTCCGTGGACTCCATTAAACTGAATCACTTTGAGTTTGTTCATACCAATGAAGTGGACAAGCTTCTTGGAAGTGTTAGGAAGACGACGTGCTCTCTCAATCCCTGTCCTTCTTGGCTGACCGCCCAGGGTGGTGATGCTGTGACATCATTATTACAGCGTATAATTAATGCATCATTCAGGGAGGGAAAATTTCCATCTAGTTTAAAATTAGCAACAGTCAAACCGTTGCTTAAGAAACCCTCCGTAGACCCCCCTGGTAAGAAATAACTACAGACCAGTCTCATTATTGCCATTTTTAGGTAAGGTGATCGAGAGAGCGGCCGCCTTCCAACTCCATGCAATTTTGGATGAAACCGATTATCTGGACCCATTTCAAACTGGCTTCAGAGCGGGATACGGAGTTGAGACTGCCATGGTCGCCTTGGTCGATGATCTCCGTCAGGGCATCGACAGGGGAAGTGTGACCTTGTTGGTGCTCTTGGACATCTCAGCGGCTTTCAATACCATTGACCATGGTATCCTTCTGGAACGCCTGAGGGAGTTGGGCATCGGAGGCACTGCGCTCCAATGGTTCTGATCCTACCTCTCGGGGAGATTCCAGATGGTGCAGTTGGGGGACCCTTGCTCCTCTAAGAGGGAACTCACATCTGGTGTCCCTCAGGGAGCTATTCTGTCCCCCACTTTGTTTAACATTTACATGAAACCGCTGGGAGAGATCATCCGGAGACACGGGGTGCGGTGTTATCAGTATGCTGATGACACTCAAATATGCTTCTCTGTGTCCCTGACTGATTCAGTGACTAAGGATGGCGTCTCTCCTCTGAACGCCTGCCTGGAGTCGGTAATGGGCTGCATGAGGGAAAACAAACTCAGTTTGAATCCAGAGAAAACGGAAGTACTGGTGATAGGTTCCCCAGGCCCGGGGAAGGAAGTTTATCCACCTTTCCTGAATGGGGTCACACTTCCCCTGAAGGATGAAGTTTGTAGTCTAGGAGTACTTCTGGACTCGTCTCTGCAGCTGACATCTCAAGTAGATGCGACGGTCAGAGGTGCTTGCTATCAACTTCAGTTGATACGCCAGCTGCGACCCTACCTGGGCCAAAGGGACCTTGAAATTGTGGTACATGCTCTGGTAACCTCTCGCTTAGATTTCTGTAATGCGCTCTACATGGGGCAACCCTTGTACCAAGCCCGGAAGCTTCAGCTAATACAAAACATGGCAGCCAGATTGGTCACTGGTGTTTCCAGGTTTGACCACATAACACCTATTCTGAAAGATCTGCCCCGAGCACAATACAAGGTGTTGGTTATTACCTATAAAGCCCTACATGGCTTGGGCCCGAGTTACTTGAGGGACCGCATCTCCCCATATAATCTGCCCCGCACACTCAGAACAACCGGGAAGAACTTGCTAGAAATTCCATCATCTAAATGTGCTACTACATCCCAGAGGGCCTTCTCAGTAGCGGCCCCACAAATCTGGAACAGTCTTCCCGAGGAACTCCACCTGATCACCCCTCTAAAAACATTCAAAAAGAGGCTAAAAACTTTCCTCTTCTATCAAGCCTTCCCCTCTGGAAAATGAACTAGTGTACTTTGATCCCATTAACTTCCTGGCTCACCCTTTCGAATGATTGTTTTAGATTTGTATATTGTATTGTGTCATTGGTTTTATTTATTTTATGATGTGTTTGTAACTGGTTTTAAATTTTGTATACACCGCTTTGATCTTCTGGAAAAGTGGTATAAAAATAAAAATTATTATTATTATTATTATTATTATTATTATTATTATTATTATTATTAT